>NC_136421.1:212804745-213362245 GCF_052625555.1 Lactuca saligna
ATATGGCGTAACCTTATATTGTATCTATTATTGAACTCACTAAGTGTCACCGCTTACCCTATCAATGTTTAACAATTGCAAGTGATACGTAACTACTATGTTCACATACTATTGAGAGATTTAGAATAGTTTGTAATAGTACTTTTGTACTTCAGTTTATGTTTGTATAAATTACAATATCCTGGGTAGTTATGTAATATATATAACAACTTGTAATAGTCGGTTTGTATCCAATAGTTTGTAATCCTTTTATCAATGTAAAATATTACTTATATGAATATACAAATAGCATGTTTTGGAGTAATGATATTGTGAAGTATGAAAGTTTGGGTCTTTCAAAAATACGAAAGTTGGGGTCGTTCACCTCATTCACAAAGCCAATCTATAAGGGGGGGAGGGGGTATAAGGATACTGCCTATAAAATGGTGGTTTAATGGGTGTCCATTCTCACCCACCGCTTATTTGATTGGTGGAGGATCATTAGCCGAACGGGTAGGATAGGACATTAACTATCATTAAAAGTATAATGATAATTATAAAGTAACTAAATGTTTTATTAAATTCCCAATCTTAGTTACTTTAGGAAAAATGTGAAAACAATGTTATTCCATGAAATTGCCCTTTGCACCATGCCAAGTCGTTAGTGGAGCGTGTGTTAACCAGCACACTTACTTGGACTAGTAAGGGTGGAAAAGGGTAGCTCAATGTTTTTCATAGATCAATGGAGGGTGTGTGGTTTACGACACATTGATTAGGTGATAAATGACATCGAGTGTACCAAGCACATTTGCATAGTTATTCACACCTTGTTTGTGATCCTCGGTATCCCAGTCACAAACTTGAAGGGAATAATCGAGATTTAAACTTGTCATTGAAAAGTTCAATGAATCTCAAAAGAATCTAGGAATTTCAACTCATTTAAAACTTAATAATCAATTTCGTTTTTCATGGTGTAAATTGGTAAATCGACATTTATCTACCTTCAAATATTTTGCAATTGGATTACGACATCCCTCTTTCGTTTTTCATTTGGGAGTTATATTAAGGATTCTTATCTAATCTAAACTTTTTCTTTCTTTTTCAGATATCTTCCAACACTGCTTGTGGCTCAAACCCTTCTGGCTCTTTCTCCCTCATGAAGTTGTGTGGTAGGGTCATCTTTGATGGTTCGAACTTCAATGATTGGATTCAGAAAATTAGGATGGTCACTCGCTACAAGGACAAGGAATATGTCCTTGATAAAGAGCTTAAGGAGATTGATGAAACCACTTCTACTCCTTATGAGGTTGTTGAATATATGGCACATGAGAAGGACGCCACAAAGGTGTCATGCATCATGCTTGCCACTATGACAGCTGAACTTCGAAAGTCCTATGAGGATTCACCAAGACTTGATGTAAAGATACCATCAAAGTGCTCGACAGGAAAGGTATGAAATCATCGCCTCCATGATAACAACAAAAATGAAGGATGGAGAGTCCATCAGGGCCCACTTGCAGAAAATGCAAAGGTTTGTGGACCGCTTGCTAAATTTGAATGTTAACTTCGATGAAGAGTTGGCCATTAATATTATACTACACTCTTTACCTCCTTGTTATGATCAGTTTCATATGACTTATAATATGAACAAGGAGGAGGTCACTCTTAGCAAGCTTCAAGGCCTTTTGAGAACTGCTTAAAGTAGTGTAAAAGGAAAATCTATTGTATCTACTCCTACTCCTATTGTTGCTGCCCTAATCCTGGCAATTGGACATGGGAAAGGGAAGAAGAGGAAGGTCCTTCTAAGATCCACAAGGGAAAACCTCAAAATGGATCCTCTTCTAGTGGGAATAAATTTGGTTTTGCTAATCCCTCTACCGATCCAAAAGAAGCAGAGTGCTTCTACCATCATGATAAAAGGCATTAGGAGCGAAGCTGACCCAAATACTTGTGGGATGTCAAGGATGGGAAGATAAAGGCCACCCATGTAGGGACTAAAAAGAAGTAAGGGTGTGGAGCACGAGATGATGAACTTGATCATGAGGAATATGCAAATGCTGTCTATGACCAAGATTGGAGTTTTTTCTTTATTGGTTAGTAATGGTTAGAATTAGATTTAAATAATTACTGTTACTCGACCGATATGGCGAGAAACATTATTTCCTTTCATGGTTTCTACAAACAAGGTTTTAGATTTTCACTTGATAATGAAATTGGTTCTATTAATTCTTTTTATAATGGTGTATTTATTTTTAAAGCATTGCCTTATAATGGTGTATATGAAACTCTGATGGTTATAGACAACTTAGGAAATAATGTATTACACATTGATTCATCCCATAATTTGGACAAGGCATGCTTGTGGCATTGTCGTCTTGGACATGTCAACAAGAAGCGCATAGCCCAACTCCAAAAGGATGGAGTCTTGGTGTCATTTGACTTAAATTCGGATGACAATTGCAAATCCTGTTTGCTTGGAAAGATGACCAAGTCACCCTTCCCTGATACTTGTGAAAGGGGTGAAGGCCTGTTGGATCTCATACACACCGATATGTGTGGATCCTTCAGATCCACCGCAAGGGATGCTAATCGCTTCTATGTGACTTTTACTGATGATTATAGTGGATCTAGATATGGCTATATCTACTTAATCAAGCATAAGTCAAAAACCTTTGAAATGTACAAAGATTTTAACCGAGAAGTAGAGAATCAATTAGGCAGGAAGATAAAGATGCTCTGATCCGATCGGGGTGGTGAGTATCTTAGTATCGAGTTCCACTACTATATTAAGGAATGTGAAATTGTTTCACAATTGACGCCACCCAGGACACCACAACTTAATGGTGTGGATGAGAAGCGCAATCGAACCTTGTTTACATGGTTCGTTCCATGATGAGTCGAGCTTCGTTACCTATCTCATTTTGGGGGTATGCTTTAGAGACTGCTGCCCATATCCTTAATCAAGTCCCTACTAAGAAGGTTGCCAAAACACCTCACGAGATGTGGACAGGGAAGGTTCCCTCATTAGAACACATCATGGTTTGGGGTTGCGAGGCTTCAGTGAGGTGTGAGACTCACAACAAGCTCGAACCTTGTAGTGAGCCTTGTATTTTCATTGGCTACCCATAAAAGTCTCTTGGATATCTCTTCTACAGACTGAGTGACAATGTTGTCTTCGTTGTGAGGAGAGGAGTTTTTCGAGAGAGAGAGAGAGAGAGAACTCATATGCCAAGAGGAAAGTTGAAGGCAAATTGACCTTGAAGAGATTCAAGAGTTAAGTAATGAAGGAACCTCAAACACTAGCGCTCAACCTGAGGAGGAAACTCCTGTTGAACCAGTTGACGTGTCCTTACCTCCGAGGCGTTCCAGTAGAGTTAGTATTCCACCTGTTTTATTTGGTTTTTATATTACTACAGATGGTGATACATTTATCAGTGATAGTGTAACATCTTGTTTTGGATCATCTGTGATTAGGGTTCGTGGGCTGCAAATCAGGCATGAGGAGGTCTCGGTGTTGCGACGAGTTGCTAGAAGCTTAGGGCATCTCGTCACCTTTCCGTGGATTTAAGGTTCATGGGAATCGGGGTTATATCGAGTAAGCGATGTAAGTTTGAAGTTGTGGCAGGATAAGTCCCTTATTTGAGAAAGGTGGCACTTGAGTACGTTGGGCATACATATGTGTACGCTTAGCGTACTCGTGTGCATGATTTTCAAGCAGAGCCACCTGGTATGCTGGGCGTACTAGGCACATATGGAAACCCTAACTTTGGATGTATCCCTATATAAAGAATGAGATGGCCTCATTCTTGGCTGCCATCCTCAGTCTATAAACCCTCTAAAATCCTCATCCTTTGTTCATGGAGCTTATGAGTGCATTTGAGAGCCTTGAGTGATTTTGGTGTGTTCTTGGAGTAGAGAAGGAGCTTCGGAGAAGAAGGAGTGAGAAGTCCAAGCCTTGGATTTGATCATATCTGAGTTGGAAGCTTCATATAGAGGTATAAAGCTTCAATCTCTCTCACTCTTTTGTTTTGAGCATCATATTAGAGTATTTTAGGGTTTTTGTCCCAAAAGGTGGAGACTTTATGAGATAGTGAGTTCTAGAGACTATGATCAACCCCTTTGAGTGTGATTCGTAGTGTAATGTCATAAAAATCCATTCTTCATCATTGGAATCAATCCATGCATGAGTTATAAGCTTTTTGAGATAAGGGAGTGAGTGTTTTGGGTGTTTGTGACCTTTCCAGCCATGCAAAGGCTTAAAGTCACTGACTTTATGGAGTAAGATCCATCACAGAATCCAGATCTAGGATTTGAGCTAATGTCTTAATTGATTTAGACAAAATGAGTAGAAAGAGTGAATCTGGGGAGTACACTGAGCTCAATTCCTGTACACCCCGCGTACTGTCGTAGTGTCGCTGATGGCCAATCTGGATTGTGAGTACGCTGAGCGTACCAAGGGAGGTACTCCCCGTGTAACCTCACTGTGGACTTTTGGGCTAGGTCTCATGTTGGGCCTTGAGTGTTGGGCCTAGAGTTTGGGCTTGTTACAATAGAGTTTTGGACCAGAGGAATATATATATATATATATATATATATATATATATATATATATATATATATATATATATATATATATATATATATATATATATTCGTGTTTTGGGCCCTTGAGTTGGGCTTGCCATTTAGATTTCAGAGTTCGGCTTCGGGAGAGCCCACTTATTATTGGGCCTTGGTGGGCCTAATGGGTTTTAGGTTGTTGATGGTCTAGTTGGTGGGCTTACTTTATAACTAATGAGTGAGAGTCTATACTTAGTTCCTAATTGGGTTAATTGTGGATTTGATTCAGTGTTAGAGGCCGGTGCGCAACAACAGCATTTTTAGGGGTTGTTCTTCATCCGAGGTGAGTCTTCTCACTATACTTACCATGAGTGGTACCTTTGTGTGATTGAGATGTTTATTGTGCTTATCTGTGTATTGGATATCTGCATTATGTCTTTGTGATTTATGTTGAGTATTGTTATTATGAGCTTACTGAGTTAGGACCGAAGGGTCCGACTGAGATACATAGATCAGAGGGTCTTCTTGAGTTATAGGCTTATAGCGTACCGTGTTATGTGTTTCAGGTTTTTCTCATGATCATGGGAAGGCACCGGATCGATTGTACACACCAGAGAAAGAGTTATGTTTTTAGGATCCTGGATTATTAATCAAACAATGATGGGGATGCATTTTGTAAACTAAATAAATGAGATCTTGTGAAAGGCATTATGAGAATTATATTATTTTAAAATGAAAATTTTTTCTGGAAATTTACGGTGTTACAGATAGCACACTAGTAAATTTGGATGAACCTAACAACTACAAGGAAGTTATGGCAGGCCCTGAGTCTGCATAATAGAAAGAGGCTATGGACAACGAGATTCAATCCATGTATGAAAATTAAGTTTGGAACTTTCTTGACAATGTACCAGGTTGTAAGACAGTTGGGTGCAAATGGATCTTCATGAAGAAGACTGACATGGATGGGAAAGTACACACATATAAGGTGTGATTGGTTGCGAAGGGCTTTACTGAAACTCATGGAGTTGACTATGATACGACCTTCTCTCTGGTAGTGAAGATTAAATCTTTAAGGATTATGCATGACATAGCTGCATTTCATGATTATGAAATTTGGCAGATGTCAAAACCATTTTCCTTAATAGGGAGTTGGCTGAAGATGTTTACATGAGTTAGCTAGAGGGTTTTGTCGATGCAAAGTACCATAATAGAGTGTGTAAGCTTGATAAATTCATTTATGGATTGAAACAAGCATCTCACAGATGGAATCTCTGTTTTGATGAAAAACTCAAAGAGTTTGGATTTTCGAGAAGCGATGATGAGTCTTATGTATATGTCAAGGCTAGTGGGAGTATAGTTAGCTTTTTGGTGTTGTATGTGGATAATATACTTCTCATTGGAAATGACATCCCAACCTTGTAGGAGGTTAAGTTCTAGCTTGGGAAGTGTTTCGCTATGAAGGACCTTAGGGAAGCTGATTATATTCTAGGGATAAAGATATTGAGAAACAGGAGTAAAAGACTAATAGGACTTAGTCAAAGTCCCTACTTCGACGAGGTGTTGAAGCGTTTCAACATGGAGAATTCCAAGAAAGGTGCCTTACCTATCCAAAGCAATACCAAGCTAAGTAAGATTCAGAGTCCGAGTATAGAGGTCGAGATAGCAGAAATGACTCGAGTACCATATGCATCTGCAGTTGGCTCGATAATGTATGTTATGACTTATGCTCGACCTGATGTGGCCTTTGCTTTGAGCATGGTTAGAAGATATCAATGGAATCCTAGTAAGGCTCACCGGACTGCGGTAAAGAACACTCTTAAGTACATGTGGAGGACTAAAGACTGGGTTCGTACCCTCGGTGGAGGTGATGAGTTAAGAGTGACATGGTATAGTGATGCCAACTTTCAGACCGACAAAGATAATTTCCGCTCTCAGTGGGGCTGGGTATTTACCCTGAATGGAGGATCCATAACTTGGAAAAGTTCCAAACATGATATTGTAGCTAATTCAACATGCAAATCAGAGTACATAGTAGCAAGCGAAGCGTCGAAGGAGGCGATATGGCTGAAGAACTTCATCGAAGACCTTGGAGTTGTACCAGCTATAAATGAGCCTATGGAGATTTTCTGTGACAGCGAGAGTGTGGTCACCTTAGCCAAGGAACCAAGTGATCATGGCAGATCAAGACACATCGATAGAAAATATCACTTTGTAAGACATCAGATAGAAGAAGGACTCATTGTAGCAAAGAAGGTATCGTTAGAGGAAACCCAACAGATCCCCTTACGAAGGGATTGAGTAGGGTTAAGCACTTGAAGCATGTGAGGAGCATTGTACTGAAGGATGATATTAGTTTTAATGATTAGATAGCTGTTTAGAAACTTGTAATAGATAAAATGTAATTGGCATTTGATGATTAAATAAAAGGAGTTTTATTTATGAGTAAAGTTACTATCTTGTGTCAATTGTTTACTATTGTTTCATTTTGCATGTCTTGACTTCTAGAATAATAACATAATTCAAATTATCCACTGCCGATCATACTTTGGAAGTAGGTATTGAGGCAAGATTGTCATGAATATCGCTTGTAGATTGTCTAGAGTGTTTAGACATGGAAAAAGTTTGCTACAGCATTCATGAGTGCTCATAAGGTCTGAGTATTGGCTTAAACCCACGCTCACATGAATCACTTCATGGAATTTATGACGAGTGATTGTGAGATAATTATATCATATAGTCTTCAGACCAAGATATATGAGTTGTTGATTATGAGTTGGTTGTACATTGATACTGTGAAAACGCATCCGTAACTTGACGTTATAAAACATGCTATTGTGTATGATTTAACGAGTAGTTAGTACAAGCATATAAGTCAAAGTTTATCTGTTCCTTTTATCTTTGGAGGAATAAAAGTGATATCTTCGACCCCACGGAGTTCCGGTCTCTATTGATTCCGACTGAGATGTTAGGTTCACGTCCCGCTTCTGGAAGAAGTTCCACGAGGAGCTGGGCACTCAACTGCATTTTTAGCACAACATATAATCCGTAGACCGATGGCCAGAGTGAGCGGACTATACAGACCCTTGAGGAGATGTTGAGGGCTTGTGTCATCGATTTTGGTAGGAGCTGGTATTCCAACCTATCCCTTGTAGAGTTCGCCTACAAAAACAACTATCATTCTAGTATTGGTGCCCCACCTTTTGAGCTAATGTACGAGCAAAGATGTCGCACCCCAGTCTGTTGGGGTGAGGTTGGTCACAAAGTCATGGTGTGGACAGAGGTAGTTTTACAAAATATTGAGAAAATTCAGCAGATTAGACAGCGGTTACTGACTACACAAAGTAGATAGAAGAGCTACACCGACCGATGCCGATCAGAGTTAGAGTTCCAGGTCAGTGACATGGTACTCCTGAAGGTATCACCCTGGAAGGGTGTGATCCACTTCAGGAAGAGGGGGGAAATTGGGTCCCTAATACATTGGGTCATTCAGGGTCATTACCAGGGTTGGCAAGGTAGCTTACAGACTAGATCTACCTAAGGAGCTCAGTCAGATCCACAACACTTTTCATGCTTCGCAATTGCGAAAATGCATTCCGGATGAGGAGTCAATACTATCATTGGATGCATTCAGGTCGATGCGTACCTGAGTTATGTGGAGAGGCCCGTAGCCATACTGGAGAGGAAGGTGAGCGTTCTACAGAACAAGGGGATACCTTTGGTAAAGGTACATTGGGAGCATCGTAGAGGGTCTGAGTGGACATGGGAGCCAGAGGCTAAGATGCGGGAGCACTATTCGGAGATGTTCACCACATCGGACTTCAAGGATGAAGTCTATTTCAAGTGGGTAGAATTGTAATGCCTTGACTCTCAGGTATTAATTTTACAGCTTTATTTTCATATGGAAAGGTCTACTCGATGAGTTGGATGCCCTGACTCGTCGAGTAGGAACATTTTTTGGCCACGAGTTTAAGTGACCAACTTGACGATTCGGAGGACATGACTCGACGAGTTGGAGCTGAAGTATGTAATCCTAATTTCCGGGGTTTTACACCTGATTTTAAGGATCATTAGCCTCCTTTATCCTCCCCTCATCGTCCCCTTGACCTCTGAAATCCTAATTCGTGTGTGTGCCCCATTTGGTGTGATTTTCAAGTTTGGAAGGAAGATCTTGTGGCAAGGAGCTTGAAGATCAAGAAGTTTGAGGCAAGGAACACATGTGGATTTGAAGTCTACCCCAGTTTAGCATCATTTAAAGCTATCAAGTGGTTACCTTGATTTCCTTCTAGCTTGATCCTTCTATATTTGATTTTTGGGGCCATTTTAGCATGTTGGTGTTTCATTTCGGGTGATGAACCAAGATCTGAAGTTGCAAATTCAGATCTAGGCTCATCTTAGTCCTTATAATCATAAAGTTTCAGCCTTTAGCATGATAGTGCATGTCCCTTGCCTAGAATCTCTTCTTTAGCTTGATTTAGGTCATTTTTACCTTGCATGTACGTCAAGTTTGCAACTTTGCGTAATAAGTAAGCCTTAGGAGCTTAGATCTACATTATGGAGCTCTAGAGCGGCTTAAAAAGCATCTGAATGGTGAAATGACTGAAGGGACTTGACGAGTCGTATGGTCAACTGGCGAGTCCGGTGAAGAATGTCGTGCAAGGATTTCTGCATGGACTCGGCGAGTCAGTAGGATGACTTGGTGAGTTAGATAGGGTTTTCACGACATTTGGACATACATAAACTCGACGAGTTGCAACGAAACTCAACGAGTCAACAAGCGATTTCACGACTTCTCGAGTTTAGGAAGGACTCGACGAGTCGGGTCAACATGGATTGTTGAACTTGACCATGGACTTGGACTTTGACCAAGGGTTGACTAGTCTACTTCTAGGATATTTTGGTAGATTAGAAATTTATGGAAATGGTCTTATGGTAAATATAGGTAGTGGATTTCGTGGTCGTGGTTCTATAGTTTGAGGTTATCACTTCGATTCGACAGTTGAGAGGTGAGTTACCCTCACTATACTAAGGGGTCTAAGGCACCAATGCCGGCCCATTGGATCTGATATCCTAGTAGTTGGTGGTATGTTGACTATGAGTTAGTTATGCATACTAGTGTTATGCTAGTTTGGTAGATCTGTAGGACTACCCGTGTTACTATCTGATTACATGTATATGCATTAGTTATGTTATATGTCTGCATATTATGTGGGTTGGGTTGAGGTTGTACTATTTTGTGCGGTAGCCGACAAACCCTAGAGTATTACAGATATGAGCTGAGAGTCGGGCAGGGATACCGAACTCATACTGAGGACTCGGGAGTATTCTAGATACGAGCTGAGATTTGGGTAGGGCATGCCAGACTTGTACTGTGGGCTCAGGAGCATTCTAGATACGAGTTGAGGGCTGGGTAGGACATACCAGACTCGTACTGTGGGCTCGGTGGCAATCCAGATGTGAGTTGTGGGCCCGAAAGGCAATCTATACTCATATTATGGGTCTAGGGGTAATCCACTCTGTAAAGTTGTGGACCCAGTACAAGTTGTTATTTATATATGTGTTAGTTGTAGTGTATCATTATTTTGGGGGAATTCACTAAGCTTTGGGCTTACAGTTTCAGTTTTTTGTTTCAGGTATATCAGATGATCGTGGGAAGGAAAAAGCATGATCGTACGACTCCTCATGTTTATGTTTTATTTCTGGGATACTCTGATATTTTACTATTTTGAAAACAAGTTTTGCAATGATTGGTGGTTATGAAATGTTTTGAAAAAGTTTAAATTTGGCATGATCTTTGTGGATGTTAGAAGTTGGTATCAGAGACTTGGTTTGAGTGAATTGGAGGAACACTTGTGTGAACCCAATCTCAAACTAAGGAAAATATTTTTAAAAATGATTTTCAAAAAGGTTTTCAAAATATCAAAGGAGGATGCAGGGTGTACGATCAGTCGGACCCAGTAAGTAGACCGTAAAATACCATACAGTTATTTGATATTGTTATATATTAGAACAACATGCAAGTACTTGGCTAGGGATCTTTAGGAATTGCATGATAGAATTGCCTGATTACATGATGTCTGATAGCCTAGGGTTTTCTTATATGAAATTGACATCATTACTGTAGTTGCTTGTGTATGCATCACGGTTGTACATAATAAGTTCTTATAGCATGAGAATGTTTGGTTTAGCCTTATTTCCAGTTCTTGTTTGATGAAGGGCTTAGGGTAGGATCAAGTATTTGAAAGTCTATAGGGTCCAACGTTATGTAGGACTAGCATACACGAGTGTTGCAGGGTTGGTGGAAGTTTCATGGGTGAGTTGTGTGAGGCTGGTAGGTTAGTTATGAGATAATTAGCTTTCCTCTAGGAGTGACGAATGAGCGACCACCATGCATATGTATATTGTTAGGGTGTTTTCATGATACTTGAGACAAATATGGGTAGGTGTGGCTGGTAGTATGTGCCCGTACTACTAAAAGCAGATGACCCATACACGTAACAAGGAAGTTACAACCCCTAGGGTTTAGTTGGGAGTTGGTTCCCTGTTATTGTGTGGATTATCTTATATCTTCCTTGTATATTTTCAGAATGGTGATTATGAGATGCTTTGTGGCTGGATCCAGATCAAGATCAAGATCAGGAGATGGCAGTCAGGAGGGGCAGGCAGCACCCGAGGTTGTGATACAGATGGGGGCAGATGAGATAGATGCCAGGATTACAGAGATCCTGAATGATGAGGTTGCCACTTTGTTCCAGGCACAACTGCCAAAGATGTTTGAGTCTGTTAAGACCACCATGGTCGAGTATTTCGACGAGCGTTATGCATCCCTTGCAGAGACAGCTGCCGCTGTAGCTGCATCGGCTGTAACGACAGCAAGGGGAGGTGCCAGTCGGGCTTTTCAGTATAGGGACTTTGATAACACGAAGCCCGTACTTTTGATGGGACTCAGGACCCCATCAAAGTCATGAGGTGGGTTTCTGATGTTGAGTGGTGTTTTTATACTTGCTCGTATCCTACTGACCAGAAGGTCAGATGTGCCCTGAACCTGTTGAGGCCCGGGGTCAAGGAATTGTGGAGATTGACGACTGGGTCGTACACTGATGATGAGAGAGTTGTTGTTACTTAGGAGCAGTTCAGGGATTTGTTCTGCGCTCGCTACATTCCACGAGTTGAGCGATAACGATTGGCTCAGGAGTTTATGGGATTGAGACAGGATGGGGAGTCGGTGACGGAGATCACCCGCATGTTCACAGAGAGGGCGATGTTCTGCTCAGAGTTTGCTTCCGATAAACATCGATGCGATACTCTACTGGAGTTGCAAGAGGCTGCTAGGCAGCGTGAGTAGGAGATTGAGCTGCAGTTGAGGGAGAAGTGGAAGGCCCCGACACAGTCACAGCCGGCGCCGAAGCAGTCTAACACCGCTGATTCTAGGACCGGGGGTCAGCAGATCCGCACTTGTGGAAAGTACGGAAAGGGTTATTCTGGGATTTTTCGAGGTGGTATTGGGTGCCACGGGTGTGGAAAGGAGGGGCATTATGCGAAGGATTGTTGCCAGCTCGCCTCGATTCTGAGTATGAGGTTATGTTATTATTGTGATTAGATTGGCCACTTAAAGGCCAACTGTCCGTTACTTTCCGCTAAGTCGGCACAGGCTCCTACGCCAACTATATTGAGGATTATGAACAGGAGGCCAGGTAAAGCATAGCCCCCGAAGGCTCAGGGACGCACCATCCAGCTCACAATAGAGGAGGCTAGGGCAGCACCGGATGTGGTTGCTGGTATGTTTCTGTCCCTTATCTAATTGATTGTATATGATTTGTGCTTATCCGTTTATACATGTGATTAGGTACATTTTTAGTGAACTCCTTGCCTAAATTGGTTTTGTTTGACTCCGGGGTGAGTCAATCATTTGTATCTCAGACGTTTAGTAGGGAGTCTAGTGTGCCAGTAGGAGAGTTGGAGTGTCCGTTGCAAGTCTCTATCGCTAACGAACACGGAGTTTCCGCTTCTTCGGTCTACTGGGGATGTGAGTTGGAGATCTTTAGGGTATCTTTTCCAATCAAATTGATTCCGATCCCCATGGGGGATGTGTGTGTGATTGTGGGGAAGGAGTGGCTTAGTCGATTCGGTGCCATGATCGACTGCGAGGGTCAGCGGGTAGCCGTTCGAACCCGAAGTGGGGCAGAGTTGATTGTCTATGGCGAGGGTACCAGAGTGGGATCAGGTTTTTGTTCAGCCGCCAAAGCTAAATAGTATATGCAGCACGGGTGAGCGGGTTATTTAGAGTATGTGGTGGATACGCAAGACATAGATCAAATTTCAATTTCATAGGTTGTAGTGGTCAGGGAGTTCATGGACGTGTTCCTGGAGGAGTTATCAGGGATACCTCCAGAGAGGAAGGTCGAGTTTTGGATCGACCTGGTGCCAAGTGCGGCCCCTATCACCAAGGTGTCGTACCGATTAGCGCCACCTGAGATGCAGGAGCTGTCATCACAGCTGTAGGAGCTTCTGAGCAAGCATTTCATTCGTTCGAGCAGTTCTCCATGGGGAGCACCTATCCTTTTCGTCAGGAAGAAGGATGGTTCACACTGGATGTGAATTTATTACCAGGATTTGAACAATCTGACGATGAAAAACTATTATCCACTCCTGAGGATAGATGAGCTCTTTGATCAGTTGCAGGGAGCATCTTGGTTCTGCAAGATTGACCTGAGGTTCGGGTACCATCAGGTAAGGGTTAGGTAGGAGGACGTGGAGAAGACCGCATTTCGGACTCGTTATGGACACTACGAGTTCATGGTGATGCCATTTGGGCTCAGCAATGCCCCAATAGTATTCATGGACCTAATGAATCGGTTCTGCTGACCGATGCTTGATCGCTCGGTCATCTTGTTCATAGATGATATCTTGGTATATTCCAATACCCGAGAGTAGCATGAGGAGCATCTACGGGAGTTATTGGGAGTTCTGAGACGAGAACGACTTTATGCCAAGTTCTCGAAGTGTGGTTTTTGGTTACGAGAGGTTCAGTTCCTCGGACAGCTCATTAACCAGGAGGGGGTTTTGGTTGATCCGGCCTAAATCGAAGCGGTTATGCAGTGGGAGGTTCCGAAATCTCCTTCGGATATGAGGAGTTATCTGGGATTGGCAGGGTACTACCGGAGATTCTTACAGGATTTCTCCAAGATTGCAGTACCCTTCACTCGTTTGATGAGGAAAGGGGTGGATTTCCGGTGGGGCCCCGAGCAGCAGAGGGCATGTGAGACACTTCAACAACGACTATGAGAGGCTCCAGTCCTGACTCTCCCAGAGGGAGTTGAGGATTTTGTAGTGTTTTGTGATGCATCCATCACAGGACTGGGAACGGTCCTCATGCAGAGAGGATGGGTGATAGCTTTCACATCACGACAGCTGAAGCCGCATAAGATGACATACCCTACTCATGAGCTAGAGTTGGTAGCGGTTGTATTCTCTCTCAAGATTTAGATACATTACCTCTATGGGGTCCTCTATACTATATACACGGATGACAACAGCCTGAGACACATCATGGATAAGCCGAACCTGAATATGAGACAACACAGGTGGCTAGATGTAGTCAAGGACTACGACTGTGAGATCCTTTACCACCCACGTACAACGAACGTGGTGGCGCATGCTTTGAGCTGCAAGTCAGCTGGGTCTTCCACACCAGTGACATGTATGAGGATATCGGTGGACTCTCTGCTCGTGAGTTTGATTAAAGATGCTCAACTGAGCACATGCGACCAAAGAACTGGAAACTGGAGAGGATCAGGTGCGAGAACGCCTTTGTGCATGATAGTCGGGGATTGTTGACTCGATGTGGTCGGGTATGGGTTCCGATATCTGGTATGGTCGGGCAGACTGTTATGGAGGAGGCTCGTAAGCCTCATTTCTCTATTCACTCGGGAGCCACTAAGATGTACCGGGATTTGAGTTTGAGCTACTGGTGGTCGTGCATGAAGCGAGCAATCGCCTGGTAGGTCAAGAGATGCTAGACTAGCAGGATGGTAAAGGCCGAGCATCAGAGGTTGCATGGAAAACTGCAGCCTCTAGAGATTCCTATATGGGAATGGGAACATATCACGATGAACTTCATTACCAAGATGTCGAGGACGGCAAAGGGACTTGATGGTATATGGGTCATCATGGATCAATTGACCAAGAGTGCCTAGTTCCTGACCATATGGGAGAGTTCTTTGGCCGAGAAGCTAGCCGACATGTATGTTCCAACCGAGGAGCTGGGCATGCAGCTGCATTTTAGCATAACATATCATTCGTAGACCGATGGCCAGAGTGAGCGGACTATACAAACCCTCAAGGGCATGTTGAGGGCTGGTATCATCGATTTTGCTGGGAGCTGGGATTCCAACCTACCCCTTGCAGAGTTCGCCTACAATAATAATTATCATTCCAGTATTGGTGCCCCACCTTTTGAGTTCTTGTACAGGAGAAGATGCCGCACCCCAGCCAGTTGTGGTGAGGTTGGTCATAGAGTGATGGTGCGGACAGAGGTAGTTTTACAAACTACTAAGAAAATTCAGATAATTAGATAGCGGTTACAGACTGCACAGAGTAGATAGAAGAGCTACACCAACCGACGCCGATAAGAGTTAGAGTTCCAGGTCGGTGACATGGTACTTTTGAAGGTGTCACCTGGAAGGGTGTGATCTGCTTAAGGAAGAGGGGGAAATTGGGTCCCCGATACATCAGGCCGTTCAGGGTCATTTCCAGGGTTGGCAAGGTAGCTTACAGACTAGATCTTCCTAAGGAGCTCAATCAGATCCACAACACTTTTCACATTTCGCAATTGCGAAAATGCATTCCGGATGAGGAGTTAGTACTATCATTGGATGACATTCAGGTCGATGCGCACCTGAGTTATGTGGAGAGGCTCATAGCCATTCTAGAGAGGAAGCTAAAGGTTCTGTGGAACAAGGGGATACCTTTGGTAAAGGTACATTGGGAGCATCGTAGAAGGTCTGAGTGGACATGGGAGCCAAAGGCTAAGATGCGGGAGCACTATTCGGAGATGTTCACCACATCGGACTTCAAGGATGAAGTCTATTTCAAGTGGGTAGAATTGTAATGCCTTGACTCTCAGGTATTAATTTTACAGCTTTATTTTCATATGGAAAGGTCTACTCGATGAGTTGGATGCCCTGACTCGTCGAGTAGGAATGTTTTTGGCCGCGAGTTTAAGTGACCAACTTGACGATTCGGAGGGCACGACTTGACGAGTTGGAGCTGAAGTACAAAACCCTAATTTACAGGGTTTTACACCCTATTTAAAGGATCATTAGCCTCCCTTGGCCTCCCCTCATCGTCCCCTTGAGCTATGAAACCCTAATTCGTGTGTGAGCCCCATTTGGTGTGATTTTCAAGTTTGGAAGGAAGATCTTGTTGCATGGAGCTTGAAGATCAAGAAGTCTTAGGCAAGGAACATGTGTGGATTTGAAGTCTACCCCAGTTTAGCATTAGTTGAAGGTATCAAGTCATTTCCTTGATCTCCTTCTATATTTGAGTTTTGGGGCCATTTTAGCATCTTGGTGTTTCATTTCGGGTGATGAACCAAGATCTGAAGTTGCAACTTTAGATCTAGGCTCATCTTAGTCCTTATAATCTTAAAGTTTCAGCCTTTATCATGATAGTGCATTTCCCTTGCCTAGAATCTCTTCTTTAGCTTGATTTGGGTCATTATCACCTTGCATGTATGTAAACTTTGTAACTTTACGTAAGAAGTATGCCTTAGGAGATTAGATCTACATTATGGAGCTTTGGAGTGGCTTAAAAAGCATCTGAATGGAGAAAGGACTGAAGGGAATCGATAAGTTGCATGGTCAACTCGGCGAGTCCGATGAAGATTGTCGTGCGAAGATTGTCCTGACATTTTGACATGCATGAAATCGACGAGTTGCAGGGAAACTCAACGAGTCAATGGGGGATTTCACAACTTCTCAAGTTCAGGAAGGACTTGACGAGTCGGCGAACTGCACTCGACGCATCGGGTCAACATGGACTGTTGACCTTGACCATTGACTTCGAATTTGACCAAGGGTTGACTAATTGACTTCTGGGATATTTTGGTAGAGTAGAAATTTATGGAAATGGTCTTATGGTAAATATAGGTGGTGAGTTTGTGGCCGTGGTTCGAAAGTTAGAGGTTATCACTTCCATTCGACAATTGAGAGGTGAGTTACCCTCACTATACTAAGGGGTCTAAGGCACCAATGCCGACCCATTGAATCTGATATCTAGTGCTATGCTAGCTTGGTAGATCTGTACGACTACCTGTGTTACTATCTAATTACCTGTATGTGCATTAGTTATGTTATATATTGACATATTGTGTGGGTTTGGTTGAGGTTGTACTGCTCTGTCCGGTAGCTAACAAACCCTAGATTATTCTAGATATGAGATGAGGGTCAAGCAAGGCATGCCAGACTCATACTGAGGACTCGGGAGCATTCTAGATACGAGTTGAGGGTTGGGTAGGGCATGCCAGACTCGTACTGTTGGCTCAAGAGCATTCCAGATACGAGCTGAGGGCCGGGTAGGGCATATCAGACTCGTACTGTGGACTCAATGGCAATCTAGATCTAAGATGTAGGCCTAAAAGGCAATCCAGACTTACATTGTGGGCCCAGGGGTAATCCAGTCTGTAAAGTTGTGGACCTAGTACATGTTGTTATTTGTATATGTGTTAGTTTAAGTGTATCAGTATTTTGGGGGAACTCACTAAGCTCTGGGCGTACGTTTTCAATATTTGTTTCAGGTACATCGGATGATCGTGGGAAAGCAAAGACGTGATCGTACAGCTCCTCATGTTTATGACTTGTTTATGGGATACTCTGATATTTTACTATTTTCAAAACAATTTTTGTAATGATTGGTGCTTTTGAAATGTTTTGAAAAAGTTTAAATGTGGCATGCTCTTTATGGATGTTACACCTAAGTGTATGAATTAGGGTTTACACATAACCCTTGGAATTCTACACTAAATATATGTAACCCCTTGGCCTAAAATCGAATACACTAGTCCTCTTAGAGAAACTATAGGTGATTTTGAGTGCCTCCAATCTTTCTCTCAAATTCTCCAACTATTGGTGGTGTTTTGTGAACCATTTGAGGCATCACATATGAGGTGCTAAGTTCTTAAAGGCCAAATACAGCAAGCTACAACAAGAGGTATTCTTCTAACTAGTTTTTATGATTCATATACCAAATTCTGTATGCTAGTTAGACTTCATGCTTTGGAAAACAATATTGCATATATAATTAGAGAAAATTTAGATCCAAAGCATTAGGGTTGTATGTGCACCATAATATTGTTATAGTGCTCAAAACCCATCATACCGTTGGAGGATGTTCTAGTGGATGACCACCTGAATTATATTTAGAGACCGGTGGCAATTTTGGATCGGAAGACGGAGACCCTAAGGAAGAAGGTTGTCGAATTGGTGAAGGTGCAGTGGAAGCACCGCAAGGGGTGGGAGTAGACTTGGGAACCCGATGACGAGATGTGAGAGCAATATCCAGAGTTGTTCGGGGCAGCAGACTTCGAGGACGAAGTCTGATTCAAGTGGGGAAGAATTGTAAAACCCGATATTTCTAAGGTGTTTATTTAAATTTGGTTAATTATTTTGATTTTGGGCCATGAATTCATTGGACTTATCCATTTTGGGCTTAGGGTATGTCGTACGCGGGCCGTTGCACCCCATGTACGCAGGGTATACTAGAGTAAAAGGAACGTGGATGTCATGCACGTACACGTCACAACGTACATGTCCAGACCCCAAAAGCCTATTATTTAGGGTTTGAGCACCATTTAAAGAGCATTATGTCCCAAGGATCTTTTCTATCAGCCTCCCTCTTGACCCTGATCAGACTCCAATAAATCCTAACTCCATTATTGAGTGTTCTTGAGCTTCGAAGGTCTTTTTAAGTGTATTTTGGTGTTTTGAAGGAAGGAGAAAATCTTGAAGCTTCATTGGAGCAGTGAGATCTTGTAGATCTAGGACATCTTCATGATTTGGCACTCATTAGAGGTATAAAGCTCTGAACTTGTTGTGTTAAAGCTTAGATATAGTTCTAGCTTGTTTTCGTTAACTTTTGGTCCCATGAGAGAGATTTGGTGGCTTGATGCAATTTCAGAAGTTATGAGTTCCCCCTCTTGACGTTTTTAGGTTTCTAAGACTTAAAGTTAGCATCTTTTGGGTTGATAATCACACATGAATGGGTTTAGACTGTTATTGTGGAAGTATATTTCCCTATTTTGAATTTGGGACCTTTTAAGGCATGCAAAGTCACTAAGCCAATGACTTTATGGTTTTAGATGTCTATTAGAAGCTAGATCCTCTATCTGGACGTTTGGTATTAAGCATTAAGTGCTTAATGGACTTTTGTACCTTTGACGATTATGCCCAACACAAATGGGAGTACGTTGTTCGTACTCGTGAGACGTCCCGATCCAGCAAACCACCAGGGTTACGCCCAACGTAGCGCAATCAGTGGGCTTCAATGTTGGGCTTTAGGTTTGGGTCATGTTTTGGGTTTAGAAGGATGGTGATTAGTTGGGGCATCTGATATCAAGATTTTGGGCTAAGAAAATTTATTGGGCTTTTGGGTAAGGCCCATATTAGTGGTTTGGGCCCAATTTGGAAAATTAGGCCATAAGTGGGTCGTAAAGGATCATTTGGTATTGGGGATTTTAGATTGTGGATTTGGGCCTTTGTCTTGGATCAAGATAGGCCCAGGGTAAAATGGTTATTTTATCCCAAGTATGGATTATTGGATATAGAATGGATTCCAAGTGTTAACTGGGTATTATTTTGTACTGATAGTTCGGGGAGTCGTCGGAGCAGGAGATAAGGATCTTCAGGAGTTTCAACATTCGAGGTGAGTTTCATCACTGGGTTAGGAGGTTTATGGCACCAATTTCGTCTCTTATTGATTATTTTAGGATGCTAGGAGTCTGCAAGTAGTGTGTGCCGCTATGTATGTCGGGCGGGGCCCGATGTCGGGCGAGGCCCGATGATAGATTTGTATGCTATTGTTTTATGATCATTGTATGTGTTAGAATGAATACGTGATATATTGTATGTGGATATTAGGGGGCTCGATGTCATGCGGGGCCTAAGAATAATAGATATGTATATTGAGCAGGGATCGAAGTCAGGTGGGGCCCAAAGCTAAGTGGGACTCGATACCAAGAAGGGCTCGGTGAAGGGTTGGGTCCCAGTACATAATTTATTATGTATGGTATGGGGTAGCTTGGGGAACTCACTAAGCTTTGTGCTTACAATTTTTAGTTTATGTTTCAGGTACTTTTGATTCCAAGGGGAAAAGCTCGAGATGACTACATCACACACAACACATGGATTCCGCACTTGATATTTCACTCTGATGTTAGGATATTTGATACACTTGTTTTAATTGGGATGTATGGATGATGTTGGAATACTATTTTACTCAAATTAAAAATGAAATTTTTGGATCATATTTTTGGGATGTTTCAATGTTACCCAGGACGACTTAGGTGTTTGATGTGATACGGTTATTATGGATTGTCTGACCAAGAGTGCCAACTTTCTAGCTATATGGGAGAGATCCTCGGCTGATAAATTGGTCAATGTGGATTGTCGTCGTCATTGTGTTCTGGATTCCATTGTATCTTACCGAGATGTTTGATTCACTTCTTGATTTTTACAGAGGTTCCTTGAGGAACTTGGTACAAAATTACACTTTAGCACTTCTTATCATCCACATACTGATGGCTAGAGTGAGTGTACCATCCAAACACTTGAGGACATGTTGAGAGCCTTCATTATAGATTTTCGTGGGAGTTAGGACTCCTACCGTCCTCTGGCTGAGTTTTCTTACAACAACAACTATCACTCCAGTATCAGTGCACCATCATTTGAGATTCTTATGGGAGGAAGTGTTGTACCCCAGTCTGTTGCAGAGAGGTCAGTCACAGGGTCATGGGAAAGATTGAGGTAGTTCTTCAGACGATAGAGCAGCTCATCCAGTGTATCAGACAGAGGTTGCAGACAGCTCGGAGTCAGTAAAGAGTTATGCTGACAAACGTCGATCCAAGTTGGAGTTTCAGGCCGGAGATATAGCTTTACTAATGGTATCACCCTGGAAGGGTGTAATATGATTCAGGAAAAGGGATAACTTGGGACCTCGATTCATCGGGCTATTTTGAGTTGTTACTAGGGTAGGCAGGGTGGCCCGTCGACTAGATCTTCCTGAGGATCTCAGTCATATTCACATCACCTTTCATGTTTCTCATGTACAAAAGGGTGTAGCTGATGATTTAACAGTGGTTCCTTTAGATGATATTCAGGTTGCTGATTGCCTTAACTATGTTGAGAGGTCGATTATGATTTTGGATAAGAAATCGAATGCCTTTCCCAACAATGTTGTTCCATTGGTCAAGGTGCAATGGAAGCATCAGAAGGTTTCCGAATAGACTTGTGAACCTGAGCCAGGAATAAGAGAGCTCTACCCTAAGTTATTCACAACACCAGACTTCAAGGACGAAGTCAAATTATAGTGGAGGTGAATTGTAACACCCAGATATAAGGTAATTTCCTTTTTTACATGAAAGTTTAATTATATTTCAAAAGTGGTCCATACACTAAGCGTACTTGGGGCGTACACTTGGAATAGCTCTTTAAGTGGCACGCACACTTTAGTGACTATGTTAGGCATACTCATTGGTACACTAAGCGTACCAGGTAGATTTGAAAACACTAAATTTTAGGGTTTAAGAACTATTTAAGCATCCTTATCTCCTCAATACCCTTTCCTTGATCAACCTCCATCTCCCAAAACATCCCTTGCAAACCCTAATCCATTATGTGAGCATTATTGAGCTTGAGAGCGTGTATTTTGTGTTCTTGAAGGAAGGGAAGATAATGGAATCATCTTGGAAGCTCAAGGCAACCTAGATCCAGAAGTGTCTCACTCGCAAGCGTCCTTTGAAGCTATAAATCTTGGATCTTGATGACTGTTTCCTTGGATCTTGCTAGTTCTTAAGATTTTATGTAGTTTAGTCCCACAAGCTTTATGTTCATGAGTGTGGCTTACTTTGACCATAAGAGTTGTCATTTCAAACGTTTTCAGGTGCTAAGAGCCATAAAAATGTGATATTGGTCCCTTTCGCTTCTTCATGCATGAGTTATGAGATTTTGGTTTGTGTATTAATTTTGGTTTTGGTTGTTGGATTCATTCTTGCCACGAGAAGTCTTAAAGTTGGAAATTTATGACTTAGAATGTTATTTGGAACTAGATTTGAGCTTTGGACATGGTATCTTAATGGAATAAGCTCTTAATAAAGAAAAAATGAATCATCTGAGTATGCTGAGCATACTTAGTAGTACGTTGTGCATAGCTGGTTGATGCCTCGTATCTTGGCCAAGGGTGCACTATGTTGGGCATAGTTACTAAGTGCCCTTAGCATACTCAGTCTACGTTGAGTTTCTTTGACTTTTGACTTTATGACTTGGACCATTAACCAGGGGTTTAACCAAGTTAACATAGGGGTATTTTGGGTGTTTTGAATAGTAGTTTGAGGAAAGGGGCAACACAAAGGCTTGATCGTGCACATCCTTCATATTTTATGATATTTGATTTTGGGATACTTTGATTCATAATTGTAACTTTTGGAAACCATGTTTTGGAAAAATTTATAGTTTTTGGCTTGATTATAAAAATCAAAAATTTACCTCGATTTTTGCGATGTTACACCCTCAAAACCATGATTAAGTGTCTAGGATGGTTGTAGCACTTTCGATACCATTAAAAGACTCTACACAAAGAATTTGGAATAATCCATGGTTGTATCATTAGTGTGTGATGTAAGTACTTAAGATAACTCAAAATGATAGAAACTTACCTTCTAAGAATTCATGATGAAACCAAGAACATGGTAGAGAGGAAACAATACAATTAAACACTACCAAGAATCCACCAAAATGGGTAATATGTCACTTCATTAAAAGAAAAAACTCCAAGAACAACAAGGAAGCATTAACCCCTTCTCAGTTTAGGGTTGTTAGCTAAAAATGGACTATGATTCCAAGATTTTAGGGCTGGTCTAGATTATATACTTTATAAACTTACATCTAGGCCCCCAAAGATATGATAAAGGTTCACTTTATTGCACTTTGGACCTCCAAATATAACTTTTAACCAAGAAAATGCTTGGTTTAACTAACCTTGATAACAAACGGAAATTTAGGTCGCTACATGCGATGGTACCTTCTATAGAAAAGTAGTGTCTATATATACGAGCATAAAGGGTGTAATACTTCTATGGTTAGTAAGGAGTTGATTTTTATTTTACAAGGGGTATTGGCTCCTCATATGTATTAGGGAAACCTATGTGATTATGTAATTGTTGTGTTAATGATTTTTATATGTTATAATTATCCTAAACAATGCATGGTAGTTTATGGTGGTTGTATATAAACTCATGTATGTCACATGTTGTTTGTATTATGTATTTTTGTTTTGTTAATGGATATGTACTCAAGATTAGGTGCTAAAGGATAAAGATCACTAGCCAATGAAGATTTTATTGAAGGACTTAGAATAGAATTCTATTAGGATGAAAATCCTAGATAATCGATTAGATTCAACAGGTAAGTAAAGAACACAAAGATAATCAAACTAACGTTGAATGATTAACAGTCATGCCCCAGATGAACTCGATGAAGAATTTCAACTGTAGAGGCGTGTTAGGGTTTACAAAGGATATCTGATCAAAAGCGTTAACTATCTACGGTGCATGCATGCACTATTAATACTTAAACCCTAATAAATGTGATGGTTTGGACAGACCCAATACCATATACAAAATGGACTAACAATTACAAGCCCAATGACGCAACATCTAACACCTAACAATCTCCCCCTTTGCGTCAATTGAGGCGAGAGATACTTCACTGCTGAGTCTTCTTGATTGTCTTGAAGAGCTTGGGAATCATAGCGAGCAAAGTTCTGCGAAACAAGATATACCATCGAATCATATCATTAAAGTTCTTCTTCACACCATCATCATTCAAGGTACACTTGTTAACAATCTCCAAAATATGTTCCAAGCTAGTTGTGGAGAATAGGTGTTTGTGAGGTAAAGCGAAGAGGCATTTCCGAAAAAACTCCAAGAACATCAGTCCCACGCTAAAACATTACAGTCAAGTGGACTATATCAATTTTTCCCATACTCATTTTGCTCATGTCGTTGGCTTTTCCAATCGGATTTACGGTAGGCTTTCGCTTCAGAACTTTAGCAATCTCAATGTAGAGCTTCGCCACTTCATATATATATATATATATATATATATATATATATATATATATATATATATATATATATATATATGCAATCATCAGTCACTTCAGATGAGCTAGAATGGGTTTACATTTTTGTTCTTCAGTCAGCAAAAGGTTGAGCAACAAAATCCAATCCTGAGGATTAAGGTTGGGAAAATCAACAAGCGTGAACTCATGTAAAGTGTTTTTTGAACCCCTTGTCGCCTTGAACTTCACATTCACGAAGCCTCCTATAGTGATTGACACTGTGACGTTGACTGTTGTTAGTTTCTGAGCACTCCAGGTCAAGTACTGAGGTTTGCCATAAGAGATATAAAAGTCAATTAAGGCTTTATCCACTTTCGCATCAGGTGAGAGAATGTCAACAATCGAATCAAAACAGTGGAAAACAAACGCTCTTCTCGTTATTGGCATATCAAACTAAGAATCCTTCATGTTAGCTAGATTAAACGAAATCACCGGCTCCAACCAGTGAACACTGGGGAATTCAACTGCTTCATGCATCAATCGCTCCAACATCCACAAGGCAAGAGTGTTTTCTAGAATTTCAAGGTGTCATGAGCTTCTTTCTCTTTTTGTTTCTTCTCCTCAATTTCTCTCGCAATGCGAGTAACTTCATTTATCTCATGTTCGCATGATTTTCGCTTTATCTGATCCTCTTCACTTTCGTCTTTTTCATCATCAACAACCATTGGATATTTTCCTTTTGAAATCGAAGCTACATTAACCTTTGGTTCGTTTTTCTTTGGTTTCTCCCCTGCCTTAGTAGCTTTATCTTCTCCCTTGTTTCATAGGGACATGGGCCTCAGGAACACCTTCAAGCCTGTTCAGAAGATTGAAGGCAGGACGGAGCTTATCAGCTAAGTGTCTGCAAATGGTGATGGTCAAAATTGGATAATGAGCTTTAATAAGATTAGACAGTAGGGAATTGACATCGTTGAAGCGTGATTTCATAACCACTTGTTCAGACTTGAGCTCATCGATTTTGGACATCACGTGCTTGATCTTGATTGTTTGAGCACAGATTTAAGTGGTGCGAAGATCAAGCTCGTCCATGATTTTACTTTCAATGGCCAAATCATCTTGGAACTTGTTGAGCCTCATAAAAATCGAAGAGTGAAAGGTTTAGTTATCCTCAGAGATACCTGAACAAAGATTTTCCAGTTTCACGGGTTCAGATTTAAGCGAAGTGTTAAGATTCAAAATGGCTTCATTCGCCTTGACCGCATTTGCTTCAGCTGTAGTATTAAGGTCTGATTTAAAAAGATTCATTTTGGAGATTAGTTTATTGACCTTTTTGGTCGCTTGTTGATTGAAAAGTGTGGAGTCCTCAACGGATTTGTTTGTTTGAGCCAGGTTCGTATCATGCTCCTTTACCAGAGTATCGAGCATACCCTTAACTGCAGCTTCAGAATAAGCTTTGACTCGTGGATGCAGTAGTACATGCCATAAGAGTATCCAGCTTGGTGTTCAGCTCTTTGAGATGCCTTTGAGTGAGAGGAGCATCATCATCACTGTCGTCTTGAATGGAGAACGTACTATAATGGAAAGTATCAAAGTCCAGTCCATATGCACCAAAAGGTTCTTCAGAACTATGTTGAGGCGGATGTGAAATAGGAGATGTGGTGGAGGTAGTTACAATAGGGATGAGCAAAAGGACCGAACCGGCCGGAACTGGCCCGAACCGGACCGGAACCGGGAACCGGCTTCGGCCAAAATCAAGAACCGAACCGGCCCGGCGGTTCTATCGGTCCGATTCTACCGGTTCCCGGTTCCTACCGGTTCTTGTCGTGTCTTCAAATGTTGGAACCGGTCCTTGAAAAATAGCATCATACGGTTCCGGTTATATCGGTTCCGATTCCCGGTTCCAAAAATCTACAAAAATAACATCCCGGTCCCGGCCCGACCGGTTCCTTCGGGTTCCGGTTCCGGTGCCGGTTCCGGTTCCGGTACCGGTTCCGGCTGGTTCCCCGGTCCATTTGCTCATCCCTAAGTTACAAAACCTGAAGTCTTTTCCCCCGTATCAGATGTGTTAACATTGATAGAAGGTTCGCCTGTGGTGGTGGTTGTAGTGGTTTCAGTGAAAATGGGTGGCTACTGTGGAATACAAGTGGGTGGTGTAGTAGTAACAGGTGGTGGTCGAGATGTAATAGGTAGTGATAGGTGGTGGACAGTGTGCTATTGTAATCGGAACATAAGTATAAGTAGGTGATGGTGAAGGGGATAGGACAAAATTTACCTCTTGTTCATTTTTGTTGACATCATCTTCCGACTCGTCTCGATGTGCATCTTCTTATTCGCTTTCAGATGATGGTGAAGAAGGTATGCGAATCTTACGAACTTGCTTCTTTACACGTTTTCGCTTCGGGGATGAGGGAGTAGCTTTTGACAAATCACCTTTCGTCTTTCGCTTTTTGGAAGGCAAAGGTAGGGTAGAAGGACCCTCTTTAGGTTGCTTTGGTTTGCTCCTTTCTTGAATTTATCCGCCTCATCAAGAGTCTGTTGCATCTCCAGAGTGAGGATTCTAGGACCTGAGACTGGATGCTTTTTGTATTCCCCAATCAGCTTGCTTTCCCCCAACACACACCAGTACATGGATTCAGGAATTGAACCCACAAAGGCAAACTTAGAATTGTCAGAAACTATGATCTTCATAGTGTGAAAGGTAGCAATCAAAGACTTCAACGAATCAGCCATAACTGGAATGTTGGGCTTCGTAATGGCACGCTGGACCACAATAGTCCAAAATCGACCCAAGAAGATTTCACTGTGGTGAGTTGTGGAGTTGGTGCTTTCTACCAGTTGAGTCCATAACAATGTATCGTAGTCGAGGCTAATCCTATGGTAGAGATCATAGAGAATCGTCATGAATGATTTGCTCGCACAATCGAAACCGGTTACCCTTTCAGAAAACGCCTTGAAGAGAAGGGTAAAGAGACATTCCACAATGGAGGAAGGTTTGATTTCTTAAACTTGGTGATTAAGGGAATGGGATCTATGTACCCTATCTGGTAGAACATGTCGATGATCTGTGCAGTAGAGATCAAATCTGGGTTTATCAGTGTATCATCATGAGCAAGCCCTGGAAGAGCAAAACCTAGCCTTTGTGAGTGATGTTTTCTTCTCAAATACTTCAAAAGTGATTCTTTTTTCCTCCTTGACATAGGCGGTAGAGTAAGCTTTGGACATCAGTGACATTGGAACACATTCACCCTTGGTTAGAGCGATGACCAAAGGCGAATACTTCAAGCATTCTACGATCGGTAACATAAAGGCGTCATATTTGAACGGAGCCAAATCAAGAATCAAATTATGATTATGCTTGATAGTGAGGAGAGAGGATTGAGTAGTTTATTCTTGAATTGATGAAGAGTCAACCATTATTGCAGGTTGGAGAAGGAGATGAATAGTTGAGAGAGAAATCACTGTTTAGGGTTCGAAATTGCTTTGAGAGTGACAAAATTTGAATCGTCAATTGATTTGAGTATATATAGTGAGAGAGAGAGAGAGAAAAAAAAAACCAAGTGATGATTGCATGATGATCCCTGATTAGACGCCTAGTAAAGCATAGTTTGACAATTGTAGCGGCTGACAGGTTGTCATCATGACCTCAGGCGGCGTGAGAATTGGAACCGTTTAAAATTCCATGCGCCTTTTATTTCAAAATCTTATCTTCAAATGCTGCGTCAGTAACCTTTATCTCCAATGTTTCAAAGTCGTTGATTTCTTGTAAAACTATAAGAACTTTTCTCCTTTAAGAAACGAACGTCAAAAATGCATATAAAAGCGAATCTGTGAAACTCAAAAATGCCATAAGTGTCACGAACTACAATTTTTGAATATCATAAAGATCTTAGTGCAAGAGTGTGCCAAAGATAAATAAATAAAGCGAAGTATATCACTGAGATTAAAGTGATGTCAATAGGGATAAGAAATTGAAGATCCTAGGCATGAATCTTTTCCTTCTAAGTCAAGAGAGACTAAGAAGTGTCTATGTGGTTTCCTGTTGAAGTACGATCATATGTTTGTGAAGAAACAACGAAAGACATCTTTTAAAGTTAGGCTGAAACGGTGGTTACATCTCCAATTAAACAACAAACTTGACATAAGTTCGAGTGTTAGATGAAGTCATCGTGTGACCACAATAGTCAGTTGAACGAATAGGCTTGGAATTATTTTAGTGACTGAGCGAAACTTTGAAATCTCAAAAAAATAGATCTTATGGGTAGAAAAGTCTTGCTTGTAGAACAATTCATAAAGATCACGTAAAAAGAAAAAGAGATTTCGTGGTACAATCCATATATTAAAAATCTAGAACTTTCATTGATTATCCGTCAATTCATTTAAGGATGTTGAATGTTGGGTTTCACTTAGTTCGTGGTGAACAAAGCTAAGATCATGAACTCAGATGTTTCGTAACCATAAACCTCAGTGGTATAGCTGACAGTCTCAAGGGTTACATGTATGAGTGTTAAGGCAAATGGAGAAAAGAGAATGTGGCTCCAGAGAAGTAGATGTACCTATGCTACGTGGATGTGACCAAGCAGCTAACTCTTAACTTAATATGAGAAGAGTAAGATAGCTTGTGACTTATGTGAATGTAACAGCCTAGTTGGGAAGAAACGAAGGGTAAATTCGATTCATTAAGGCTTTACATGAAGTCTATTGACGCTTAGCACAACATGCTTCTAGGGACACCTAGTTAGTACAAACATATGGAAATTATACCTGTTCCATCATTCGTTTTAACAAGATAACCTGTAATGGTACTTGAAAAAAATATTAAGCAAGAAAAGAAAATATTTTTGTATTTTTATAATTGCTTGAAAGAGAAAGAAACAAAACAAAATAAAATTTTGTATTTTAAATATGAAGGAGAAAAACATAAACAAAGCAAATATTTTTTATATTTTGGAAAACTTTAAAGAAAAATAAAATGAAACGAGCGTAGTGTACAAAATATACAAAGATTAGACCACGGATATTCGAATTTTATTTTTTAAAAATGTGAGACGCGAGATAGGGAGAACGTTCATCTCAATTCATGTCCCGAAAAAATCTGAAACGAAATAGAGTGAGCGTTCGTTCTATTTCGCTTGTCTAAAAAGTAAGAACAAAAGCGAACAGGTAACCTAAAAGTGAACGAGCTACTTAGAAGGTAAGAGTGGGTTTGGAACTGATTTAGCCACCATCATTCCTAGGCCTTGGAGTATTCTATTAAATCATGCTTCCGGCAAGGCTTTTGTGAATATGTCAGCCAATTGGTCTGCTAAACAAACGAAATGAATCTCAACATTGTCGTCCTCTAATGATCCTTGATGAAATGATACCTGAGTGCTATGTGTTTTGTCTTTGAGTGTTGCACTGGGTTGTGACAGATGCAAATTGCACTTTCAAAGTCACAATATAATGGGATTCGCTTCATATTCAGGACATAATCTCGCAATTGACTCTGAATCCATATGACTTGAGAAGTACAAGATGCAACATCGATGTACTCAGCTTCGGCTTTCGACAATGAAACACATGTTTGCTTTTTGGATTGCCAACTAACTAACTTGACATCAAGAAATTGGTATCCACCAGTCGTGATTTTTCTATCTAAGCCACATCCACCAAGATCAGCATCCGAAAACGCTTGAACGAAGAAGCCTGAGTTCGCAAGATACCATATGCCTAAAGATGAAGTTCGTTTCAGGTACCTGGAAATATTCTTCACTGCCACCATGTGAGGTTTGCGAGGGTTTGGTTGGAACCTTGCACAATAACAAACAAAAACCATAATATCTGGTCTACTAGTTGTTAGATACATCAAGGAACCAATCATTTGATGATAAAGGGTCATATCCGCAACTGGTTTTTGCAGATATGCTGTAAGTTTCGTTTCGAAAGCCATTGGAACCTTCACTTTAGAGTCTCTTATCATGCCAAATTTAGAGAGAAAAGTTTTTGTATATGCTTCCTGATTAATGGAAATACCTTCTAGTCCCTGCCTTATATTCAATCCAAGGAAAAAGTTAATAGGACCCTTTGAGCTCATCTCAAACTTAGTTTCCATCAACTTCCGGAATTCAAGTGTGAGGCTAGGATTAGTAGAGACGAAGATGATGTCATCAACATAAATTTGGACGATCATCAAATGGTCACCCTCTTTCTTACTAAATAAGGTTGGGTCAACCGAACCTTGTTTAAACTTATACATTTTAAGTTAGCGAGTAAGAGTTTCATACCAGGCTCTCGGAGCTTGCTTCAGTCCGTAAATTGCCTTATCCAGAATATAGTAGTGATTGGGATACTTCTCATTAACGAAACTAGGTGGTTGTTTAACATATACTATTTCTTCTAATACCCCGTTTAGGAATGCGCATTTAACATCCATCTGAAACACTACAAAGTTCTTATGAGTTGTGTATGCTAAGAATATCCGAACTGATTCCAACCTTGCAACAAGTGCGAAGGTTTCTTCGTAGTCGATACCTTCTTCCTGGTTGTAACCATTAACAACGAGTCTCGCTTTGTTCCTTATCACATTCCCTTCTTTATCCATCTTATTACGAACACCCGTTTCAAGCTAACAACTGATGTTTCAGGTGGAGTAGGAATTAACCTCCAATTTTTTTTTCGTTCGAACTCATTGAGTTCGTCTTGCATCGCTTGCACCCAATCGGAATGATCAAGAGTGGTGTTGACGGTTTTGGGTTCTATCTTCGACACGAACGAATTGAATATACAAAATTCCACTTTGGAGAATAAAGCAGTTCGTTTCGCTTTTATTTGAGATCTCGTGAGAACACCTGCAGAAGATTCACCAACGAATTGGGTTTTGGGGTGATCTATGGTCCATTTGACTAGTGGCAGATAGTTTGGATCATAAGAAGGGTCTAATACAGCGTTTACTTCTTCGAACTCTGATTGAACATCCGAATCGTCATTCGCATCGTTATTCTCCCCCTCGAATGACAAGTGATCTTCTTCATTAGGAATTGAAGTATCTCCTACACCTTATGGTGGAATGTTCATTTCTTGCGGAGTCGGTTGCTCCCCCTGAGGATGTGTACTTGAATCGAAATTCTCCTCGTGGATTGGAGTACTTGTGGCTTGAGGCATGTTTGAGGTTGGTGGCTGATTATCGATGTTTTTCATGGCTTCATCAATTCATATTCTTTGTTATCAGCTGCCTTTGCTTCAGATGTGATGGCCTTCTCAGGTTCGTCAAATAGAATCATGAATTCTTCATAAAGATTAGCCAAGGGAACAGTCACTTGGTTCGTTTGAGGAAAGATCTCGTTTGCCTGGCTACCATTCACCTAAATCTTCTTTAAGTAATTATCATCGAATGTGACATAGTAGGTTTCTTCGATCCTTTTGGAACGTTTGTTTAGAACCCTGTATGCTTTCGACATCAACGAATATCCCAGAAAAATGCCTTCGTCGACCTTCTCATCAAACTTTGTTCGTTGTTCCTTTGAATTTAAAATAAAACACCTGGAACCGAAAACATGAAAAACTTGACGTTAGGTTTTCGTTTATTGATGATTTCATAGGGAGTGACAGAAAATATTTTATTGAGAAGCGATATGTTTTGAGTAAAGCAGGCAGTGGCAACAACAGAAGTAAAGAGCAGTGATGCAAACGAAAGCATAGTCTTGGCTGCCTCACACAACGAACGGTTTCGTCTTTCAACAAACCCATTTTGCTATGGAGTATAGGGAGCATAAATATTATGAGATATCCCTTATCAGTAAGGAATTCATCAAACACTTGGTTCTTAAACTCCAGACCATTGTCGCTTCGAATATTGCAAACCACCTTTCGCAGTAGTAACTCAATTTTCTTGATGAACTCTTTGAGTCTAGGAGTCGCTTCAGATTTCTGCTTAAGAAAGAACACCCAAGTGAAATGAGAAAAATCATCTACAATAACAAGAATATATTTGTTACCACCAATACTTTCGATTGCAGATGGACCACAAAGATCAATGTGGAGTAGTTCGAGTGGCTCAATGACCTTCGTGTTCACTATAGTAGGATGACTTTTTTTGCTTTGCTTTCCCGATTCACATGCGGCACAAAGATGATCTTTGTCATACTTCAAGAGAGGAAGACCACACGCATGATCACCAAGAACTAGCTTGTTGATGTCTTTGAAGTTGAGGTGCGAAAGCTTCATATGCCATAGCCAACTATCATCAGTTGCAACCTTAGTGAGCAGACAAAGAGAAGGTTTCCCTCGTATCGTATTGATATCCAACAGATACATCTTGCCTTTTCGTTTTGATTTAAGCAACATTGATTTCGTCTTCTTTTCAATAATTTCAGATCCTTCATCATCAAACGAGACCTTCAGACCTGTACCCACTACTAACTGAGAAACACTTATTAAGCTGTGTTGTAGTCCCTTAACATACGCCACTTTGCGAATCGATAATTCACCATTCGTTATCATGCTATATCCTTTGATTTCTCCAAGTGCCTTGTTGCCAAACTTCACGAGACCAATTATTCAGTTCTTTATATTCTCTCAACTCCTTCTTTCTTCCCATCATGTGATGTGAACGGCCACTGTTGATATACCATTCAGTGTCAAACTGTTTGTCACGAATTACTTGCAAAAATTAAGCAAATTTAGGAACCCAAAGGTGTTTGGGTCCTCGTGAGCCTTTTACAGAAACTAGATAAGCAATAGAGAGATCAATCATATAGGTTCGTTTTATTAAAGTTATTTGATCTTTCTTCTTTATTGTGAAAACCTTGATCTTGTTGCTTTTCATTTCTTCAGAATCAGATTGGATTTGTTTATTTTTAGCTTGATTCTTGATGAATTCTCTCTTACCTTTCTTAGGGTTAGCAGTTGATTTCGTAGTTTGAGCTTTAGAACTCGAGACCAACTTTCCTTTTCCGTTGACATCATTTGGTGATGCATTTGAGGGATGATTTTTGGTTTCTCAATGTGCTTCTTTTGAAAAGAGGGTTTTGGAACGAAGTTCACCTTTGAGTTGCAGGTGTGACAACGAGAACACTGACTAGGATCCACCGTCGAACGAGCTTTTGTTCTCTGATTGAAAGGTTTTTCTTTGTGAACATAGTTAGAATTTTGGGATTGCCAGAACTTCTTCCTTTCATTGAGATTGTTCTCGTATCTTCGATTCCTTAATCATTTTTGCTCAGCGAGTTGTTCACCGGACTTGTGAATATTCATTTGAGGTTTCGCTTTCTTGGAATAGGTGTGCACTCCCGCACCTCCTAACTTGTATATTAACTAAAGCATTACTCTTGAAACACTTGTTATGTCCATTACACTAAAATATATTTGGTGATAAAATCACCAATAATTGACTAAATTGTCATTCTTTAAAAGATGAAAAGTGTTTTTCATTTATCCGTTGTTTGGATAAGATAGGGAAAAATGGTATATAGTTTTGAAACACAGAGAAAACGAAAAACATTTCTTCTTCTTCATCATCTTATCAAAATTGATTCTGATTTTGTGCCTAAAATTAGAATTGTTGCTTCAGGAATTATCCCAGTTTGAATTTTGTGATACCCAAGGCATATAGGGTCGAAATATCAAACAAGAAAGTGTTTACACGATTCCTGTTTGTGATCCAGATTTTCTATAATCCTATTTCGAATTTTCCAACAGTAAGTATGATTAACCAAACATGTAAAATAATATTCTTATATACGTTAACTATCTCAATTAATTTATGAATTAAGTATAGTAAATTAAATAGGTGAAACATATTGATTTTAGTGGCTTCCTTTACAAGATTTATAAAGATTTACACCATTGAAGTTGATTATGGTTCTAATGTAGATGCTTCAAAAACACATGGTAATTGGTCAAGAATTGAGGGCTTAATAGATCATTTACGTGATAAAGGTATTGTTTTACATGCATTTATATTAAGTTAGGTAATCGGTCTTTGACTAAATTATGCTATGATGTTTAGATCGGTGACATTTATCTAACCGCTTGATTTCCTACATAATTTTTTTGGAAATTGACAAAAAAATGGCTACCTAGGAATCATATTTCAAATGGAGGTTAGACTTGGAACTAGGGTAGAAGCATAGGGGGAAGATTTGTAGTATTTTTTGTACCATCGGATATATCTAACAAGTGGATTTCAGAACGTGATCGGTCGGGGGAGTTTATAATTAGTTTTACTATACATCATATTGATGATTACACTCTTGATAATGGAAGTGGGTCAACCAGATGAACATATTTGCTCTTAAAAAAGTCAACATTTTAGCGGAGACAGTTTTATTAAATCGGGTGACAACCATAAATAATTTGGTTAATATGGGTAACTTGGAGTCGAGTATGTGTTCTTATATTGGAAAAATGAGTATATTGATATATTCATACATTATATTCATACATTATATGTCATAGTTAAGTGGGGACTATTGATATTGTGTTTATTTATTGCAAGGTGGCATCTACTACATGATCATTTAATAGTCACTAGTGAGATCATTTGTTTCCTATAGTCGGTTCCACAAGAGAATGACTACTGTGGGTGAACTTTATGATGTTGATTGTTGTGCAACAATCTTGTGTTGAAGTAATTATATTGATGATTAGTTTTAGTGATTTAGAATTTTACGAATTCTCTAGGTTACAGTTTTCAAAAACATTAAAAGCATACTATTTATCGTAGAATTATTTCTCAATATTTTTATGCTTATTCATAAAAACTGAAAACTGGATGCAAAATAGGTTTCTTAGCAACAAAACCCAAAGTTGAATATTATTTATTTGTAATATATATATATATATATATATATATATATATATATATATATATATATATATATATATATATATATATATATATATATATATATATATATATATTTGTTATTTAATAAATTTCAATTGTCAAAAAAACTGACAAAGATCTTCAGAAACTTTTTAGTTGCCCAGCCAAAATTTCTTTAGTGAGACTTGATTATGTTACAAGTACGAAAGTATCTGTTCATTCTTCAAACTGCATCTTCCATATAAAGTATCCCCTTCTCGATTAGTCTTCCAGTCGAAGCACTAAACCATTGCACCCAAAGCCACTTCTGGGAGTTGCATACCTAAGGACATCACATGGCACATTCGTCTTCCATTTCTAAACGACAATATATGGAAGTGTTTGATAGGATTTGACAGCAAAAGGGATACCTTTTACCTATAAACTTGAAAGATCCCAAAACCCAGCAGACACAAAATGTTTAGTAGAGGTGGCACTAAAAACAAATTTCCGAATAAATCTAAATTAGTAGTGATACTCGTATTTTAAACCGGTGCATCTAATAAAAAAAAAAAAAAACATTATTTTTTTTATATTACGTGTTGGAATCGGAGAAGTCGTCCGGGACCCCCCAGACTCCACTAAGGTCCGCCAGTACCAAAAACCATAGTGATTTTTTTTTTTTTTTTTCAAATTCATTTTCACAAAAACCATGTAACAATCAACAATTGTTTTCCCAAAATATTATAACACATGAGAGTATCCAAAACATCTCTCAAATCTTAAAAATTTGTAGGATTATATCTTTGCCGGGGTTGGGGCCTCTTTCCCAAAGAAAAAAAAATTGTAGGATGATGTGTACTATCAAGCGTTCACCTTCTCCCAATCATCTGAAGTACCTAAAACATTAAAATCCACAACTATAAACTAAAGCTTAGTAAGTTCTCCAAAATACTCCTCACAAGAATACAATAACAATTACAATACATGCATATAAGGTTTATTGGCTTGTGGCCTCCACCCAACCATCCAGAGTTTGTTAGCATATCGCCTCAACCTAACCACCCAGGGTTTGTTATTATATTGCATCAACCCAACCATCCCAAGCTTGTTGGTCTATTGCACGAAGTAGTACCATCTCAACTCAACCATCTAGGGTTTGTTGGCCTTCCGCCTCAACCCAACTGCCAATATGTCAACTTATGCAACAAATAAACAATAATCAGAAAGTGCAAGTAATCAAACAGATCTACCAATCTAACAGGTCACTACAACATAGCAACACCTTATATACCATGATACATAACATAACCTAGTGGGTCGGTATTAGTAACTCGACACACAAGTACAATAATGAAAACTCACCTAAAAGTCCAAAAAAAAGGTTGAACTGATCATTGGTCCAAATACTGGCTCCATAGGTCACGTATACAAAAAAAATAGGGATAAAGCCTCAATCTACTACTCAAATTACTCAATTTGACCTAAAGTCAAACTTGTTCAATGGTCAAAGTCAACATTCCAAGGTCACTTAGTCAGTCGTTACGCCATGACTATCTATTGGTCACGTCTTAGACTAATAAAAAAAATAATCGTAATTCTTCCTATATCACATCATGACACCCAAGTTGTCATGTTATGATGACGCTCTAGATAGAAATCAACTATAAGCTCTTCATCCAATAAGCCTTGCAATTCATACTTTCCAGAAGGTTTTTCTATCTTAGAACACTATAAAAATTGTAGCTTTTTGCACATGTATGTCCATTGCATGTCCTAAACACAACCTAGGGCAAAACAAGAAAATAATGGGGGTTAGGATCTCATGCAAGGGTCCCAAAACCTAACCATACTTCAGATCAAACACTTATCTCATTAAAGGTACAATGGATTTCCATAAAGTTGGAAACTTTATGGGACCCCGTCACTATATCAAGCCTATACATGAAAGATGGTGCATAGAAACCTAGATCTAAGGTTATAGATTCATAAAGCATTGAACTTGGAAACTCACAAGGGCCCATAATGTGTAAAAATGGATGACGGTGAAGCTTGAATGTTGAGTTGATGCACAAATCTCTATTTCTCCTTCTTGGCTAGAAAACACCTAAATGGAGCTCAAGATCAACTATGGGGGATTAGAGTTTCAAAGGGGAGTGTTAAGAGGTCGTGGTGGCTAAGGGTGGGATAACCCTAGCCCTCACTTCTTTTAAATACAGGAAAACCCCCAAAATTAGGGTTTGGATCGCAACAGGTCTTACATCGTGACCCATAAGTGGTCACATCATGACTGCTAAAGATATGTACATTTCTTCCAGCATGGTCACGTCGTGCCACATAAGTGCTCACGTCATGACCATGGTTAAAACTCTAAAGACTTTGATAACATATTTAGAAAAAGTGTTAACCAGAAGCTAGGTGTTATAGTTCTCCCCTACCTGAACTAGATTTCATCCTCAAAATCCAGAGTTGTAAATAGATCTGAATAGTGCTCACGCATCTCTGATTCAGGATCCAAGGTCTACTCAGAACCCTTCCAATGTTGCCATTGGACCTTGAGGAAAGGTACCATCTTGTTGTGCATGGTCTTCGTCTTCCTATCTAGAATAGCCACCAATCTCTCTACATAATTCAGGCACTCATCAACCTGAATGTCATTCAAAGTAACCACTACTGAGTTGTCAACCACACACGTCGAAAGATAAGAAACATGGAAGGTGTTGTGAATCTAACTAAGATTCTCAGGAAGATCTAATCAATAGGCCACCTTTCTTACCTTGGCCACTACTCGAAACGGTCTGATAAATTAGCGACTCAACTTGCCCCTATTCCTGAAGTGTATAACACCCTTCCAGGGTGATTGTAACGTCCCAAATATCACGACTAAAATTTTCTTTTTAAAACATTACTAAAACCATATTCATAAAAACCGTATCATAAATCATAACATAATTTCGTAGCATTAATTCAAAATACAAACTTATTATCACAGTAAAACATCCCAGGCTAGCTGACTATGGTGTGTGCACTGCAATCTTTCCGAGCTCCTTTCTTTTGAAAACTGAGTACCTGAAACAAAAAACTGAAACTGTCAGCATGAAGCTTAGTGAGCTCCCCGAAACTACCACATACCATACAATACATATAAAGCACATACTGGGCCTTGCCCACTGCATCGGACCGAGGTCCGGACTAACTGGGGCCTTGCCTCCTGCATCGAACCAAAGTCCGGAAACTGACTGGGACCTTGTCCCCTACATCGGACCGAAGTCCGGACTAACTGGGGCCTTGCCCCTGCATCGGACCGAAGTCCGGAAACTGACTGGGACATTGTCCCCTGCATCGGACCGAAGTCCGAACTAACTGGGGCCTTGCCCCCTGCATCGGACCGAAGTCCGAAAACTAACTGAACATAGCATAGCATAACATATCAACTAGCATGAACACATATACTACATACTGCATCGGGCCATAGCTCGGAACACATAACACATAAATCCTGTTTGAGCCACGAAGGCATCAAGCATACTAACTACTACATCGTACATAGGTCCGGAAACTACTGCTAACTGAACGGACCGACATTGTGGCCTTAGACCCATTCCTACTGGAAGGAAACTCACCTGAACTGCTGAATTCTGTTGGTAACCCTCGGATTGCTAACCAACCACCGTCTGAAACGTTGCTCCTCTAACTCTCCGAGCTACCAATAACAAAGAGACACTTAGCCGAACAGTCCTCTAAAAGTCAACTAACTCAACTCCGAACAAAGTCAAAGTCCTGGCCAAAGTCAACCTTCCATGTTGACCCTACTCGCCGAGTTAGTCTACTAACTCGCCGAGTTCACTGATTTCCAAGTTCTGTCTTGTCCAACTCACTGAGTCCCCACTCAACTCTCTAATATGAGCCTTGACTCGAAGGGTTTGGGGTTTCGCAACTTGACTCGCCGAGTCCAAGGAAATCTTCAACAGACTCGCCGAGTTGTTCATCCAACTCGTCGAGTTCGCCTCCATCTTCATACTACTCGCCGAGTCCACTCAAAGGACTCGCCGAGTCTATTCAGTCCTTAATCCATGCAGTGGCTTTTCGAGCCAAACAGGGCTTCCAACTCATAGATCCATACTTCTAAGGCCTATCCCTCACGTAAAGTGGCAAACTTTACGTGTAGATAAAGAGATCTAGGCTTAAAACAATCCAAACTAGGGTTTAAGACAAAGAGGCTTCACTATCAACCCAAGAACAGATGCTTTATCACTTTCTAGGCCAAGATACACTCAGATCTGAAGTAGCAACTTCAGATCTGGGCTTCTAACTCGAAATAGTTCTTAAGTATGGCATAAAAGCCCCAAATCTCATAGCCAAGATTGATCTATTAAATAAAAGAGGGAAGGTAATGATTTATTACCTTTAAATGCTCAGAAATGTTCCACCAACTCTGGATCCAAGGCCCCTTTCTTGCTCCACTATGACTATCTTCTCTCTCAAGCTCCAAAAAGCTTCACCAAGGGTAGATCTTGCTCCAAAACGATTATGGCAGCTAGGGTTTAGTGTTCTGTGTTAGAGAGGCAGTAAAGGAACCCTAGGGGAGAGAATGAGACGTTTAAATAGGCTCCAAATCCCGGATTTAGGGTTTTCCTCGCTCAGACCAGATTCGCCGAGTCGGTCGCTTACTCCTCGACCCGGATCCCGCTCGGACTCGCCGAGTCCCCCCTTAAAATTGGGGTTTTCTTTCTTTTCTTGGCTTTCCAAATTTTGGGTGTTACAACTCTCCCCCACTTAACTAAACTTCGTCCTCGAAGTTTGCTACGATCCACTGACTGCGATCTGCCTCCAATACCCCACCGCTCATTATAACACTAGCTGCCTACCTTCGCTGGCCTTCCGCTCAGTCATTCAGACCAATGTCAATCCTTACAGATAATGATCTCGTGTCCATCCTGACCCTGAACATTCTGGAAACGCAACTCACTCAACCGACAATCTTTCTGATACTCTCCAAATACTGCACTGACCCCATAGGGGTTCACCCCGTCTTTCCTTGCACGATTTCCTTGCCTTCCCAAGGCGATGCTCCATAACTACCTACCTCTTCCGTCACTGTGAAGACCCTGTCTCCACCAAATCTATTACTCCCGCTACTCCCAGTACGGGTCATCGTCGCCAGTATCCACTGGGCATTCTTTCTACTACCATTCGGTGTCGCGCACCCCACAAACTGCTGACTGAATCCTACCATACGCTGCATACTCGCACTGCTACTGACTGAAAATTCTGCTATTCCATATTTGGCTTCCGGATGAACTGAGACCACCCAGGTCCAACTAATATGGATGAACTTGCAGTCCGACACAAAATTAATACTGCCCAAAATACTGCAACTATCTGAAACACTGAACTGTCTGGAACACTGAACTGCCTGAAACACTGAACTGCCTGAAACACTGGACTGCCTGTAACACTGAACTGCCCGAACGAAACCTTTCTTTGGAACTAGTTTCCACTAGTCATCCTGTTACTATGGCCTTAACAACCTCCCGATCTGACCGAACGGGTCCAAACATCGAATCCAAACATCAACAAATTCAAGACTATAATGATGGCTCCCAGGCTAATGGTAGCCCTTAACATACATGAACCCCAATGGTTCACTGCTTCCCTGATCTCATGACTGTGTTGACGATTCATCTGTCGCATTGCTGGCTCAACCATGACTAAACTCTGGAAAATTCGAAATCCAACCCGTGGATTTCCGTATGCTCGCTGCTGCACACGAACTGGTGGATACTACTGCTTCTCCCCTGCGTCCAAATAACGTGCTCATGTTGTCTACTAACCTGGCGAATGCTACGACTATACCCGTAGACCTACAACTCCCTAATACTGTCTGGCTGCTAGTGAACACTACGTCTACCCCCGTAGGCTTACATCACTCTACTACTATCTGACTGCTAGTGAACGCTACGGCTACCCCCGCAGACTTACAACACTACTACTACTACTATTTGGCTGCTAGTGAATGCTACGGCTACCCCCGCAGACTTACAACACTACTACTACTATCTGGCTGCTAGTGAATGCTACGGCTACCCCCGCAGACTTACAACACCACTACTACTACTATCTTACTGCTTACCAATCACTATTCTGAGGACTTCCTGACTATCCCTAGTTTTGCTAGCAATTCCTCATCCTGACTTCTCAAAATCAGTCCTCAATCTTTGGATGTTGCATCAACCTCGACATCTTATATCCTTGATGAAATTAGCGTTCCGTCGAGGAATTCTTCAACTTGGTTCCCAAACCAACCGTCTACTAATCCAGAAACATGAAACTAACATTGGGAAGTTTCCAAACTTCCAACTCCTGAATCCATACAACCCTACATGTTGTCTCTACCATGACTACTAACACGGAAACATATCTTGCTAACCGTTCTCAAGATCCTCCTTCCGACTCAATAGACTCCTATCGGCGGTCCTCCAACCTGGATTCCCAATCAGGTACTAACCATATCGATTACATGTACCAACTGCTAGGAAGTTCCCCAAACTCCCAATTCTGAACTCCTTGATCCACCCATTGCTATGCTACTATCCTTTCTTTTCAAGGATTGCGTACTCATTCCGGGTCAGCGTGCTCTTGCCCTCGTATACTCGGAGGGTTCTCCTCCACTTGGATTCGGCTAACTCCTTACTGCTCACTGGTCAAAAGGATTCCGCAACCTTCCTTCCACTAAGGGCGATCTGCTGCCCGCCAACATTTATCTCTGTCGACACTCCATCCGACCTTTACCAGATCCGAACCACTCTTACTATCTAACCGAGCACCCTTCAGTCCTTTATTGTACTTGCTTTAGTGACCGCACCCTGAGAACATGCGTTTAGGGTGAATAACTCCAACTCACTTCCTTACTGACCGCCAGCTGCTCCACTAGAAGCTCTAGATTGTCACTGCCGAGGATATAACCGATCAGTACTCGAATGACACCTTCCGAAAGTAGCGAGACACTTTTGAATATTACACATACATGCCGCATATACTATTGTTGGGTTTTGGTCATAAGACATCCTATGTGCTCATACAAACCCTAATGCTTGGATCTAGGTTTCTCTATTGTACATGCTTTGAATCCAAGACTATAAACCCTAATTCTAGCATACAAATAATCATATTAACATGAGAATAAGTTTACAGTGTTACCTTGATTGTTATGTAGCAATAACAATCCCAAATCTCCTTGTATTGACTTTGGAATGCTTAGAGTCACAAGTGTCACTCCTCTAATGGTTCACAAACACCATAAGCAAGAGGATGAAGAGGAGAGAGGTTGGAGGCTGCCAAAACGTGTGTAAACCCTTACAAGAAGCTTAGCCACGTTTTTGAGCCTTAAGGGGTCTTTATATAGTTGGGCTATTAGGGTTATCTAACAAGGAAACCCTAATTTGGATGCTTAAGCCCTAAGCAACCCATAGACTCCTTTTATTAAGCCCATGGACGATTTCCTTATGGGTTTCCCATTAGAATTCATCCATCCCTTAATACAAGGCAATCCATGGCCCAAATTGCAATTATCCTATAATTACAATTCCAGTCCCTTAAGTTTAATTAATCTCTTTTAGTCACAAAACTAATTACCAATTAATTATTGACTAATATTAATTAAACAATATGATTTCTCCTTTAATATATTATTCTCATAATACATTAATAAATCATATTTAATCCTTACTCTCCATAAATCATCCTATCAAGTTGCTTTGGTGAAGGCAACCCAAAAGGACCATGCACCATCGGGTCAAGTACATACCAAAATAGTTACAGACTTAGACACTAATCCAACGGTCTCCCACTTGGATAAGTCTAACAACTATTCTGCGTATGACTTCAGATCCTGATCTGCAATCGTAGCTTTCCAAAGCCGCTGTCAACTCTGATCATATCAGATACGCGTGTCCTTAGATAAGGGATCATATATTCCTCCATTCTGGATATCGTATGAGATATGATTTCAAATCATTCTCTTTGTACTATATCTCAATTTCCGATTTATGACGACAGACTAATTGAACAAATCAAATTAGCCCTAGCCCGGCCGAGCATTTACGTATGTCATCACTAAACCATCGAGGGGCCCAAAGATATCGCTTTTATCCTACCTTGGATAAAAGGAACGGATAAACTTTGATACAATGCTCGCTTGCACTCACTCACCGAATTACACACAACAATATGTTTTATAACACCAAGTTACTGGTGCGTTTACATATTATCAATGCGCAACCGATTCGCAAGATACAACTCACACATCTCGGTTTCAAGAATATAAGATGTTATCGTCTCACCAATCACTCGTAATACAATTCATGGAGTGATCCAAGTGAGCATGGGTTTAATCCAATGCTCAAATCATATTCATAAGCACTCATGAACGTTGCAGCAAACATTTGCTTATGTCTAATACTCTTCTAGACAATCCACACACCAATTCACGACAGTCTTCATTCATATCTACTTCCAACATATGAACGACTGTGGCCCGTTTGAATAATTCGATTATTCTTAATAAACTCAATTATTCTGGAAGTCAAAACATGCAAGGTGAAACACAAGAATAATACTAATCCCATATGGCCTCAAACCTTTGAGTATAAACAAAACACGTTTTATTTATCACCATATCGATTACTCATTATTTGTCGTTTCGGGTAATCAACTTCGCATTTGAATTCCAACACTTGTCCCATGCTCCTAGCATGCACACAATGTTTACCTATGGTTCTTACTTTTGCGAAATAGACAAATTGAACACATCTCCAATCATTCTCATTTTACAACACCAATTCCATTTTCTTAAGTGTAAGAATGTCAAATTCTTGTTACTTATAGAATATACTAGGTTCTAACACTTTATGCAACGATCCTTTTGTAATGTCACTGCACCAAAGTCTCAAAGACTATTGCCAATGATATTACAAATTCCTCTATCGGAGATTGTTACAAGACAATTCCTTAGATATGATGTCTCTCACTCAAAGTACATTCCTTTGAACATCCTTTCGCATAAAGTTTCTAATCTAGACATAGATTTTACTTCCCAACATGGACACACTTCCATATTTTCTATATGACAACTCATTCTTAATAGAATCTTATCTATTCATAATGATGTCGATATCGTCCATCCAATATGGAAACACTTCCATAATTTCCAATACTATACTTCCAACTACTCGCAAGCGACCAATCCTCGTTGAACTTTGGATTGTCCTTTGATAGTTGTTTAATTATTTTAGTCAAAACCAATTCTAGTCCCTTTTCCCTCTAAATGCACTATACATTTGGAAAATCTTAGAATGGTCGAACATTAAATCATTTGCAATCGATCCTATACTCGAAGCGTATGGGACACGACGCATAATGTTTTATTTGCTATGTTCTCAAAACTCGAATTGCAAAGAGGAATGCCATAATCACAATCGAAATTTTAAGAACACACTATGTACCTTTGACTAAATTTATCAACATTTCGCAACCTAATCCTTTAGATTTGAAATGAAGCATAATATTCTCTCCCTTAATTATAGCAAAACAACCTTTCAACTCTTACAACTTTGCAAAGTATGACTCTTGTTTTCTATAATTAATATTGCCAACTATGCAATACGTGCCTTAATAATCATACAATCATAACATTTATGCTCCCACTATCATGATGATTATTATAAAAACATAACAGTTATGCTCCCACTAGCTTTGACATGTATTCATAAACATCTTAACTTTCAGAAAAACAATACTTATTGAATTTCTTAAGTTCATGTTTCTAATACTTAGTGCTTTGATAATCTTTTATCAAGGCTTCTTGAACTTATACACTTTTGCCTTAGATAGTTCATATGTGTGTCTTAACAATTAAGACTAATTGCCAAACCTCACAATTCAAATTATGGAAAGGGATGTCGTAACCATGATCGAATTTGAGAATGCAATTTTACAATCACTATCTTTTAAAATCTTTCTTAGTGAAAGCATTTTCTCACAATCATTTTCATGAAGGAGGAAATCTTATGACACTTAGATTTAAACGGTGTATGTGTTCCTATCCATGCGAATTTGTTAAAACTAAAGTTTACGACAAATTCAAACTCATATGGATCGAACTTCCTTAATCTTGATTTCTTGCCTTATGATAGCACAGCTGCCCACCACGTCTTCCAAGTAGTTAGGCAGCTCACCTTTTCCTATCAATGTACTTTCCATTGATCAAGGTCCTTGCCTTTTATGCATTCAAATGAGAACTCATAGGACTCACATGCATAATTAACTCGATTGAATTGGCACAGAAACAAAATAATATCTTCACGATAGGTTGTAAACCTCAACTCGTGTGCTAGTGATGATCAATAGGTTTATTTGATTTGTTCTTGAACCTATTCAAGACCATTAAGACTCCCACTGACTCCTTGACATATAAGATTCTTTTGTCAATAAACATTTCTTGACAAACAAATATTCAAGATTTAGTGTAGCTTTTATCAAAACACTTCATAAATTGGTCATAGTTGGTCTTTGTCTTTTCCAAGACATCACAACTTTCCACATTTGATGAATGTTATAAACCTTTGATACTTTTCACTCATTGTCACAATCTTAACTTTAAGACTCGTTATTGAAACGAAGTATGATTGACTTCTTGATTTGACCATTTCTTCAATCTTTGATTCCTCTTCTTGGACATACAATTGTACCAAGACTCACTTAGAGGATCAATTGAGATATGGTTCTTAATCATTAAGACCTATCATAAAGCATGAAAGCTACTCTCCCTTCTTCTTAGAATGGAGAAAATCTTATCTTTCTGCCTACTTGATTCTTCTTATTCGTTTTGCTATTGATCTAAACCCTTTAATCAATTCAAAATTACACTTAATCTTGTAAGTGTAATCATATTTACTAAGCCTTTAGTAAATCATGACGAATATCTTTGTTACTCTTATGGTGAACTTGATCAGCACACAACTTTGTGTACTCGATCTCCTAGTCCATCACTTGACACTTTGTCAATGAATTAGTCCAATTTCCAAATACGAAATTTCTCATTCATCATGCAACCAAGTTGCATGATTCCAGGTTTCTGTCCAATTGAAACTTGGGCGATGAGAAACTCTCCCTATTTGGTAAATTCTCGACATTTCCATAAATAACATAAATAAGAATCACATCCATTCGTTGTAGAAATATTCAAACATCAATTTTCATAACGATTTCATTGCAAGGAAATAAACAAATAAATAAGTCAAACAAAATTTATTTTATTTATAAAAGCAGCGGAAAAACATTTGTCCTTACAATGCAAAATCTATTGAAAACTATGTAAAAAGAAAATTTCTAACAACTCTATCATAACTATCTAAGCTCAAAATCCAATCTTCAAGTCCATGAGATCGAGATCCATCACTTGTGATTAGATTCATCTTGCTCTCTTATCAAGCTTCCTTTCTTTTCACCGATCCTTCAAAACATTCAAATGCAATCTTATCACATCATGTATTAAGAATCAATGAATAGGAACTTAATGGAGTTAAATAGTGGATTCTTACCTAAAGCGTAGTCATACTTTTGACTCTCCCATCTCTTAGATCTCTTAGGTAAATAGGGCAACTTCGTCTCCAATGCCCCTTCTCTTGGCAATAAAAACAAATTGACTCCTTCGGAATAACACATGGAACTACTTCAGACATCGCCTTTCTCTTATGATCAAACTTTTCGATCATTGCATGTCTTTCATTGCCATTGTCTATATCCATAGAGGTCTTGAAGGCAGATTCACCAATCAACTTTGCTTTTCTATTGTGCCAAACCATTGCTGATTCAGCAGCAATAAGCATGTACGTGAGATCTATAAGGTTCACATCGCGGTTCATCATATAGTACTCTCTTACGAACTCACTATATGAGTTAGGAAGTGACCGAAGAACCCAATCAACAGCCATTTCCTCACAGACAACGGATCCCAACAGTGTGACTTCATCCCTAGGACGTGTGCACACACGGACTTTCCTTCTTTATGTTTACTTGCCAAAAGGGCTTGAGTGATATTGAACCTTTCAATTTTGCAATCTTGTGGGTTAGGGAGAATAATTAGGAGGAGGAGGAGGAAGTGAAGCATGATTTCTTGTTCCTCAATCGAATCATGGAATATCATCTTCATGTGGAATGCTTGTTCCACGGGATTGAGAAGACCATAGTTGTCGAACTTTGACATCGGGAGAAAAAAGAATTCAAGTTAGTTGATTGATTGAGTCCTTGGTAAATCACCCAAATGAAATTCCAAGGCTAGGACCCAACACAATATCCTACAACTCGGGAGAGGGATGCCGTAACCCAAATGCAGAACATTTGAAGGTAAGTGAATGACGATTCACTAATTTCCACCATGAAAAACGAAAAAGAAATTTAAGTTTTAAACCTATGAAAACTCCTAGATCCTTTGAGAAATATTGAACATTTCAATGGCATGTTTAAATCTCGATATGCCCCTCTATTTTGTGACTGGGATGCCAAGGATCACAAAGCGGGTGTGAATAACCATGCAAACTACATGGTGCCCTCACATGTTACAATCACCTATTCGATGTGCCGGTAAACCACACACGCTCCACCGAACTATGACAAACATTGAGTCATCCTTTGCTACCTTTGCTTAGAACCATTTAGTGTGCCGGTAAACCACACACGCTCCACTAACGTCTTCGCAAGGGCACAAAGTGTAATTTCATGGAATTGCATCAATTCACTTTTGCCTAAGTAACTAAGATTGGGAATTTGAAAAACATTTAGTTACTTTGTATTTCATTATACTTATAATGGAAGGTTTCGTCCTATCCTACCCGTTCGGCTAACGACCCTCCACTAGTCAAGAGTGCGGTGGGTAAGAGTGGATACCCATTCAATCGCCATTTTATAGGCAATTTCCTTAAACACCCCTTATAGACCAGCTTCGTGAATGAGGCCTACTAACGGTAAGACTGACTTTTACTCATACTTATATATAATGTTAGACTTTTAATGTTATATATAGTATAGGGTGTATTTTATACTTTTAAAATACTATATGGTTAACTTTAACAATTACACTTTTAATTCAATTAAAAGGTTAACCTAAACTTTTATGGATTTATTAAATCTCTTTTAATTATACACCTTAATTAATTAATAAAACCATAAGGGTGTGATTTGAACTTTTTCAAAACATTACTAGAGTTTTAGAATTTAACATTTCTAATTAACCTTTTAATCAACTTTAAATTCCAAAACTTGAGGGCAAGTTTTGAAACATTTCAAAACATTAGGGTTTTAACTATTTAAATTTCAAAACAACAAAACTTTTGGGGTTCAAATTTAAACTATAAAACCTAAAGGGATAAATTGAAACTATTTCACAAGATAATTCAAATCTAAATTACAAATAATCAAACTTTATCTAATAAAACAAGTGATTATCTAAACTTTGACAATTATCTTCTATTTTGGTAAGGATAATCACATAATAATGAAAAAATTCGGATTTTATCACAAAAACAAGTTTATGGTAATTATCCAAAACCAAAACAGGAAGAAAATCGCGAATCTGAGCTGTCAGACCCTTTGACTCGTCGAGTCTGGACCTGGACTCGTCGAGTACAGCTGACTCGGCGAGTTCACCAAGTGACTCGGCGAGTCAAACACTCAGAAACTCAAAAATCGATTTTCAGTGCTTATTTCGATCAAATATGCATCAATACAATTGAAACCAATCTAGGATCTGATACCACTGTTGGGTTTTGGTCATAAGACATCCTATGTGCTCATACAAACCCTAATGCTTGGATCTAGGTTTCTCTATTGTACATGCTTTGAATCCAAGACTATAAACCCTAATTCTAGCATACAAATAATCATATTAACATGAGAATAAGTTTACAGTATTACCTTGATTGTTATGTAGCAATAACAATCCCAAATCTCCTTGTATTGACTTTGGAATGCTTAGAGTCACAAGTGTCACTCCTCTAATGGTTCACAAACACCATAAGCAAGAGGATGAAGAGGAGAGAGGTTGGAGGCTGCCAAAACGTGTGTAAACCCTTACAAGAAGCTTAGCCACGTTTTTGAGCCTTAAGGGGTCTTTATATAGTTGGGCTATTAGGGTTATCTAACAAGGAAACCCTAATTTGGATGCTTAAGCCCTAAGCAACCCATAGACTCCTTTTATTAAGCCCATGGACGATTTCCTTATGGGTTTCCCATTAGAATTCGTCCATGCCTTAATACAAGGCAATCCATGGCCCAAATTGCAATTATCCTATAATTACAATTCCAGTCCCTTAAGTTTAATTAATCTCTTTTAGTCACAAAACTAATTACCAATTAATTATTGACTAATATTAATTAAACAATATGATTTCTCCTTTAATATATTATTCTCATAATACATTAATAAATCATATTTAATCCTTACTCTCCATAAATCATCCTATCAAGTTGCTTTGGTGAAGGCAACCCAAAAGGACCATGCACCATCGGGTCAAGTACATACCAAAATAGTTATGGACTTAGACACTAATCCAATAACTATATCCGGAGTAGTCTGTTCTAGAGGGGGCGACCCCAACTATCATTCTAACATACAAGGTATGCAAATGGCATATAGCTCGGTCACAAACAGGTAATATGATACCCCAATGCATATGCTTATAATTATCACTGCAGCAACATAACAATAATATCATGAATAATAATTGACAGGAAGGCAAAAGATACATACCTCCAACACCCGGTGCTGCTCGAACCCTAGCTGCAATCAACCGGTACAATCTGCTTCAAGCCGTGGTTGCCATGCCCCGGCAACCACTGGTGGTACTCGAAGAGATAGACGCAGGAGCTATCACCTGCTCTGCTGCATACACACCTAGACAGTGGGCCTTCTTGTGGCCTCTCTAACTGCAATGGAAACATATCGGGTCAAGTCCCTGGGCGATGGTAGTAGTACAATCCCTGCTGAAATGACCCATTCAGCCGCATCTGAAGCAGACCAAATCACAACCACTACCACTCCTGCACGCACCCAAGTGCGACCTACCACACTTCCCACAATGACTGCGGCTCTGATAGTACCTCGATCTCCAATCCGACCGTTTGGGCCTTTTGCCCGAACCTGTGGCTACCTGTGCCCCATCTGTTTTCCTCTTCCTTTCCGACTCCCTGCCCGACTCTTGTTCCTGAGCTACCCTATCGACCCCATCCATCATCTGAACCACTGTTGTCTGATCATGGAGCTTCGTAGTCAACCTGTCAATAATCCTCACGACCATGCCGGGCAACCCCTCGCGAATGGCTCGCGAAACCTCCTCAACTATCCAATCATGCAGTGGTCTCTCTTGAAGACAGGGTGCCTTACTCACTCTTGTCCCTTGATGGCAAAAGCTGGAAATGGGATCTCCCTTAACCTCATAAGAATCGGGCTCTAGACGAGCCCCAATCTTCCCTGAAACCACCCCGGCCCTAAAGGCCTCAAGATGACTGTCCATAAGTTCCATAATGGCCTCTTTAACTGAACCAAAAATCACTGGAGTCTGATCGATAATGTTGTGCATAATCTCTGCGGAAATGAAATCCTTCATCTGGTCGTCAAGCTGCCCGACTCCAGAGCCCGAGCCAGATCCCTCCCTGGTACCTGAACTGCTAATTGGTATCTCGCGCAAAGTCACCATGCTGAAAAATATAACACACTACTGATCAATATACACACCGCTGCTGAGGGTTCTCTCACACACTCTACTAGTTCCCTGGTTTTGTCTCGGCCACTCTTGAATCGAGTACGGATCCTCTGCTTTTAGTAGTACGAGCCCATACTACCTTCCACATCTATTCGTACTTTCCTCAAGAGTTACCTCAACTCCACCAAGTCACTCTACTGCTACTGATCTCCGCTACTCTCATCCTAGGCTTACCCTAGGGAACCTCTAACTTCACCCACACAGTCCTCAACTGCTGAAGGTCTCCTTGTAATGCCAATTAGTTGTTACCTGAATACCATCACATGTAACGAGGCTCGGGTAAGCCTTCGAGTAAGGGACTCATCCCTACAACGGTTAAGACTCAAACGAGAGTTGCGTAATAGGGTCAAATCTATCACTCCGAGATTATCCAATCCTGATTACATGTGACTTAATGTATTCACCTAACAGCTAACTCCCATGTCTTGGAATCCCACAAAGCACAGAGCAAGCAGCATTCAGACAAGGAAAATACTCCAACAAATCTATTCTCATAACCAAGAATCTGTACTAGCATACAATGCTAAGCTCAAACTATCAGGCATAACCTAAACAAACTGTCCTACTACTTTCTACTCAATACTAGCATGAAATACTCATAAGGCTAAAACACATAAAGCAGGCACATAAGACATCCTCCTAGATCCTTAGTCCTATACTAGCATGTTGTTCTACTAAAACTGAAACTGAAACTGGAACTGAAACTGAAACTAAACTGAAACTGATAATCATCACATAAACTTTCATGGGTAATTTGGGAGTACTTACTTGAGCTCGGTTGATTGCATGCACCACACCCTTTTCACTTTTTAGAGTTCTTTTCTATCTAAAATTTCTTTTCGCTTTTTCAAAAACTCTTTCTTTTCTTAAAAATTTCTTTTGAAAACCTTTTACCATTTCCTTAGTTTGAGTTCACACACACTCGAAGTGTATCCGAATCCCTCAAACCAAGGCTCTGATACCAACTTGTAACGTCCCAAATATCACGACTAAAATTTTCTTTTTAAAACATTACTAAAACCATATTCATAAAAACCATATCATAAATCATAACATAATTTTGTAGCATTAATTCGAAATACAAAATTATTATCAGAGTAAAACATCTCAGGCTAGCTGACTATGGTGTGTGCACTGCAATCTTTCCGAGCTCCTTTTTTTGAAAACTGAGTACCTGAAACTGTAAGCACGAAGCTTAGTGAGCTCCCCCAAACTACCACATACCATACAATAACATATAAAGCACATACTAGGCCTTTCCCACTGCATCGGACCGAGGTCCGGACTAACTGGGGCCTTGCCCCCTGCATCGGACCGAAGTCCGGAAACTGACTGGGACCTTGTCCCCTGCATCGGACCGAAGTCCGGACTAACTGGGGCCTTGCCCCCTGCATCAGACCGATGTCCTGAAACTGACTGAACATAGCATAGCATAACATATCAACTAGCATGAACACATATACTACATACTGCATCGGGCCATAGCTCGGAACACATAACACATAAATCCTGGTTGAGGCATGAAGGCATCAAGCATACTAACTACTACATCGGACCGAGGTCCGGAAACTACTGCTAACTGAACGGGCCGGCATTGTGTCCTTAGACCCGTTCCTACTGGAAGGAAACTCACCTGAACTGCTGAATTCTACTAGTAACCCTCAGACTGCTAACCAACCACCATCTGAAACGCTGCTCCTCTAACTCTCCGAGCTACCAATAACAAAGAGACACTTAGCATGACAGTCCTCTAAAAGTCAACTAACTCAACTCCGAACAAAGTCAAAGTCCTGGCCAAAGTCAACCTTCCATGTTGACCCTACTCGCCGAGTCAGTCTACTGACTCGCCGAGTTCACTGATTTCCAAGTTCTTTCCTGTCCAACTCACTGAGTCCCTACTCAACTCTCTAATCTAAGCCTTGACTCGAAGGGTTTCGGGTTTCACGACTTGACTCGCCGAGTCCAAGAACAGACTCGCCGAGTCCAAGGAAATCTTCAACAGACTCGCCGAGTTGTTCATCCAACTCGTCGAGTTCGCCTCCATCTTCATACTACTCGCCGAGTCCACTCAAAGGACTCGCCGAGTCTATTCAGTCCTTAATACATGCAGTGGCTTTTCGAGCCAAACAAGGCTTCCAACTCATAGATCCATACTTCTAAGGCCTATCCCTCACGTAAAGTGGCAAACTTTACATGTAGATAAAGAGATCTAGGCTTAAAACAATCCAAACTAGGGTTTAAGACAAAGAGGCTTCACTATCAACCCAAGAACAGATGCTTTATCACTTTCTAGGCCAAGATACACTCAGATCTGAAGTAGCAAGTTCAAATCTGGGCTTCTAACTCGAAATAGTTCTTAAGTATGGCATAAAAGCCCCAAATCTCATAGCCAAGGTTGATCTATTAAACAAAATAGGGAAGGTAACGATTTATTACCTTTAAATGCTCAGAAATGTTCCACCAACTCTGGATCCAAAGCCCTCTTCTTGCTCCACTATGACTATCTTCTCTCTCAAGCTCCAAAAAGCTTCACCAAGGGTAGATCTTGCTCCAAACCGATTATGGCAGCTAGGGTTTAGATCTTAAAGAACAGAAAGATACTAGTAAAAATTCTCCTGTTCGAATACATACCCACTTTTCAAGTTCCTGAAAACACATGCATTTTAAAATACGTCAACATAATGTTGGTGAGTCCACAAGTTTTGACTCCATAAAATAATACATTTTTACAGATTCAAAAGTATAGTTTTGAAAGAATCATTTTGACTCTCCAACATTAGGTATAATTGTATACTTATCAACTAAGTGTTATACCTAAACATTTCTTAATCTGAAGGTATAAGTAGGGGAAAACTTATACTTAACATTAATACTTGTATACGACAAGGTACAATGTTTCTACAATTTTCTACCATGAGCCTGTAACCACTGCTATGACATAATACCTCTGGTAGAACAATACACTCATGATTTACCATGAGAACAAATAGACTCATGATTTAACATGAGAAACAACATCGTATGCTTCATCGACGTCGGAACAATAACAAATCAAAGGATAGTTCATCACTTGTTTTTGGTTGAATATAGCTAACAGTCACAAGTGGGGTGGTCAGCCCGTATACTAATTATACATGTCTTCATCGCTCACAAGGGATTAATGGTTACAGTTCAGTGGCTTTCCTCTAAGATCCCCAATCTTAGTTGATGAATACAATTACTCATGTAGACTTTGACGGCTTCCTATAGCTCTAACAAAAAAAGCATCTTCATGTCTGAAACCTTAAGTTACTAGACTTTGCTTTTAAACATTACTCCTAACTTCATAATATTTCGGCAGTATAACAGCTATATCTTGAAGTAAAAACCATGTTTTATCTTGACCTAAAACCAATAATAACAACATATAATGTTTCTAGTTTTATCTTGACATAAAACTAACAATAACAACATATCTAGTTTTATCTTTACATAAAACTAATAATAACAACATATAACATATCTAGTTTTATCTTGACATAACACTAATAATAACAACATATAACATATCTAGTTTTATCTTGACATAAAACTATTAATTGCAACATACTATATAACTTAACATATAAAACTTCCGAATATAACTTCGGAACTATATCGCACACAAAATAAATATAGAATCCTAAGTATAACTCAAGATCTACATTAATAATAGTTGCATGTATTCAAAATGTTATATTTAGAACAATCATATCTCGAATCTCATAACTATATACTATCATATAGACATAATAGTAACATATATACAATGAATAGCATGTGTTTTCCCTTGAAATATTAGAAATTGGGGCCGTGAAACTCACCCTAGTAGCGTGATTTTTATGATATCTAAGCAAAACAGTCAGCGTGCAAGATCGTCGGGGCTCGGGATGCGAAACGACTCCAGCAAATGAGAGAGAAAGAAGAGAAATGGTGTAAGAAAGTGAATGGGGTTGATCTTGCATTCTATAGTAAGTTTTTATGACACTCACATCGTGAGTGTCATAAGGCTCACGTTGTGAGTCTGCCTGATTCACTCTGTAGATTTGCCATTTGCGTCCCTAGCTTCGGAAGGTGGCCATGACTCCTCACGTCGTGAGTGTCATAAAGCTCACGTCGTGAATATGGATCCTATCCTCTCGCATCTTCTAGATTCCGAATTATGACGGAATGACTCCACACGTCATGAGTGTCATAAAACTCACGTCGTGAATTAACTAGTTTATGGTTTTTAAAAGCTAAATCTTCGGAAGGCCATAACTTTTGCATACGAACTTCGTTTTTGACGTTCTTTATATGAACGCGTAGCTTTTTACGAGTACTAAAACTCTCTTTTAGATTTAAATAGTTAATTATAATTCTATTTTAAATATCTCCTATTATAGAGATTTATAGTGTTCGGTTATCATAACTTCTTCATGCGAAGTCGGATTCATACGTTCTCTATATTTTTGGAATCGTATGGACGTATACTTTGAGTAGTATCATAAAGAAACTTCATATTTGTATTAGAATTTATCATGAACTACATAACATTCTTACCACATTACTAGGTTAACATAATCACATTACATGATTGGCATAATCACATGTGATTGTCTATTGGCCTATTTTGACTAGTGTTACATTCTCCCCCCGTTAGAACAATTTCGTCCTGAAATTTATCTTGTGGTTAGGGTTTTGTCAAAAAGTTGGGGGCATTTTTCTTTCATCTGATCTTCATGTTTTCAAGTAAATTTAGGTCCTCGCAAAGAGTTCCATCAAACTTTCACTATGGGAATACGACTTTGCTTTAATCTTTTGACTTCTCGATCCATGATCTCGAGAGGTTCTTCTACAAAGTTGAGTTTGGTATTGACTTGTATCTCGTCGAGAGGTACCACAAGAGTGTCATCGAATAAACATATTTTGAGATTTGATACGTGAAAAACATCGTGTACATTACTTAGCTCTTGAGGCAACTTGAGTTGGTATGCGACAGAACCAATTCTAGCTAGAATTTCAAAAGGTCCTATATACTGTGGGTTTAGTTTGCCTCGCTTACCGAATCGAATTACACCTTTCCAAAAATATTCCTTCAACATTACTTTATCTCCAACTTGGAATTCTAAAGGCTTACGTCTTATGTCAGCATAGCTCTTTTGACGATCACGTGCAGCCTTTAATTGATCCTTAATTTGCACAATCTTTTCAGTTGTCTCATGGAGTATTTCTGGTCCAGTACGTAAGGTATCGCCTGTACGTTCTCTATCCATCTGCGTATCTCCAACTTTTGCCCAACATACTGGGGAACGACATTTTCATCCATAAAGAGCCTCAAACGGTGCAGCCTTGATACTGGTGTGATGACTATTGTTGTAGGAAAACTCAATTAATGGTAAATGAGTATCCCACGCATTTCTAAAGTCTATTACACAGGCTCGGAGCATATCTTCTAAAGTCTGAATGGTTCTCTCACTCTGACCATCAGTCTGTGGATGGTAAGTTGTACTCATGTCTAGACGTGTTCCTAAGGATTTTTGTAGAGATTGACAAAATCGTGAAGTGAATCTACTATCTCGGTAAAAAAATAATAGAACTTGGAACTCCATGCAATCTAACAATTTCCTTAAGATAAACTCTAGTCAGGTTCTCCATCTTGACGTTCTCCTTAATTGGTAAGAAATGAGCGGACTTAGTCAATCTATCGACTATTACCCAAATAGTGTCGAACCCACTAGGAGTTTTGGGTAACTTAGTGATGAAGTTGATTGAAATAAGATCGTATTTTCATTCTGGTATTTCCGGTTGTTAAAGTAAACCTGAAGGCTTTTGATGTTTTGCCTTTACTCTAGAAAACGTCAAACATTTGCTCACATAAGTAGCAATTTCTGCATTCATGTTTGGCCACTAATAATGTACTTTTAAATCCAAGTACATTTTGTCAGAGCCTGGATGCACGGAATATATGGACTTGTGGGCTTCTTCTAACACCAAGTCCCTGATTCCACTGAACTTAGGCGTCCAAATTCGGTTCATAAAGTGTCGTGTTCTGTCATCTTTTTGTATAAGTTGCTTTTCCATTCCTCACAAAGCTTCATCCTTGATGTTTTCTTCTTTTAGAGCCTCAAGTTGAGCTTCTCTAATTTGTGCGGTAAAGTTAGAATGGATAGTTATAGTTAATGCTCGTACCCATCGCGGTTTAATATATTCTTTTCGGCTCAAGGTATCTGCTACCACGTTTGCCTTTCCAGGATGATAACGAATCTCACATTCATAATCGTTCAACAATTCGACCCATCTTCGTTGTCTCATATTAAGATCTTTTTGGTCGAAGATGTGCTGGAGACTCTTGTGGTCGGTAAAAATAGTACACTTAGTACCGTATAGGTAATGTCTCCAGATTTTTAGTGCAAAAATTGCAGCTCCCAATTCAAGATCATGGGTAGTGTAATTATTCTCATGCACCTTAAGTTGTCGTGATGCATAGGTGATAACTTTTCCTCTTTGCATCAACACACATCCCAATCCTTGATTTGATGCAGTATACAACGAAATCTACTGTCCCCTCTGGAAGGGATATGATTGGTTCACTACACAACATTTGCTTTAGTTTCTGAAAAGAAGCTTCTTGTTTGTCTTCCCAGTTGAACTTCGTATCCTTCTGGGTTAGTGTTGTAAGCGGCTTGGCTATTTTGGAGAAATTCTCTATGAATCTGTGGTAATAGCCAGCAAGTCCTAGGAATTGACACACCTCTGTTGGCATCTTTAGTGCTTCCCAATTCTTGATTGCTTCAACTTTGGATGGGTCAACATGAATTCCTTCATTGCTGACTACATGACCTAAAAATTGTACTTCTCTAATCCAAAACTCACATTTGGAGAATTTAGCGTACAACTTTTCTTTTCTTAGTAGTTCTAATATTATTTGCATGTGTTGACCATGTTCTTCGTTGGTTCGTGAATATATCAATATATCATCGATAAATACAATCACGAATTTATCCAAGTATGGCTTGCAAACACGATTCATGAGATCCATAAATACTCCTGGGTCGTTGGTCAATCCAAAAGACATAACTAAGAACTCATAATGACCATAACGAGTTCTAAATGCTATTTTTGGAATGTTATCTTCTTGTACCCTAAGTTGATGGTATCCATATCTAAGATATATCTTTGAGTAGTAACTAGATCCTTGCAGTTGATCAAATAAATCATCAATTCTTGGAAGCGAATAATGATTCTTGATCATTAGCTTGTTCAGCTCCCGATAATCATTTGAAAGGATCCGTCCTTCTTCTTGACAAACAAGGTTGGTGCTCCCCAAGGTGAAAAACTTGGTCGGATAAAGCCTTTGTCAAGAAGTTCTTGTAGTTGGCTAGACAATTCTTGCATTTCAGATGGAGCCAACCGATCAGGAGATTTCGCTACTGGTGTTGCTCCTGGTATTAAGTCGATTCGAAACTTGGCTTGTCGGATGGGAGGTATTCCAGGTAGATCATCAGGAAATACGTGAGGGAAATCACATACTTGATGTATGTCCTTGATTTCTTTTATCTTTCTTCTCTTATCTACAATGTGGGCTAAGAATGCACTACATTTCTTATGTAGATATTTCTGTGTCTTGGTACAAGAAATGACTTTGAGGTTTTTCCCAGACTTATCACCATAGATAATCAGTGCTTCACCGTTTGGTAAGGGTAGTCGTATGGCTTTCTCATGACATAGAATTTCGGCGCGGTGTGAAGATAACCAATCCATGCCAATTATCACATCAAAACTGCCGATAGGCATTGGCATGAGGTTGACGTGAAAAAGGTAGTTATTAAGAGTTAACAGACAATTTTCTAGGATTTCATGTGTTTTCTCAAATTGTCCGTTAGCGATTTCTACTTCATAGATTTCTTTTAATATGCTAGACTTATGACTTAACAATTTTCTAAATGTCGGAGTTATAAAACTTTGATCTGCTCCAGAGTCGAAGAGTATGCTAGTGTATAAATTATCTATGAGAAATGTACCAGATACGACCGAAGGGTCCTGGATAGCCTCTCCACTTCCGATCACAAACACCCTGCTACGCCCTATGCCTCCTTGACTCCTTAACTTTGGACATTCTTTCTTGATATGTCCAACTTCTCCACAATCATAAAACTTTCTTTCTTCACCACAGCCTATCCCATTATTGGTTTGTTGATTGATTGTTTCAGGTGTTGTGCTCCTGCAGTAACTAGCGATATGCCCCTTCTTTTTCATTTTGTGCAAACAAAACAGTCACCTGGGTGATGACGGTTGCAGTGATTGCACCATGCAGACTTTGGTTGAGTAGGTACTGCTGTTGTGGCTGCGTAGTTAGTTGCCACTTCTTGTCTTTTCTCAGATGATTGTTTGGGATTCTTCTTATTAAACTTACTCTTGTTTGTTCTAGCTTTGGGAGACTCAGCCTTTGAGACCACTTCTGTTCCTTGGATCTCTATGAGGGTTAGATGGTGAGCTATCCTCTTGGTGTTGTCATAAGTCGTAGGATTTGATGTGATCACCATGCCTTTGATTTCCGATGATAAACCCCATATATATCGCTTAATCTTCTTATATTCAGGAGCTACAAGTGTTGGACACATTATTGGAAGGTCATTGAATCTAGCAGTATAAGCTTTTATCTCTGAACCCTTCATGGTTAGGGTCCACAATTCTTGTTCCAGCTTATGTATTTCCTCCCTAGGACAATACTCCTCTACTAGCATTATTTTTAGCTCTTCCCATTTCATGGAATTTTCAGTATCAATCCCCATTGTATTCACATGGCTATTCCACCATGTAAGTGTTGCATCAGCGAAAGTACATGCTGCAAATCGTACTTTACAATTGTCTGGACAAAAGATTATTTGAAAGACGGACTCTGTGTTTTCTATCCACCTCATCAAATTAACTACCCCTTCATTTCCATGAAAGATTTTTGGCCTACAATTCATAAAATCTTTGTAGGTACATGTTCTAATGGTCCCTACATGGCCTTCATTTCTAACTCCATCTCTTGTTACATTAGATAGAGCCACAACAATTCTTTGAGATATGATTTCTTCCAGTTGCACTGTACTCATTGAGGGGTTTATTTCTGGCGGTTGTTGTGGTTGTTGTTGTGGTGCTGATGGTCGGTTAGGGTTTAGCTGATTACTCCTTCTAGGCATTTTGTTTTAGTTCCTATTATAAATAATAAGAATTTTTATGAGTTTTGTTGATCATTTATTACACGAGTACTAAATACTCTAGTTATTATTCACAGCGTAAAACATAATAGACAACATAATGATTACTATAACGTATGCTTCATATTATTACCAGTGGTTACATCAGTTTATTTAGGTATATAAGAGAAAAGTTTTTTTTTTTAAACGTTGCAAAATTTGCAAGGTTTTCTACATCCTTTCTATAAACTTTTACTCTCCTTGCCTTAACTAGTCTGATTTTCTATATTTACACAACCACTAGTTTTAGCTTATCTACCTGAAACATAAGTGATGACCCAGCACGTCAGTGACATTAACCACTTGCTCTTCAAGTTCTTGAGTTCTCTGCTCAAGACCTCCTGTGCGCTTCTCGTTTCTCGTGGTTTGATTGTATAGCTCTAACTCTGCAATCCTTGCATCGTGAGTAATCATATCGTTATAAGCGAAATTTATACGATGATGGACATCCATCACTGATTCCTGATCTCATGTTCTTTGTCCTTCTAACCTTCTCACTCTTCCAAAGAGATGAGTAGCCCTCCATTCGACAATTTCCATCTTATCTTCAATTTTTGCACTTTTCTCAAACAATTGCGATAAGGCGTTCACTTCAGAAGAATGTGGGGGATGTGGTCGAGATGATTGGCCAATCTCATACATCTTAGCAGCTCTTTCTTCTGCCACCCACCTATTAACGGTTTAGGCTATCTGTGCAGGTTCATCTTGAACTCTATGACTTCCTGAAGATGTCGTCTTCTGATTCTTCTTAATCTTTTTCCATATTGGTATGGATTTACGTGTCGTGCGTTTCATCTTTTCTCCTCCTGTAACTTTACGATAAAGAGTGTTCAGTGTTGCTAGAGATGATGCCACTGATTTTGTCTTCTCCATTGGTTCGCTCTCTTCCATTGGTTCACTCTCTTCCCATTCATTGGAAGGTAAAAGGTGCTCCATCTTCATAAGGTATTGGATGAAAGGTCGTTGGATTTATAGGGTAGTAAGGATCGCCTACCATACTGGGAAATGAAACTTTCTCTTCTTCATGCGTATCCTCGATGATTATCCATTCTCGTGAATGTGCCATGTCGAATTCCTATACATTTTGGATCATCAAGAGTTTAGTCTATCAAATATTTCTCCCAAATTAAATATTCCATATGATCTGATCATAATAAAATGTAGTTGCGCACCTACACCTAGTTGTGATAGGATATATGTACATATAAACTTTAGTTAGATTATTTGATCTAAATCCTTGAGATCAAAAACATTCCGGGTATTAAGGTGTATTCTCATCGCGGGTCTGAATCTTTATATATGACTCTATATTCTTTATTTATTATATTCACGCTTTTACTATTGTTTTTTACTTCAGGTCTATCTGATAAGGCTCCAGCCAATCAGGACTATCGAAAGGGCAGGATCATTTTAGCATATAGCCGTTCTGAAATCCAGCAACCCAAATCGACATGTCTATCCTTGTCACCGCTCCCGTAAGTAGTCCTTCAGTAGTATAATTAATAATACTTTTTATTTATAGGCTAAGAGATATACCTAAACCTAGTAGAGTAAGTCCTAAACTATAGACATGCTTTCCTAAGAAAGTACTAGTTCACTATAGTTAATAGCTCTGATACCAATCTGTCACACCACGGGCGTCGGCGGAAACACCGGGTAGTGTAACGTCATTTTTCATATCACAGTTATATAACATACATTGAAAAATACTTAAAGAAAATACATACCTTTATTGATGATTGAAAGTTACATTATTGTTTTCCTAGTATTTATTACATAATATCCGACAATGACATACTTCTTAAAGAATAGAAAGATACTAGTAAAATTTCTCCTGTTCGAATACATACCCGCTTTTCAAGTTCCTGAAAACATATGCATTTTAAAATACGTCAACATAAAGTTGGTGAGTCCACAGGTTTTGACTCCATAAAATAATACATTTTTACACATTCAAAAGTATAGTTTTGAAAGTATCATTTTGACTCTCCAACATTAGGTATAATTGTATACTTATCAATTAAGTGTTATACCTAAACATTTCTTAATCTTAAGGTATAAGTAGGTGAAAACTTATACTTAACACTAATACTTGTATACGACAAGGTATAATGTTTCTACAATTTGCTACCATGAGCTTGTAACCACTGCTATGACATAATACCTCTGATAGAACAATACACTCATGATTTACCATGAGAACAAATACACTCAGGATTTAACATGAGAAACAACATCGTACCCTTCATCGACCCCAGAACAATAACAAATCAAAGGATGGTTCATCACTTGTTTTTGGTTGACTGTAGCTAACAGTCACAAGTAGGGTGGTCAGCCCGTATACTAATTATACATGACTTCCTCGCTTACACGGGATTAACGGTTACAGTTCAGAGGATTTCCGCTAAGATCCCCAATCTTAGTTGATGAATACAATTACTCATGTAACTTTGACGGCTTCCTATAGCTCTAACAGCAAAAGCATCTTCATGTCTAAAACCTTAAGTTACTAGACTTTGCTTTTAAACATTACTCCTAACTTCATAATATTTAGGCAGTATAACATCTATTTCTTGAAGTAAACACCATGTTTTATCTTGACCTAAAACCAATAATAACAACATATAATGTTTCTAATTTTATCTTGACATAAAACTAACAATAACAACATATCCAGTTTTATCTTGACATAAAACTAATAATAACAACATATAACATATCTAGTTTTATCTTGACATAAAACTATTAGTTGCAACATACTATATAACTTAACATATAAAACTTTCGAATATAACTTCGGAACTATATCGTACACAAAATAAATATAGAATCCTAAGTATAACTCAAGATCTACATTAATAATAGTTCTATGTACTCAAAATGTTATATTTAGAACAATCATATCTCGAATATCATAACTATACGCTATCATATAGTCATAATAATAACATATATACAATGAATAGCATGCGTTTTACCCCGAAATATTAGAAAGTGGGGCCGTGAAACTCACCCTAGTAGCGTGATTTTTATGATATCTAAGCAAAACAGTCAGCGTGCAAGATCGTCGGGGCTCGGGATGCGAAACGGCTCCAGCAAACGAGAGAGAAAGAAGAGAAATGGTGTAAGAAAGTGAATGGGTCGATCTTGCTTTCTATAGTAAGTTTTTATGATACTCACATCGTGAGTGTCATAAGGCTCACGTTGTGAGTCTGCCTGATTCACTCTGTAGATTTGCCATTTGCGTCCCTAGCTTCGGAAGGTGGCCATGACTCCTCATGTCGTGAGTGTCATAAAGCTCACGTCGTGAATATGGATCCTATCCTCTCGCATCTTCTAGATTCCGAATTATGACGGAATGAATCCTCACGCCGTGAGTGTCATAAAACTCACGTTGTGAATTAGCTAGTTTAGGGTTTTTAAAAGCTAAATCTTTGGAAGGCCATAACTTTTGCATACGAACTCCGTTTTTGACGTTCTCTATATGAATGCGTAGGTATTTACGAGTACTAAAACTCTCTTTTAGACTTAAATAGCTAATTCTAAATCTATTTTAAATTTCTATTATTATAGAGATTTATATTGTCCGATTATCATAACTTCTTCATGCGAAGTCAGATTCAGACGTTCTCTATATTTTTGGAATCGTATGGACGTATACTTTGAGTTGTATCATAAAGAAAGTTCATATTTGTATTAGAATTTATCGTGAACTACATAACATTCTTACTACATTACTAGGTTAACATAATCACATTACATGATTGGCATAATCACATGTGATTGTCTATTGACCTATTTTGACTAGTGTTACAATTTGTGATGCTTCATGTTTAGATTCGGCTGATCCATATGATATCTCAAACTCTTGTGATCTATGTAGATGGTGCATCGGAACCCACTCTAAATATTGATGGCAAAAACCACAGTCCCCAATTCCAAATCTTGTGTCTAATACCTAGCCTCATGAGGATTCAACTATCTAGATGCATAGGCTATGACTCAACCCCACTCCATGAGTACCACACATAAACCAGTGATCGGCGCATCACAAAATAATATAAAGTCCTTAAGACCCGCAGGACGGGTCAATATCGAGATCTCACATAACTTCCTCCTCGGATCCTCAAATGCAGCTTTCTGCTCAGCCCCCCAATGGAATTTCACTCTCTTCTTCGTCAGGCCAGTTAGAGGAACATCAATCTTGAAGAAATCCTGAATAAATATCCTATAGTAACTAGCTAACCCTAGAAAACTCTGAATCTCAAATGGGGACTTCTGAATCTCCCACTACATTACTTCCTCAATCTTGGCCAGATCGAGCGGAATCCCGTTCTGATTGACGAGGTGTCCCAGAAACTGGACCTCTCATAGCCAGAACTCACACTTGGAGAGATTGGTATAAATCCTTTCCTGTCTCAGTACTACAAGTAGTGCTCTATGATGCTCCTCATGTTGCTCCCTAGTCTTAGAGTATACCAGTATATCATCAATGAATACAATAACTGCACGGTCGTGCATCGGCCTGCATACTCATTTCATTAAATCCATGAACGTAGTAGCTGTGTTGGTGAGCCCGAACAACATCACCACAAACTCGTAATGACCATAAAGAGTTTGGAAAGTTGTCTTCTCCATGTCATGCTCACTGACTCCCATTTAGTGGTAATCTGACCTTGTATCAATTTTGGATAACCAAGGTGCACCCTGCAACTAATAAAAGAGGTCATTAATCCTATGGAGTGGGTAATGATTCCTCACTATCAACTTGTTCAACTCCTGCTAGTGTATGCACATACGATGAGACCCATCTTTCTTTTTCACAAACATAATTAGTGCTCCCCAAGGTGAACTGCTTGGTCTGATAAATTGATTGCCTAATAGCCCCTGAAGTTGAGAGGATAATGCATGCATCTCTGGTGGTGCGAGATGATACGACGCCATAAAAATCGGGTCCACATCAAGGATCATATCGATCCTTAACTCCACCTGCCCTCCGGGAGGCACACTAGGTAAATCATCCAAAAATACACATGGGAACTCTTTGACCACTGACACATCTGAAACCGAATCTCTCCCTTCATCCCGAGTGTCAACCACAGATGCGAGATAACCCACACATCCATGCTTAAGATAATGTTGAGCTCTGGCAGCTAAACAAAAGGCCGAACCAATCCTGGTACCCTCGCTAAAAAGAGCTAGTTATCCCCCACTTGGGGTTCGAACTATCACTAACTGTCTCTTACAATCAATCATGGCTCCAAACCTACTCAACTAGTCTATTCCTACAATTGTACACATATCCCTCATAAGGATGGGAATCAAGTCAATCAGATAATATACCCAAAATATCACTAATGTACAATCCTAAAGAATACCCAAAGCAAAAATCATATGTTCTTTGGCAATGGAAACTCAAAAGGGACATTCCATCTCCCCAAGATCCATATCGAAACCCTTAATGGAGGACTAAGATAGAAAGGACCAACTCGCACCCGAGTCAAAAAGCACTAGAGCTGACAAGGAGTTCACTAAGAAGGTACCTAGCAGGAATACACTCATAAGCATATAGGTAATAACTTGTCAAAATAATAAATGAAAACATACCAGTAACGATGTTAGGTGCCACCCTGGCCTCCTCTGGTGTGAGTTGAAGAGCATGACTCCTGGCCTTCGGGGCCTCAGTTCTCCTCTGGCGTTTTTCAGTTATTTGAAGATTTGATATGGCTGATTCCTGCACGGGACTAGTAGTAAGTAAAGGATAGTGGTCCTTTATATGTCTCACTTGATCACAATGCTAACAAATACGAGCGCCTAGCAATGGGGCATGTTGCTGCAGATGACAACACTCATTCACAAAATGGCACTCCTGCTATAACTGTGGCACCCATTTGCTGATCGACATACACCTCCATGCACCTTCCCGTACTTGCCACAAGTACAGCCCCTATGCCCTATGGATTGCAAATTAGGCTTGAACCGCTTCATTACTGGTTGTGTCTGAATCGCGGCCCGCCTCTTCTATTTGGTATGGGTCTCAATCTCAATCTCTCTCCTCCAAGAAAATAACTACAACTTGTAGAGAGAACTATACCTATGAGTCGATAGAAACTCACGGATCTCTGTTTTGAGCATGCTGAAGTAACAAGACATTTGAACCTAATCTGAAGCAACATACTAGGGGGTAGAAAATGGCTCTTTTTGTAATCATCTTGGTGATCTCTGTCACCAACTTTGTCGTCTGCTTTCGTGACATATACTCTTGGGCTAACCTCTTCCTCTTCACTATTGGAACATACTCATTAAAAAAGATCTCTGTGAACTTCTCCCACATCACTGCGACATTCTCTACAGTCTCCTTTGCCCCCAAACCAAGAAGGTTCAAGGCGAACTTAACCTTCTGGTTCTATGGGCACGAGCAAGTATAGAAAAAATCCTCCATATCGAATAACTACCTCATAGCAATAATTGGGTGCTTGGTTTCATCGAACTCTAGGGGATTCATGTCGCTGAAGTCCTAGTATTGAACCATCCCTCTCCCTTAGAGTCATATAGCAGCAACAACTACAATGGTTGTGACAACAACAACCTCCATGACGGCACCATATGTCTCATTAAAAAGCTCAATTATTGCGTTCTTGATAGACCCAAACATCTCCAGGATTGCCTCTTTAATAACAAAGTCACCTGAGTGGTGATCATCTCGCAAATCTCATCGTCAATTAATTTTGGCCTCTCTATACTGCCAACTCCTGATCCAGAACCTCTACTAATAGGCATATTGAAATAAATAAACTAGAATACATCAATGTAACACCCCAATTCTGGTATGATATTTATATTTTTATTTATTGTTATTTTTCTTCAAGTGTTAAGGGGAACTCGACGAGTCAGTAGCCGGACTCGTCGAGTAAGGTCGCGATTTCGAGCACGTTTAAGTTGGCGATTCAGCGAGTCCATATCCCAGACTCGGCGAGTCCGCGAGTCTGAATGAAACCCTAATTTCAAGGGTTTACACCCTATATAAACAACTTTTGGGGGCCTCAAGTCAGCCCCCATCACCCCTCAGAGCATCATACTCGAACCCTAGAGCCCTCTTTGGATTTTGTATGATTTTGGTGTGTTCTTTGAAGATTTTCAGAGATAAAGGAAGGAATATCAAGAAGAGAAGAAGGAGATCCTAGATCCTTGAGGAATTTCAGAAGAAAGTAAGGTATATCTTGGCCCTTTTCTGTTTCTATGCTTAAATCTCCTTTGTGAAGCCATTCTTGATCCATTTCTTAGCTTGGTAGTAACATAGAGGATTCATGGGGTTGATTAACCTTCAGATCTAGCTAGATTTGATTTCCAGGAGCTTAGATCTAGCACCTTTATGGATCCATTTTGCATGAAAGCTCTAGATCTACTATTATTGTGTGCTTTTAACCTTAAAACCTTCATTTGATGCTATTTACACGTAAAGTTGGAAACTTTACGTGTAAATCAAGTCCCAGGAACCTAGATCTATTAATGGCATGGACTAGTTTCAAGCAGAATCGAGTGTATAGTATTTACATGCATACGACTCGGCTAGTCGTTCTTCTGACTCGGCGAGTCGAGTCGCGAGTCCCCTGTGTTTCCTTTTTCAAGTTATGCCGAGTGGAACCAGTGAGTGAGAAGTGGACTCGGTAAGCTAGAGGGTTAGACTCATTCGTAGAAGAACTCGGCGAGTCAATGCCCTGACTCGGCGAGTCCAAGGCCATCTTCATACTTCAAGAACAGACTCGACGAGTTGTTCATACAACTCGGCGAGTCACAGCTAGAATGATCATCTGATGAAGAAGAACTCGACAAGTTGTTCATACAACTCGGCGAGTCGGATGCAGTTTGTCGGAGTGATAGTAGCGAAGAGGAACTCGCCGAGTTTGCACCAAAACTCGACGAGTAGTAGCGAGTGGAATCAAGGAAGTAAGAGTAAGGACTCGACGAATTGGCGGCCCAACTCGACGAGTCAGGTCAAGTGAATGTTGACTTTGACAGTTAGGTTGACTTGATCCAGGGGTAGGAGAGTCATTTTACCCTCAGTATTGTTATTATCAGTATTTGATTGATGGTGGTCATGGATATTGTAGCTGGGGTGAAACCGGAGACGCAACAGACAGATTCCGGAGCAGTCCTTTCAGCAGCTAGGCTACGAGGTGAGTTTCCTTCCAATAGGAACGGGTCTAAGGCCACAATGCCGACCCGTTTAGTTAGTAGTAGTTTCTGGACCTTGGTCCGATGCTGTTGTTAGTGTGTTTGATGCCTTCGTGGCTCAGACGGGATTTATGTGTTATGTGTTCTGGGCTACGGCCTGACGTAGTATGCAGTATATGAGTTATGATGATGTGTGTTATGCTAGTTGGTATGTGTTCATGCTATGATATGATCAGTTAGTTCCGGAATTCGGTCCGATGCAGCTAGTTCCGGACATCGGTCCGATGCAGGGGACAAGGTCCCAGTCAGTTCCGGACTACGGTCCGATGCAGTTTTCAGGCTTCGGTCCGATGCAGTGGGCAAGGCCCAGTACGTGTTTATATGTTATAGTATGGTATGTGGTAGTTTGGGGGAGCTCACTAAGCTTTGTGCTTACAGTTTTAGTTTTGGTTTCAGGTACTTCCGCACGTAAGGGGAAGAGCTCAGGATGATGACACCGCACACACCACAACTTCAGTCTTGATCCTAGGAGTTTGTTTTGATTTGTAGTTTGATTTGATACAGTTGTTTCACGACATTTTATTATGAGTTGAGATATTTGACACATGGTTTTTATGATATGACAAACAGTATATGATTTTTACTACTATTTAAACAAAAAAATTTAGGTCGTATTTTTGGGATGTTACAATCAAAAAAGTCATAACACATATTATTACATCATTATGGGATCACTAAACCCTCAGGGTTCATGACTTCCTTGATGCCCATACGGGTCATGTGCTTCTAGTAGTACATGCCCATACTACCTTCCACACCTACCCATAATTGCCTCAAAGGATCATGACTGGCCACCTAACTATAGAGCCTAAAAACTAGGATACACATACATCATATACCCACTATCTCGAGAGTGGCTAATCATTCCTACAGTTGGCCTACTACGAACCATGTACACTCATGAAACTTCCACTAACCCTATAGTCGGCTCGTGTATGTCAATCATACATACCACTAGATTCGTAGACAGTCGAATACTTGATTCTACCCTAAGCCCACAATCAGACAAGGAATGGGAAATAAGGCTAAATAAAATATTCAAAGGCTATAAAATCATAGCTATGTACAAATATGATGCATACACTAAGCAACCATAGTAATAATGTCAGTTCCATATAGCATACCAAGAAATTCTACTAGGTTATAACACATCATAAATCATGAAATTCTATCATGTAATTCCTTAAGATCCCTAACTTACAACTAGCATGAATTTTTATCATAACATCAATTCACAGAACAAGTGTGTGCATCTTGGGGAATACTCTCCTTAGCTCTGTCTGATTGTAAACATTGCATCCTCTTCATTGATCAGTTTAGAGTTAATTTTCAAAATATTTTGCAGATCCCCAGTTTGAGTCTAGAATCACATGAGTTTTCATCTAATTCTCTCAAACCAGCGCTCTGATACCAACTTGAAACATTCCCAAAAACCATAGTGAATTTTCTTTTTGATTTTCAAAGTCATTTTAACAAAAATCATGTAGCAATAAACTATTATTTTCCTACAATATCATAAGAAATTAGAGTATCCTAAAAATTTCTCAAATCATAAAAATCTGCAGGATGGTGTATACGATCAAGTTTTTTCCTTCCCCCGATCTTCTAAAGTACCTAAAACATTAACATCCACAAATATAAGCGAAAGCTTGGTGAGTTACCCGAAATACTCCACATAGTAATATAATAACAATTACAATACATGCATATAGGGTTTGCTGGCCTGTGGCCTCAACCCCACCATCCAGGCTTTGTTGGCATATCGCGTCAACCCAACCATCCAGGATTTATTGGCATAATGCATCAACCAACCATCCCGGTTTTGTTGGTCTACCGCATAAAAATTACCACCTTAGCCAAACCATCCAGGGGTAGTTGGCCTCCCGCCTCAACCCAACCTCCAATATGTCGACATATACAATAGGCAAAAAATAATCAACAAGTACAAGTGATCAAAAAGATGTATCAATCTAACATGCCACTACATCATATCAACATCCTATATACCAAGATACATAACAAAAACCTACTTGGTCGATATTATGCCTTTGATCCATGAGTACAGTGAGGAAAACTCACCTTAAAGTCCAAAAGATAGCTGAGCTGATCACTGGTCCGAATACCAGCTCTACAGGTCACCTATACAACAAATAGGGACCAAGCCTCAATCTACTACTAGGGATGAAAGTTTTACCCACGGATTCGGGTACCCGCGGATACCTGACCCAAATGGAGAGGGTATTCCCCATCTTGACGGATAATGGGGCGGGGCGGGAATTATTTTTGATACCCGAAGCGAGTACGGGTCGGGGATAGGTATAGCACTATCCTCCCCGTTTAATACCCGATTATATATATATTAAAAAACTACTAGGATATTTTATTTGTATTAGTGTTGCATTTAAAACTTAAGAAGATGACCAATATAGTATCAACCTAACGATTTTTTTTTAAAATCTTGACATTTCAACTGATATTTATTTCATAGCCTGTATATGATAGTTTACCTAATTCCTACTTAATAATCTTTTAGATAATTTTGATATTTTGATTTATGTATGTTCAGGAAGAAGATCTATTATGGACGTCTTAAAATTTTAAACTATAATATCCAAGTGATGAACCAAGCTCATTGCATTTAAAATATTCTATTTTTTTATATATACATAATACTTTAGTGATAATGTCATGCTTATTATATTCAAGTTATGCTTCTAAATCGAAGAATACAAAAAACACATTATGTTTCCTAAGACTCGTATTTTTTTCAACAATTGTTTGAAGTAAAAGATGTGCACATATATATCGAAAAATAAACAGTGAGAATAGTATCTTAGTTTGTTCAGTGAGCATTCTTAAATCATATATATTGAAAAACAAACACTAAGAAAACTTTTGTTTCCCCTTGAAAATTAATGTTACACACCTGTTAAAGAGAAGAAAAAATTTATTACTTGATCCCACATTGGCTTTGGTAGATAAATCAAGTGAACGGAAACAAGTATATAAGTGGATGAGGACTTGATACTGGTAATTATATCTTGAGAGGGAGCTCATTATATATTAAATAAGCCCTTAGGTCGAATTGAATGTATGTTTTCTATTGGCCTTTGAGCCGGAAAACAATTTAAAGTTTGTCTAGCAAACTAGACGAGCTACCTATTAAGTTAGTCTTTAGCCATAAGTACGGGTACCCGACGGGTTTCCCATACCTGGTAGGGATTTTTTTCACTCAAACCTGTTGGGGATTAGTCGGGTCGGGGGCGGGGATGGGTATGCAGATTGGAGTTTGGGTACAGGGATGAGTATTACAGTCCTCGCTAATATCTATCCCCATTTGCATCTTTATCTACTACTCAAATTACTCCATTAGACCTAAACTCAAACTTGGTCAATGGTCAAAGTCACCATTCCAAGGTCACTCACTCAGTCGTTATGTCGTGACCTAATAAAATAGAATAATCGCAATTCTTGTATTGCCACGTTGTGACACCCAAGTTGTTAGGCCGTGACGACGCTCTGGATATAAATGAGCTAAAAGCTCTTAATCCATTAGGACTTCAAAATTAGACCTTCCAAAAGGATTTCTCTATCCTAGAATACCATAAAAATCATAGTTTTTTGGACCTGCATGTCCAATGGATGTCGTAAACAAAAGCTGGGGAAAAACAAGAAAATAATAGGGTTAGGATCTCATGAATGGGTCCCAAAACCTAACCATACATCATATCCAACAAATATCTCATTAAAGGGACATTAAAGACCCATAAAGTTGGCAATGTTATGGAACCCCATCTCTATATCAAGCCTAGACATGAAAGATGGTGCATAAAAAACAAGTTCTAAGCTTATAGACTCATAAATCATTGAACTTGGAAACTCACAAAGGTTCAGAAGATGTGAAAATGGATGATGGTGAAGCTTGAATGTTGACTTGACGCATAAATCTCTATCTCTCCTTCTTGGCTAGAAAACACCCAAAAATGGAGTTCAAAATAGACTATGGAGGATTAGGGTTGCAAGGGGGTGTTAGGAGGTGGTTGAGGTTGAGGTTGGGATAACCCTACACTTCCTTAAAATATGGGAAGAATCCCCGAAAATAGGGTTTGGCTTGCAACACATCTAATGTCGTGACCCATAAGTGGCCACGTCATTACTCTTAAACATATGCACATTTCTTCCAGCGTGGCTACGTCATGACAAATAAGTGCTCATGTCATGACCAAGGTTAAAACTCCAAAGAATTCAATCGGGAATTAAAAAAAAAGTGTTTAATTAGAGTTAGGTGTTACAAAACTACAACATAAATGATTTAAAATAACTATAATTTTAAGATCTACTTAAAACAAAATGAAAACATGGGATGTTAAAGCATTTGATCCCACTTGGTGTTGGAGAGTTGACGAAGATGGAAAGAGATCCTAAAGAAGAGCTCATTTATAATGTATCCACCAACAAGTATAAGCCACAAAGAATGCTAGTTCTTCACTTGTATTAACTACTTCTTAAGCTTTTAAGAAATAAACACAATTTAAGTATTAAAGGAAAAGCACTTAGAACACTAGCTCTTTCACTAGTCTTCAAAAGAGAGAATAAGGAGATGGGAGATGACTAGTTTCGGCTGAGAGTAAGAGGAGGAGAAGCTACCATCAAATGCAAGAATCTAATTCTCTTACATACAGTTAAGGATTGGCTAGTCAAGACAATCTATGTACATGGATATTTTAGAAAATAGTCATTCTGAAATCCAACAACCCCAACACCATGTCCATCTTAGACATCACTCCCATTAATCTGAAATCCAAAACTATGTCCATCTTAGACATCGCACCCACTAGTATCTTCTCGGCTAGAGTTGTGAACCCTAAGCTATAGTTGTAATCTTAGAATTTAAGGGACAAACCTAATATGAGTTTAAGGGATAAACCTAATATTAGTTGTAAAGCCTAGGCCATAGTTGTAATCTTTTAAGAAGATACTAGTTCTCTATAGCTAATGGCTCTAATACCAATCTGTCACAACATAGCATAATCTGTAAACTTTTATTAATGAAAAGGGAAATTACAACATCCCTAGTCGAGGAGTACACAATTTTTTGAGCATGACTCATCAGTAAGAAACAATGAAAATAGGACAAGATGATAGAGGAATTGTAATCCCATGTTTGTTCGTTGTGTATGACATCCAACTTCTTATATTCCTGAGAATACATGCATTTTGAAAGCGTCTCAATGTAATGTTGGTGAGTTCACAGGTTTGAAATGTTTGTATCGAACTGTACTTTTATACCAAAAGTATGTTTACTGAAAGTGTAATTTTATGTTTACAGAATATGTACTTTTATACCAAAGGAATGTTTACAGAACATGTACTTTTACACCAAAAGTAATATGTACTTTCATATTAAAACCATGTTTACTAAATGTTTACTTTTATACCCAAAATATGTTTACTGAATTTGTACTTTTATACTGAAAAGTATATGTTTTACTGTATATAAGTGCTTCAAGCTTATATAATTATTTGTACTTTTCAACCCAAAATGTATGTGTTCTACAATATATAACTACTATTTCAATTTGCATATTAAATGGTTTTAGATTACTTTCAATGTTGCAATGAGTCCCTATAACCGAGCTACTGAGAAGTTATTGACCTCACGACGTCGTCGAGGTTATAGCTAGCAACCGCGGGTGGGGATGTCAACCCGTATACATCTATACATAACTTTCCCGCTCACTTAAGATTTAACGGTTATAAGTCAGGGGTCTTTGTTAAGTACTACACTTAGTTAGATGGAATTTCTTATTTAAACCATTGAGTGAGTAGCTCCAAAATATTGCAGCCTTAACTTTAAATGTTTAAAAGTTTTATAATAATATCGGATAATCTTCTTGAAATTGTATAACTATTAATCGAGTTATGTGGACAGAGTAACGAAAAATGTTATTTAATTGTTATATATATATATATATATATACACACACACACACACACACACATATGATAGTTTTTTGCGACAATTCAATATAACGATTAAATATATCTTTTATATAACACGATAATAAAACAATTAAAGTTTATATACACAAATAACAATGTTAAACATGTATTCTCCCCTTGAAAATAGAAAAGGAGTTTAAATTGGGGTCATGAAACTCATCCTAGAAGCGTGTTTTACAATGTCGCATTTTTGTTAAAAACGTCTAATTGAGTCGGAATTTAAAAGGGCATCACTTCGCCCTAAAAAGGGTCGGGAAGTGATTAGAAAGGGGTGAGTACTCACTAGAAGTTTTCTATCGGAAACTGGCAAGAAAACAGTTTTCGGTCGCCGGTCAACCATTAGACGGTGGCTTCTAATGTTCGTTTTCGGAGAAAGAATGATGGTTTACGAAGCCGAGGAAGTGTGGTCGCTAGTCAGGGAGATTGAGAGCGTTCACCCGGTGGCTGGAAGTGGTGATTAACGGTGGCGGAGGGCAGTCGCCGACGATATAGGTAGTGGCGGGTGGCTTGTATTGGCTGGAAAAAGGAGAGGAGAGGGGAGTTTAGAGAGGTGCTTATAATCAAAAGTGTTTCGGATACCATTCCATTTATAGCTAAGGTTAGGTGCGACGGGCGGCCAAGATCGTGTCGTGTGTAGCGATCTTGGGCCACGAGCCCCGAGTCCGGAATCCGACTTCTCGTGAAATTTCTAAAGGCACTGGATTTGAGTACTCGATCTCTTGACTCGTAAATTTTAAATATATACACTTAACGAGTCACGCAACTAGGAAAACAAAACATCTGAAAGTACGATTATGATGGTTTCCCGGTTGTGGTTTTTCGGCTAAAATCGTGAAAGTGTCCAAATTTCGTGTAACGGAAAAGTTAGCTATTAAATCAAATAATAGACTATGTCCTCATTCAAAAAATGTTATAAAGTTTGCTAAACGTGTTATGTAGCTATGTAGATGAATCGTTTGAAGATTCGTTGTCGGGAAAGTTTTCATTGTATTGTTCGATCATTAAGGATTTTCGGACAAAATGAGTTAAAGCCATGCTTAGATACGAACTTGCATTATGATCATGGGAAAAATATCAGAATTTGAAAATTTATCTTCTAAGGTACCTAATGAGGTGTTTGAAATTTTGTATTAGGAAAACTGACTTACACGTTTTCTTTAGGTTAGCATAACTTTTGTATACGAACTCTATTTTGTTTACATTTTTTATTTCCATGTGAGCATAATAACACGTACTTCCCGAATACGGTATCATTTGTACAAAACAATACTCATTACATATGCTTATTTCAATATTTCATTTTTATTCCCTTTGTTTATCACGACAAGTTTTCCTTTTTCGCATACGAACTCCGTTTTTGACATTCTTTATATCCACAAAATTGTAATTACGTGTATTTTATGATTATAGTCCCATTTATACAAAAATAAGGTTTTGTACATATATTAATTTCAAGAATGCATCTTAATGCACATTTTGTGTACAACATCAAAAAATTTCTTGTCTATATTTTTCACCATTGGATGATGCAATTCATTTTTCTTATGTATTTGAATATAAAATATCGTATTTTCATCAAAAGAAAATCAGTTATTATACATTAGACCTATTACATTGATGTTGTCACATTTGCGAATCACGATCGTTGACCTAATTTTGATGGTTGTCACATATGTTATTAACAATATCACTCTAAAATAAATGTTAAGGATATACATCCAACATAGTTGTCCTATAACATCCATGTGAACCTTATTGAAGGTTTGTATCGATCGAATACACTTCAAGTATAATTAACGAAGAACAAATAAAATAAACAAAGATCAAACAGAAAAATAAACAACACGGGCAATCACAAAGATGTTTTTCACCAAAAAGGGGTGTTCTCACCAAGAGAACGAAGGTCACAAAGACTTACATTAGGTTTTCAACATAATGTTGAATATATACCAAACTATTCTAGTGAATCCCTTCAATCAAGGGATTATATCGAATCTATACAACTAACTAGTCATTATCACCAATATATTAGATCTGCTATCTATTCTATACATATATGTATAACAACCTAATATACAAATATTACATAAGATCATTATCTTCACATTGATGCTGATAAGGTCTTGAGTTGGCGCGGGCACTGATGGTGTTGCTGGCGTTGGTACTAGTGGTCAGTGTTTAAAGTTTTTGACTCATCAAATCATAAGGTGTGACCTTACAATCTCCCATATATGATATTGTCAAAACTAATCTTCAACGAAATCATCAAGGTCATCATTTGTTAATATTCCTGCTTCAACAAATTCTCCCTTGAGATAAAATATAACAACCCAAATTTGGGTAATCAGCTGTAGCAATAACAGTAGAGACAATCAATGTAACAACTAGTATAACATGAGTCTCATTGGATATCCCCCCTAGATTTCTCTCCTCTTCAGGTCGTATATAACACATCATTATATTAGATAAATATCTCTCCCCTTTTTGACATCAGTAACATATATGGTACTAAAGAAACAATCAACGTATCAGAGTTGGAGCTAGTAATCTAGTGAGTTTGTGATGTCTCCTGATAGTATGAGTTTAAACTAACATTCAATAACATAGTATTGTGAGGTATCATCAACCTATTGTTTTATAAGCTGACTCATTAACCACATTCATTAGAAGAATAAAGGGAAATAATGGAATGATGCATGTAATACATTCCGGTATGAAATGTACCCATGGTAAAGAGTGTCAAGTTTTATTAGTGTATGGATAATACAGTGAATCATTAACCTCTTTAGTAGAAGAATTTTTGGGAAAGAATGAGTATGTGTATGCAATACATCACGGACAATGATATACCCATCGACACCAATTTTTCGAATTCTCATCAGCGTCTCTCTTCATACATTGAATCATAAAATTCTAATGAAGAATATATTGTGAGAATAGATTGGTGCATGTGATAAGGTGTGGTGTTTTAGCTTAACCATCGGCACATATTTTTCAAGCTCGCATCACTGTATGGTACATTACGCCGAATCATAAAGCTTGAAAGAAGAATGTAAGGTCATGAAGGGGTTGGTGTATGTGATAGTCTACAATACATAGACTAACCATGGGTACAAAGTTTGTAACTTTTATCAGTGTGTGGTATATCAAAGTGAATCCTAAAGTTTTATTGAGAAGAAATTTGAGAAAATGGAGTGTTTCAGTCACGCGGAGGTGGAATCAGCATGAATCATAAACAGTGTCAGCTCATCAACAAGAAGTGGTTTATCTTCTGTATAATAAAGCTGAGTTGCATTCTAGAACATTGAAGTTCACCGTCAATTCATTTAAAATGGTACAAGGAAAAATAATAAATAATATAAGAACAAAGACAGAAGAGTTAGTCAAACAAGGACATATTCTAAAAGCGATATATGTGCAGCTTTTTCGGAAGACCTGGACATATCCCTTTATCAGGAAGCAAGAAAAAACACATTAATATAGAATACAACTCACTACAAACCAAGAATGACAACGACATTAATTATTGTGATGCTACAACGAGATTCCAAGTTTCATGTTCACTAGGAGCAGTAGAAGAACCGGAACTAGTCTTTGTAACCTACGTTAACTGGCTCAAATCTGTGTAACCATCAAGTTGACAATATTAACACGGGGACACTCGAGGTTTTATTAGATTATGAGTCAGTAGATAAAATTAAGACTCAATGTATTGATGGTTGCTTCTTGTACCCATAAAAATAAGTGGGGGAGAGAAAGAGTATTATCAAAAGGAGGAAGATTTGATGCCAATATTCTTCTCAACAACTAGAGCATTTAGAACATTCGAAATGGCTACAATTCTTTCCAAATCTGAAAGGAGGATGTGCAAATTATTCGTGGATAGGACTGAAATTAGAGAATAGAGAAAAATAGGGGGAGATTATAAACATTATATGTAAAGCTTAAGCACATAATTTAAAGTTCTTAAAAAACATAATAAAATTAGCACTTGTTTTTTTAATAAAGCAAGTAGAAGAAAAGTTATTTCAAACGAGTTGAAAAAGGATTAAGTCATTGAAAGCATGCTAAGATCCGCAATCAATTTTTTTAGGGTTTTCCCGTGCAATGACTTAGTGAAAATGTCAGCTAGTTGAACAGTGGATGGAATATAGAACAACTCCACTTTTCCCTTTTGAGCAATGTCCCCGATGAAGTGATGATGAATGTCAATGTGCATGGTTTTGGAATGCTACACTGGATTATGTATCATCTAAATGGTATTGCTATTGTCACAACAAATAGGAGTCTTTGAGAAGTTTAGACCATAATCTAAGAATTGATTCTGATTCCATAGAATCTAAGCACAACACCTTCCAATGGGTACATGTGTAGCTTCAATAGTAGAGCAAGCAACTGATGTCTGCTTCTTGCTGGAACAACTCACCAATCTATCTCCTAGAATTTGAGCCCCTCCTGAAGTACTCTTGTGATCAATGCCATGTCCACCGTGATCTGAGTCAATGTATCCCACCAGCTTGAACTGACTCATGAGGATACCATAATCTAAGATTGGGTGTATGCTTTAAGTAACGAAAGATATTTTTCCCAACAAGAAGATGAGGTTCCTTAGGACTGGCTTGATAATGATCACACAATATGGTAGCAAACATAATGTTAGGATGAATGGTATTAAGATAGAGAAGTGAACCTATCATTCCTCGATACATGGTTGCATTCACATTAACGTTAGTTGGATCAACGACAATAGATGCTAATGAGGACATTGGAGTCTTTTTTGGTTTGTTATCAGAAAAAACAAAATTCTTTAGCATGTATGTAGTGTATTTAACTTGACAAATCAAAATTTCATCAATTATTTGTTTAACCTATAAACCTAAAAAGAAAGTTAGTTCATCTGTCATGCTCATCTCAAATTTCTTAGCCATGACCTCAGCGAACTTAGAACTTAGTTTCTCATCAGTGGACCCGAAAATAATATCATTAACATACACTTGAGCAAGAATGATGTGGATAGATAACTTGCCAATGTGCCATACCATGCTCTGGGTGCCAGATTCAAACCGTATATAGCTTTATCAAGACGATATACATGATTGAGAAATTCTTCATTTTCAAACACTGGAGGTCTCTTTAGGAAAACTTTTTCTTGAAGATTCTAATGTAAGAAGGCAGTCTTAACATCCATTTGATACACATCGAAGTTATTGAATGAATCAAAATAAAAAAAACAAATTGCTTCAAGTCTAGCAACAGGGGCAAACATATCGTCATAGTTAAATCCTTCCAGCTGACAAAATCCTTGGGCCACAAGTCTTGCTTTATTTCTAATAAGGATCCCATCTTCATCCATATTGTTTCTGAACACCCAGCAAGTGCCAATGATAGTTCTTCCTTGAGGCTTTGGAACAAGAGTCCACACACAATGATGTTTAAATTCATTCAGCTCATCCTACATATCATTGATCCAGTCAGCTTCAATCAGGGCATCATCAACATTCTTTGGTTCAATCATTGCGACAAAATTCACAAATATACATAAGTTAGCCCCTTGTCATTATCTCCATATGTAATAGTAGGACCATCCTTCTTTATGAAGTCTTCCAGAAAAGACTTGAATACGGTCATATATCTTGAGCAACTGCTATCTAAATACCAAATATGTTCTTTACCCTGAAACTAAAATATACAATTAATATACACTGACCCGTTTTGCAATGGGTGACTTAAGAAAATATGTGATAACAAGCATCATGGAGACAATTTAAAGAGTTTCCATTTTTGATCCACTTATCATTTTGAATCATGATGTTGTCAGCGTGAACAAAACTCTTCTCAAAAGTGCACTCACTGACTTTGTGAGAGGCATCCCCACGTCGATAACAAACTCTGGTTCCATGATTCTTTCTTTTAACATTAGATTTTGGTTCCTTTTTAACTAATGAATCCGTAGAACTTTGATCATTTGATTTAAATATTCTTGCTTTAATTCTGGGCCAAGGAATGTCGTCGGCGGTATGCTCAGATGAAATTTTATCACGAGGCTTAGAATATGTTAAATAATTATCTGGAATAGAAGACTTTGATAGGTCTCCAAATTCAGAGTTGCTAACATAGCACTGAGGAAAAATAATGAGAATTTCATTTACCGAATGAACTTCACCATTTGATATAGGAAAATTCAACAAAATCTTGGTGGAGAGGAACACATACTCATTATTAGGAGGTTGGAGGGAAGGATCAAGAGCAGATAAACGAGATACACATTTGGTGTTACCATTAGAGTTAGTAGTGAAATGTGAATTAATTATAGTTTAATTTATAAAACAGGTACTTACAAATATACTTTCAAATCTTTCTCTAGACAGTCAACGTTATAAAAGGTTTTTATTAGTCTCAACCTTTTTGATTAAGGAGACATCACCTTCTATATCGCCTACAAGAATTTGCTCACACTGATCAGGAATCGGATCATTAATAATTCGCATGACATTATAGTGAGAAGAAGCTCAGTTTTATAAAATAAGTTAAATGCATCTAGCATGATCAACATCTTTTTTTTTCAAAGAAAATAAAGTTGTTGGCCAGTGAGATACAATTGTTTTATCTTTTTAAAAGAGAAAGATATTTTTCAAAAAATGCGAGTTTTTTCTTTGAGTTTTTAAAATTAATTCTGAGAGAAGATCTTTCATCGTTCGAAACAGATAAATCGAAACTCAGGTGATCAATCGTGTTAGCTTTTTCGATGTTTTTGATGGAAGAATAGTTAACAATATTTTTTACCCAATATGTTGAGCTTGAGTCCCAGTCAGACTTGAGGTCTATAGCAGTTTGAGAAGGATTAGTATCAAGATTGCCAACACTGTCATTCGGTGCATCATCATGAGATTCAACGATATGTGTCATGAGACACTTACCTTTGGAAGCTTTGTCATTTTAGATATTTTCTTTATCTAAAGAAAAGGATAATGTGATCTACATCTCTTGTGCAGTTGAGCGGTTGTGACCCAAACGATAGACAAAATATGGGAGTGAGTTTCCAATGGCAATTTTTGTCTTTAAAACAAGCTTTAACACCCTATTTTCTTCCTTGTTGTATCCTGGCACAAATTTCTTCTTTAGCTCACTATGGGATGAACCATCATTGGATGATTGATGCATAACGACAATGGAAACCTTTTTGATGATGTCGATCATGTCATAGTCCATGATCTTAAGAACGTCCATGACCTTTGATTTCAAGGCAGTAAAGTTGAGTTCATCAAAAGGAGGGATCTTGTTGCATGCAGATGATTTGGGATTGTAAGAGTTCAACATAATTATTTGAGTGTATCAAAAACCCTTCTCTAATACCAATTGAAGGTTTATATCGATCAGATACACTTCAAGTATAATTAACGAAGTATAAACTAACTAAACAAAGATCAACCATAAAAATATTAAACACGAGTAATCACAATGACGTCTTTCACCAAGAAACGGGTGTTCTCAACAAGAGAACGAAGGTCACAAAGACTTACATTAGGGTTTCACCCTAATGTTGAATAGATAGAAAACTATTCTTGTGCATCCCTTCAATCAACGGATTGTATCTAATCTATAATAATAAGTAATCCTTATCACCAAGATATCGGATCTGCTATCTATTCTATACATATCCTTATAACTGCCTAATATACAAAGATTACATACGATCATTATCTTCACGCTGATGCTGATAAGGTCTTAAGTTGGCGCCGACACTGATGGTGACTCTGGCGCTGGCGCTGGTGGTCAGCGTATAAACTTTTTGACTCATCAGATCATAAGGTGTGACGTTACACCTATTAATAACATGCATCAACCCTTGTACACGAGCAACATCCCTTATTAATTACATGTATTTACCCTATTTCTCACATACAAGAGCTTGATATTAATTAATAGGAGATTTTGATGCATGTAATTGATAGGCGATGTTGCTCATGTATAAGGGATTGATGTGTGTGACAGGGCTTCCCAAGACACATATACAAGTGATTGATAAGATAAGACACAAATGTTTTTGTTTGTGAGCTAAAGAATAATATATCCTAAGATGTTGTATCTCATGCATCAATCCCTTGTACATGAGATATGATTTGATGCATGTAGTTGATAGAAGTTAATGCTCATGTACAAGGGGTTGATGCATGTATGTGATAGGTTCAAGTGGATGTTAGACGACAACACTTTTAGATGTTACCCTATTGAAATGGGAGACAAGTGTATCATATGATTTCCTTAAGGATACAAGTGGCTTTCGGTGTAATGGTTCATTGCTTCAAGTAGAAGATTGGTTAAAGAATGGATATTACTTAGGTTTATATAGAAGATGGATTAGGGATAATATTTCCTAGAGCTAATCCTTTCGTGTGTAATTATGAACAATATATTTCATTAAATAATAAATAATCTCTTCTTTAAAGTAACTTGTTATGAGATCATCCACTACATGCTAATATAGATAATGTATCTCTTTTTTACCCAAAATATTAGTAGTATTTTTTTATGGGTAAATGTCACAATAGATATTATTTTATTTTTATTTATTTTTTTTGCGCTTCTTTATAGTTTGCACAAAATTTCATATATATATATATATATATATATATATATATATATATATATATATATATATATATATATATATATATATATATATATATATATATATATTATCAATTTTGACACCCATAATGTGATGTTACAAAATAAACCCCTTGTCTAATAAACTTATTTTTTTATGAAATTGAATATATGTAGAGGTTATTATCTAAATAATTAATCCATTTAATTACTTTGATAACGTTGTTATCGAATGAACGACATCATATTAGAAACCGTTTATGTATTTGAAACTTAGTTCAAGATTTCTTGATCTACTTAATCATCCCTTGGACTTATAGTATTCCTTTAGATGACAACTAGAAATTACATTTTTTTGTTTCAAGGAGATGAAAACATGTTCGTTCATTGTCGATAAAAGATTAGTCTTAAAGATTTTTTGGTTCATCATGTTATTGTTGTAGGTTTACATGACTAACTCCAATTTATATCATATTATATATATGATTAAATTCATACGTAAGAAACGTATACAAAAATACACACAAAACATATTATATATGATTAAATTCTATTTGATAGAAACTATTTTTTAATTTTTTTAAACACATGAATTATTTGTGTAAACGAGTTGTATAGGGACGTTTTCTTTAAATTACAAATATAGTTGTAATTTAATTTCTATAAAAGAACCAAAGAATACAAAATTCTTTTGGGCAAAATCTTAAATCCAACAAATTTACTATTTCTACGGCACTTACTTTTTATTATATATAAAGATAATAATGCTATTGAATGGTACATACTACATAGCCCGTATGTTTTTATTTATATTGGAGTGTAGTCCGTATGTTTTTATTTATTTTGGAGTATCATTTCTGTTTAAAGGCTTTTTATAGAAGAAAATCTTTAGACTCCAAATATATTGTGTTGTTAAAATACAAAAACGTTTTACATTGGCTACGTTACATCATATATCGTAAACCTCAATGGTTTTTAACAAGTGAGCTAGATTAATTATCACATTTTTTTAATGTGCACTTTTGAGAAACAACGACCCATAAATAAACAAGAACATAACCATTTCTTGGATGTCTTTTATCAATCTTCTTTATTTTGTATTTGTCTGTTCATCATTTATGTTCACATCTTCTTTAGTGTGGAGGATGCAACTTTGTCCCAACCGAAACTTAATTGTTCACTACTAGGATGTATGTGTGGGTATATTATGTCCAGTAGCGTCGCCATCAATCTCATCCATGACTTATCAAATTGTTCACTACTAGGATGTGGTGTGTAGGTTGAGCCAATAGTCGAAACATGCATCCTTAAACATTCTTTGTTACGTAGGAATTGATTGTTCCTTTATTTTAAATCATTGTGTAATACAACATTTTAGGGAAAATGACATATACACCTTATAAACTTTCTAGGGTTTACCCTTTTAGTCCCTTAACTATTTTGATGGCTTTATGAGGGAACCAAGTCTTTTTTATCGGGTCGATTAAGTCCTTTTGGCTAAAGTGAAGAGGTCACCCGGTTACCCCTTTGCCAAATTGACATTTGTTGACCAACTCCCCTAAATTGACTTTGATTTTTTCCAATTTGTTTACCAAACTTGCCACATCACCAACTGTGCTCTGTTTGAGTTCTTTAATTTGGAGAGTTCGAGGCTACTTTGATGGCGGTACTTTTGACTAGCCCTCACCCCATCAAACCCTATTCATCGCAAAATCAAATCTCAAGGAATTTAGACCATGCTCTCGTTGTCTCATTTGTCTAGCAGAAAATGTGAAAGGAAAACGGTCAAGACGGATCAACGGCTTCAGAGGGGGTGTTTGTCTTCGAAATCGACCGGTAAGGTGGAGGATGGGACAGAAACCAATTTTCGGAGATCAAGCTTTTTAAATCGACCTTGTAGAGATTGAAAATGATAGCAATAGTCGATCTCTTGAAAATATTCTCTCTCAGTTTGAAGAAAGCATCGTCGATCTCTTTCCTTCTTCGACGACCTTTTTCCATAAACTTCATCTTTAGAAGACATGGGGTTTCAAGGGGACTTGTTCTTACGTTCAAGGGGTTTCAAGCCCTGGACTTGTAAACCCAGTTAAAGAAGACAAAAGGGGTTTCGTTATACACCTACATTCAGTACCAGACCATAAGACGCTCCTAACACCACTAGATTCTTTTAGTCCCTGTCTTTGGAGCTCTAAAATCCAACAGGTGGTGGTGTTCGTTTTACATAGGGATGGTCAGCAAGAAGGTGGGTCTTGTTGGGTCGGGTACACTTATACTAAGCCTGAATATATGAGAACCTGAAGAAAAAATTGGTTTTGTAGGTTTTTTTGAGTTTTGTTTAGATTTATAGCTATTATTGTTAAAAATGAAATTGGATGCAGACGATGAATAGAGGAAAGTAAGAATAGAGGTGCTATGGTCTTGTGCTCGACCAAATGTTTAATTCATTTGTAATCTGGTATGCCTAGCATTAGGACCTCAACGATGACAGATGGAGAACAAGCACTTAGCGAAGAGGCTGCTCTCTACACCCATCCACAAATTTTGAGAGACCAATCCATAAATTAGATTTGATCCGGGTTTAAATTCCTTATGGGTCTTGTGTATGTAGTTGTGAGATGTTCTTCACTGATAATGATTGTATGTAGGTTTTTTTGGTTTGAAGTTTCTCACATGGGTCACCGAGAAGATGAATCGGATGGGGGAGGGCAGTAGTTGTCAGTTGGAGATGACAGAAAGATAGGAAACACCACATTTGGATCGATCAGATGGGTCGGGGCATGTCGGATCGATGAATAAAAAGGGTGGGAGGAGACTATGGAAGGAACTTTCATGTGTGCGTATGTGAGAGATAGAGAGATAGGTGGATTTAATTTATTTTTTTCTAATCAACTTAAAGTCACATATGTCTATTAACCGGCTAAAAAAGGTTAAAGGGACCAGATCAACAGGTCATTAAATACTTTATTTCCATAAAATGTTCGAAAATAATTTTAGGGACTGAATGAGCAAAGTCAAAATACATAGCAGGGCTAATGTGTCATTATCCCAACATTTTAAGGTACAAAGTGTGTCATATATGATGCCATTTTGTAAAAGACACATGGATGAGTATCAACTTAATTTCGTTGAGAACCTATGAGTTTGATAAATCTCGACGTTCGAAAATCTAAACATAAAATTTTTAAGAACTATTTATGAACTCTTCTTTTTAAACATGTTCATAAGTTCAGCAAAATGTTTTCTAAATATGTTATTTATAATTTCAAACATAAATAAAACCAATTATTGTGTTTATATACCTAATCAAGCACCAAGAAGACTTTTATCAATGAAAATAAAACAATTTTGAAGATGTTCGAAAATCATCGTATAAATTTAAACATATTCGATAATAGTGTTTTCATAAATTAAAATGAATGGAAAGCTTTGTAATAAAAACATATGTTAAGAAAGACTAAAATTACTTACATATCTTACGATAATTGAAGACGTTTAGTCAATGTGATACTAGTTCATATAGTAGACATTTTTCCTCTTAGATTAGATATGATTAGAGATCCAATGTTCTTATCCAAACATTAGCGATATCTATTAACTTGTCATACTAATTTTAACCACTAACCAACTCTTCAAAAAATATTCTTTTCTAATAAACATTATTAAACTATGATTATTTTGGTGAATGTGATTCTTGTTGTTATTTATTCCAAAAACATAGATTATTATTATTATTATTATTATTATTATTATTATTATAGTTTCATAATAATATTTGATACATTAATTTGCTTATAAAACACTAGTTTATAACCCGTTGAAACTACGGTTATAAAATTAATTAAACTTTTATAGTAAACTTCAAAATTATTAATTAATTATTTTAAATAAATTATTAATTACAAAATATTTTTATTAGTTATGTGAAATTATAATCGTTGATTCAAATAAATATATAAAATTAATTTTTAAATTATATTAGACATATTTTTATTTGTGAATTAATGAAAACAATAATATAAAATTTAAAATAGAGAATAAATACATTAACAAATAACATCACATTAATTAAGATGTATAATAAATTTAAAATGAAGAACTAATTGATTAGCAAGTGGATAAAACAACTACTGTTTTATTAATATGAGGATTAATGTACCAATTTATTCTAGTATTAATGATTTAAAAGTTATAAATAAATAAAAAGTTTTTTTTTTCTCACTCTTGGAACATTATCATTTACGTGTATCACATTAAAAAGTATCCATTCTAGCCTAATCCATTATCAACCGTACGTGTTTGCAACATGATTTATTCAGTCCATCATTTATGCTAACTCTATTTCAAATGCATAATTGGTGTGGGACAAAGGTAGTTTTGGTTTTTGAAGGGATAGAAGCACACCACGCTCAATTTGTGCTCACCACTCACCGTTATATCTACTACCACCACACCCAAAAATATATCAACCTCGTGTTTTATGGGGTACAAGTTGACACATCCAAATGCTTTCATGTACTATCACCATCATTATTTAATATGACCAAAAAAAAACCATATGTAGTAGTCGTCCATAATATTACATATCATGGTTGCCATAAAATAAATACAAAAAACTTGGTTGTCTTTTCGTATTTTACAATTTGTGTGATGATGTATGTTTCTAATATGTACTCATGTGATTGTTTTCGAGCTATCTGAATTTACAAACACATAATCCTATATTTATATGCCAGGACAGAATGACTTCAATTATTATAACCTTTTTATTAATATAATTTAAGAGGTTGTAACATCTGTAGACATTTTGAATTACTACCCACCGTTTTCGTTTTCCTTTTGTTTTCATTTCATATATTTGTCATGTTAAAGATTAAGAATTGACGTGTAGTAAAATACGAGAATCTCAATGAATAGTTCCCTTGTTATTCAAGAACAAGTTCAAAAATACATTTACATGAATAAACCTTTCACTACCTATATATTAATCTAACCCTAGATATGAACTCTCACACACAAAATTAAAGTACTCTATCAATCTATATCCATAAACAACAACAACAACAAGAAGTTAATATGTACATCAAAATCACACAACAAATGATATAAAGCAAGAACAAAGGTTGAAGATAAGAGAAATATGGTTTTTTCTCCCATCCGAAACGAGAGGGGTGAGCAAACCCAAACCAAAAAACCGATAAACCGGTTAAAACCGACAAAATCGAAACTGAAAAAACCAAAACCGAAGCAAGACCGACGGTTTGGGTTTGATATTTTTAGAAACCGAAAAATCGGGTTCAGTTTCGGTTTTTAACCAGACACTACTAGAAAAATTGAAATAGAGTACAGGTAAATATAATATGGTCATTAATACATCCGTATTAGATATGGTTGGACAAAATTAAAAACCGACTTAAAGTGTTTAATGCAATAAAATATTGAAATATTAGGCCTGACATTACCGACCCACCCGCGATGCAAAAAGTTTATTTCTCATCCGTGTTTATTTATTTTTAGAATAAAATCTTATTACACCCAATATTTAGCCCTAAATTAAAACAGCTCCATACGTACGCCTTGTCACCGCCATCGCCACTACATGGCCACTAACACTGTCACCGACACCGATACTCCCACCACTACCACTGACTGTTGCCGCCATCAGTCAGTTTTGATTTTACATTCAAGGTGTTGCACTGATGCTTAATCCTTGATTGAATAAAGGAATCCAAATTTGAAACTCGGTGGTGAAATTTCTCCTGCCATTGGAGACTTGAGGAATACACATTTGTGTACATGTTTCGCATCAGTAGATGAAAGTAATGAACAAAGGTTTCATAGCAGAACGTCAACAATAGATAAAGGTAATGAACGAAGCGAGGGTTTAGAAAAGAGTCTCAATATTCTCTCTTAAACTTCTTTCTATGTCTGCCTCTGCTCTCCGTAGAAAATTCAGAAGAGCCGCCACATATCTCAAGCACACGGTACCATCTCTCTCTCTCTCTCTCTCTCTCTCTCTTATGGTTATAGATACTGAATCTTTTGGGGGAACTGCGTGTTTCTTGGTTTTCTGCATTTGTGTGCATGTCTACAACGTGCTTGTGGAAATGTTTAACAGGTTGTGGTGAACACATGGCAAACCATTGAAAGAAGAATACATGTTGACTCTACTCTTTGTGATGGTACTCCGAGGACCGCTTTCTTGTTCTTGAAAATTTTTCCAGTGACTGGCAACAAGAATGATCTGAATAGCCCTCCTTGCATGAAGTCTTTGGCATTGGAGCAATGATAAAAAAAAAAGATGATAGCAAGTGATGAGGGTTTTAAAAAGATGGCTGCTAAAATGAAGGAGAAATATGATAAGTATTGGAGCAATTCATCAAACATTAATGTGTTTTTATTTATTGCTCCAATTCTTGATCCACGATACAAGTTAGGTTATGTTTCCTTCATTATTAGCCAAAGTTTTGATGAAGAAAAAGCCAAAAATTTGTGTGATCAAGTAGAGAAAGTATTGCGAGACTTGTATGCTCATTACTTACATGAAGTTGGAGTTACTAATGAAAATCCAACTACTAGTTTCGGACATTTTGAAGAAGAGATTCTTATTGATGTTGAAGATGATCCGACAACTTTCTTGAACAACCAATACAAAAGATTGTTGGAAGAGAACTCAAGTGGTACAGGTAATTTACAAGTTGTGTTTCTTTTAGTTTTGTTAGTTATACTTACATAATTAATTTTTTGTTTACTTTAATATTTGGTGATAATTGTAGCTGCAAAATGCGAGTTGGATTGGTATTTGAGTGAGCAATGTGAGTCTTTTGACAACAAGTTCAACTTACTTAGTTGGTGGAAGAAAATTCAAGCAAGATTTCCGGTCATTGCGGCAATTGCTAGGGATGTTTTGGCAATTCCAGCTTCAACTGTAGCCTCAGAATCTTCATTTAGTACTGGGGGACACATTCTTGATGCATTTCGTAGCTCATTGACCCCCAAAACAGTTGAAGCATTGATATGTTCTCAAAATTGGCTTAGGTCCAAAAATGTTCCTATTGATATTGAGAAAAGTTTTGAAGCTCTTGAAAATTTTGAAGTCGGTATGACTTTGTTTTTATAGTTCTTATGGTTTCATGTTTTATTCAATCTAATATTTAATTTTTTTGTTGTTTCAGAAGTGAAGGACTTACCTCAAGCTATATCCGCTCTTACTGTGGATGATTGAAGTTTTATGATGGTAAAATTTTATATTTTTTTGTGCTTTAAAATGTTGTTTATATGCAGTTTTTTATTACAATTTTATTGCTGTTTTCTATACATTTTTGTGCTGTTTTTGTGTGTTTTTAAGCTGTTTTGTGCAGTTTTTTGTGATGTTTTGTTCAGTTTTTTATGATGTTTTGTGCAGTTTTTTTTTATGTTTTTTTAACTGTTTTGTGCAGTTTTTTATGTGCTGTTTTATGTTTTTTTGAGCTGTTTTGTGCAGTTTTTTGTGATGTTTGTGATGCTTTTTAAGTTGTTTTTATACTGTTTTATATGTGCTGTTTTTTTGCTATTTGTACTAAATAAATATGTTTTTTTGCAGGTTTGGTACTTATTTTGAGATGAGTTGCTGTTTTTTATTTGTCAAAGGGTTGATGGAATGTTTTTTATGTTATCAAACTAGTGTTAAACACTTTTAAAATATCTCTTGTTGAATTATTTTGTTTTGGATGATTTTGTTTTGAATGAATATTTTACAATTGACTTATTGTAGCTTGTATTTTTTGATTAATTTTGTTTTTTATATTAAGCGGGTAACCGTGAACCGAACCGTGGTTATCCGCCTTTAAACGGTGCGGTTCAGTTCGGGTTTTTGCACAATTCGGTTCGGTTTCGGTTAGTGCATATAAATACCCGCCCCGTGATAACGGTTTACAATTTTATTACTATCCGAACCGAACCGCCCCGTGAACACACCTACTTGTGACTCTACTTCTGCAAACTTTAGGTACCCTCTATAGTACTTCAATCTCATTATCTTGATATTTAAATCCATATTTAACATATTGTTGAAATCGATAATGATAGGGATGTAAGTATGTAACCTTTTTATGTGGAAGTGCTAGAGCTTGTGCTCTTGGTGTTGTTGTGTCAAAGTACCAAGAAAATACACAACACAAATGATTGAATACTATTTAACCCGGTTCAAAGAGGTAATATAGTAATTTATATTGATTTTCTTGCTTAATAAGCATAATGCTCATTTATATAACATTGATTTTGCCTAATTTTGAAACAGATTGAAGTAAAGGAACATTAGGGAGATGGAATGTTACACGGGAGTGCTGAACACTTATGGGCATGTCTGTTCTTGAATAAACACTTAGGTGATGAAGTGATTCCTTCATCCTATACTCTAAGGTTTCATATAAATCTGATTAATTATAATTAACAATGTAGCAAATGGAGTTAAAGTTATATATTGTATTTACATATAATATTAAAAAATTGAATGAAAACTATTTCCATTCCTTCATCGAATCATTCCATTATCTTGCTTATTCCATTCTATTGCATCCAACCAAACAAAACCTGAGTCTCTTTTGTTCCTCTTACCTATTTCAGTTTTAGACTTTATTATTGGTCATGATGTTGGCATGCTTTTCACCTCTATTTGATGCAAGTTCTTTTATGATCCTTTACATAGTAATGTTTGTATACTTTTGTAGTGCCATGGTAAGGATTCTACTCATTTCACATTTTTAGCTTTTTTTCATATGCTTAATTTCCTGTCAACTTAAAATTTTTTGTCTAATGATATGACAGGTACAACTAATGCTTGTGCTTGCTCCAACTGCATGCATATTATCCAAAATTGCTCTTTCTGAAGCCTTTGATGTTTTCGCAAGATCAAATAAATTCTATGTATCTAGTTTATTTGAAAATACCCAAAATGAAGTAAGTATTTGCAATCACACACACACACGCACATCTTTAGTCCTCAAAATTATTTTATTGACTTTTTTGTTGACTTTGACCACTAAGGTTGGGGATAGAGTATTCAACTCTTTAAATTGTGCTCACTTCTCATCCACCTGAAGGTCTTCATGTTTTTGATGATTTCAGAGAGGCTTACACATGGTTAAGCCATAACAAAAAAGTAGATGATAAAGTAAGTAACTCATTTTATTCAATCAACATTTATATAAGGTCTTAACCATGCTTAGGACTTAGTACTTAACTCACTCATTCACACACACACACACTTGATGTTACCAAACAACAAGAATGGCTAAGCAATGGCTAACAGGACAGTTATAGTTGATAATAACACATGGAACAACACACATTGCTATTGTTGGTACTGCCATGTCATCACCTGAAAAGGCTGCTTGAGAATTTTTCAACTGTTTGGATGTCTAGTTTTATTTTTTTTAAATAATAGTAAAGAATTGAAAATAAGAAATTAATTATTTGAAGTTTTCATCATTGTCAGGTGTCGTGGGATACTCTAGTGATGATATAAAAAAGTTCCTATGGATGGGTGTGTATAGGAGGAGGCATCTTCCCACATATCAAGGAGCCTGATTATCTTGTATGTTTAAGTACTTAAAGTACTGTACTTTCATTTTTTTAATTAGTTATAGCATTGTACTTTCAAATAGTTTCTAATTAGGGCATTGTACTTTAAAAAAAACGAAAATAAATTACTTCTATTTCATTTTTGTTTATCTATTCTAGTAAATTACTTCTATTTCATTGTTATTTCATATAAAGTCAATACCAAATTTGTAATTCCCCGTTCTTAAAGTATTTAATTATGAGTCTCTGAGATTTTAGAGGAAGGGTAATTTTGGTCCTTTTACGGGAAATGAGTTTTATCTGAGAAGGTTTGGACTGGTGTGTGGGTTGATAAAAGCATAAGGCTTCTCGCCACCCTCGTGTGAATGTAAAGTTTATCGGGAGTGGGTTTAGAGTAGAGGAGTTACGGCATTTCGAAGATAATATCGATTATAGCTCTTAATGAAAAAGTGGAAAAAAGGGTTCCATGCATGCCAAGCATGCGTGCTTGGGTTTGGCTGGGTACACCCAGCGTAATCTGGACGTACGCCCAGCGTAGTGAGGGAAAGAAACGCGGGGGGCAAGGTTGAGTACGCCCAGCGTATTAGAGGTACGCCCAACGTACTCTCAGAATCCCCAAAACCCTAATTTTAAGGCAACCACTATATAAAGAACATAAAGGTTTCCTCCTCAGCCTCCATAAACACTCTCTTAACCTCAGGAACCCTAGATAGATGTCCCAACTCCATTGTTGGGTGTGTTTGGTCTTGGAAAGCTTATTTTCGCAAAAGAGAAGCTAGAAGAAGAAAGGAGAAGTTGTCAAAGAAGGAGAGGAACGATTGGAGCTTATAGATCTGGAAAGACATCATCCTTTGGAGCCTATTTGAGGTATAAAGCTTCTTGCTTGACATTTATATTGTGTACATCTATGTGTTGGGAAGCTTTGACACCATTCTTGTCCCAAAAGCCCTCATCTTGTTGCATGTTTCGAGCTGGTCAAGTTTATCTGTCCTTTCAGACCTTAGGAGAGGTCTTGAGTGAAAAAAATGAGGTCCCAAGGGTTGAGGTTGTTCCATGTGTGAGATAAGTAGGTCTTAATGGATTAAGACCTTAGATTAAGAGCTTTATTGACGTCCCAGGTGATAAAGTTTGAGACATTATGAATCCTAATCATATTTGGCCTAAGGATTTGAAGTTTGGGCTTAAGAGCTTAAGCCATTAAGTAGTTGCATGAATTTGTTGAGCCACAAGGTTACGCCCCGCGTAACCTAGGAGTACGCCCTGCATAACCTAGGAGTACGCCCCGCGTAGCGAGTCAGTGCCCCGATCCCCTTTGTGAATCAATGTTGTACGCCCAGCGTACTCCCCCTGTTGGATTTTCAATTTGGGCCTTAGAGTTTGGGCTGTTATTGGGCTGTTGGATTTATGGGCTGTGACTGGACATTATGGAAGGAGTATTGTGAACTTATTAATTATTTTGGACCATGGGCCTAGACCCATTTGTTGAGGTGGGCCCAATTTAGTAAATTGGGCCAATATTGAGCCTTGCTTCGGTCTTTTAGTTTTTGGGCCTTTAGCGGACTTGAGAGCTTATCTAGTGATGAGCCTTTCATATCTGATTGTGGGCATAGTTATGGACGAGATTGATTTAAGGGTAAATTGGTCCATTTACCCTTGGAAGGATATTATATTTGGCCTAATGATTATTTTTGCTATGTTGGCTAGTTCGGGATTTTCGGTGAGTCGGTAATTCGGGAATCTGCTTCTTCAGTTCAGAGTTTCGACAATCGCAAGGTGAGTTATCCTCACTATATCAACAGGGTCTAAGGCACCAAGGCCGACCCTTTATCGGATTGTAATCCGGGTATCGTTGTTATGTTGTTGCTTTGTTATGTTTGCATCCGGGTATTAGGATGGTATATGCTAGTGACCTGTTAGGTCGGTATCCTGTTTAGAGTATGTTATGATACGTGATTTGCTAGATCGGTTTGATTGAATGTGAATTGTTATATGATTGTATGTTTATGTGCACATGGTTGTTTGACTGGGGTTGGGTTGAGGCGGGACCTGCTTTGTGCTGTAGGCCAACATACCCAGGGCGGACCGGTTATTCCGAAGGCCCAGCGAGCGGTCCGGATAGGTTGTAGGCCCCACGAGGGCGGACCAGACGTGCTGATGCTCGGAAAGTGGACCAGGCCGACTGAAGGCCCGATGCGGGCGGACCAGTCATACTGTAGACTCAAAGAGTGGACCAGATGGGTTGAAGGCCCGGTGGCGGCTGACCAACCACACTGCAAACTCAAAGGACATGACTAGACTCGGAGGGTGGACCAGGTGGAATAAAGGCCCGATACGGCGGACCAGTCACACAGTAGACCCGATATGCATGGTTGTTCTATTATTTGTTATGATATAACAGGTTATGTGTGTATGGTATATGTGGTTAGTATTTTAGGGGTATCTCACTAAGCTTTCGGGCTTACAGTTGTGGTTTAATGTTTTTTCAGGTTCTTCAAGAGATCGTGGCAAGGCAAAGGCGTGATCATACCGCTCCTCGTGTTTATGTTTTATGTTATGGTTATGGAAATACTCTGATAATAAATGTATTGAAAACCTTTTTGTAATAACATTATGAAAATGGGTTGTTTTTAAAAAGTTAAAATTTGTTGAAATTTTTGGTCGTTACAAAATTGGTTCACATGCGACTCCAACCATGCTAAACCCCCTATGTACAAACTATCATATTTCAGGTAATCAGTAATCGACTACTTTTTTCTTGTTTTGTTTAACAATATAAGTAAGTCTGATTTTATTTATTTTATTTATGTAGATTTGTAGAGACTGATGGTGGTAGAGGATATGATAGAGTTAGGAAAACTGTAATAGGGAAAAAGCATTTCAAATTGACTTATTTTATTCCTGCTTTTGAATATATTTTTCATCTGCCTAATGGATGCCTCTATTAACAATGTGTACTTCCATTTGTTTAGTTATATATACATATAATACAGTTCTAAATGGGTGTATTATATGTGGGATTATTGTATTATATGTGGGAGGAGATTATATATGGAATATAATATGGTTCTGAATAATTGTATTATATGTGGTACAACCGTATTATATGTGGTAATATATATGGTATGGAGAGAGATAAAGTACGGTTAAAGAACTGTACTCTATTATGTGATCAAATCTAATACACCCCTTTTAGAATACCCCCATTTTCCCATATTCTATACCCCAAAACAACTGTACTCTATTTCATGTTTTCTAGTAGTGAGAAACCGACCCATTCAACCCGAGAAATCGACCCATACTGAAAACCGACAAACCATCCCAAGAAACCGACCCATCCAACCTGAGAAACCACCCATACTTGATTGTGTTTTGGTTGTAATAGACTATTTCGTGCTTTAGTTGTAAATTCTAATGAGCTATTTGTTGTAAGACACATGTTTTTTGAAGTACTTCAATTTGGTATTTTTTGAAGTATCTAACTTGTTGCTTCATTTATGGAAAATGGGTTAAAACCCAAAACCCATGGGTCTAAACCCAGAATCCGTGAGTGTATGGGTTGAACCCAAGAAACCGAAAAACCACCCAAACCGACCTCAAAACACAAGAAACCAAACCGACCAAAAACCGATCATATTGGGTTCTGAAAACCAAAAACCGACCATTTATGGGTTGGGTTGGGTTGGGTTTGGGTCAAAAAGCGACCCAAACCAACCCATGCACAGCCCTAATAGACATATGATGACAGAGGGTGTTTTTAATAGGTGCATACATTTCGCTAGTAGTCCTTCAAGTCTTGTGTCTTTGCATCTTTAGTCCTAAAGTGCTTCCACTTTTAATCCTCAAGTCCTTTATAAACTAGCCTTTTCCAACTAGCTTCCTTATATTTTTGTGTCCAATACTACAAAACAAATCAACACAAATTAGTGAATTACTATCCGACATATATTTTCTAGGACAACATCGGAAATAGGGATGTCAAAAACCCCCGTGGGACCCCGATCCCGTACGGGACTATATTTTAAAAAAAAAAACTGGGAGCAGGAGCGGGGGCAAAATTAAACCCCGCTTATTTTCGGGACCGGGGTCGGGAGTTGGTATTTCCGTCCCGTACTCCCGCGGGGCCCTGGTTGTATATTTATGTAAAATATATATATTTAATATAAAATACATATACAAAATAGATTTTCTAATTTTAAGTGTAGGTTAGGTTTCACTTTTCGGTTTCCAATTAATAGATATTGAAGAGGTAGTGAATTGATCATATATTTTTGGATATGTAAGTATTTATATTTGTAATATTAGATTTGTCATATTTTATATTTTTAAGATTGATGGAATTATCGTTTTGTAATGTTGAATTCGTAATGTTGGATTTTTAATTTTTTAGTTTCTAAAAGATTATGTTTTAAACTTTTAAAGTTATTAAAAATAAGCTTTTTAGCCTAACACAAAGTAGTTGTTTAGCAAAAAAAAAAACGAATTTTAAGCGGGGGAACCAGGGGAACGGGGGCGGGACCGGGGGTGATGGAGGTAACCGGAGGTGGGACCGGGGGCTATGTAAACGGGGGAGTCGGGGGCGGGACCGGGATCGGGGCAACAATTGATTTTGGGGGTGGGAGCGAGGGCAGCTATTCCAGCTCTCTTTTGGTCCTGTTGACATCTCTAATTGGAAAGTATTCTTGTTATATTTAACATAACCTTGTTTAACCTATTTTTAGAATATATATGCTGAAATTGCTACCTCTACTTTGACCCAATAATTATGACTGAAAAGAATTTATTTGGTAGCGTGACAACAACTATAATGATAAAAATGTGCAAATTCTATAAGTTAATGTATATAATCTTTGAACTATATAATATGTATAATCATGACGATGATAGTCAAGCTAATAATGTATGTACTTTTTATAACAAAAATACATATGCTTTCAATCTACTCATAAGTTACATTAGTGCTCTATATGATACTTAAGCCATCAACTACTTGGGCTTATAGACACTATATTCATTTCATAATATAATAATGTATTAATTCAATGAGTTAAATGTATTTAATGTTTGAACTATATAATTATAATATGTATGATCCACAGAGATAATAATAGAGACTCAATGTTTTATTGGTATCCTAGAATTTGTTAAAACATTAAGTGCACAAATTTTACCAAGATTTCTATTTGATACTGTTTTAGAATCTTGGATTTTGATTCTAGACCATATGTTTAATATTTTAAACTATCTGGATTCTAATTTCTGATCTCAAGATATCTGGTGCATCTTTCACAAACAGTATTGGGCCTATTTTCTTAACTCTTGATTTCTTTTTGGATTTTGGGTTTGTCGTGGGCTTTTTTTTTTTTTTTTTTTGCCAATGGTGTACATGCTATTCTCGCTACTAGTTATAATTCATCCGTATGCAAATGTGTCTTTTAATTACCGATCAATTTTGTTAAAGTAAATATATATTTTTTTTCAAAAGTATATTGTTAGAAATATAATGGTAGTTATGTGATACAAAATGGAATTCCTAGTATAAATTTTATGTTTTTTTAATCAATATTAAAGTGTGGATGAGAAAATTAATTTATAAAAATAAATTAGTAAATACTTCTTTATATACAATTAAAATACATTGCCCTTTCACACACAAAACCATACCATGCCATAGAAAATCAAATAAAATTCAAAATTCATTGCCTTTTGTTGCAAAGAGATATATCAAGTGAAATAAAAGCACAAAAAAATCAAAATACATTGCCATTTAACATATTTAAAAAAAAAAAAATCATACAGATTACATGAAAGACCCCCAAAAAAAGTACATTGCGCTTTCAAAAAAAAAAATCAAGTGAAAGAAACCCAAAAACTAAAATCAAAGTATGGTATCCTTCATAAGCGTCAAAAAAACCAAAAGATATATTATCATAAATGATCTTTGTTTAAAAGAAATTAACAAAAATGGTTCCTGTATTAAAAAACAAATAATTGGTCTGTTTAAAAAAAATAACATAAACGTGGTCCATGTTTAAAAAAAATGGTAATTGTTTAAACAATATTAACTGAAATGACCTTTGTTACAAAATTAACAGAAATGATCCCTCTTTCCAACAATCTAGTTAATCTAAGGGTTACATGTAAGAAATGACGACATACTTTCAATTAGTTAAGGGTTGCATGCAAGAAATGATAGCATACTTTCATTTAGTTATGTATTATATCACAATGATTCCATTTCTTTGTATCAAATCATTGTAATTTAATGATACCATGCTTTAAATTTGGATGATATTATTTATGATTGGGAAACATTCTTAAAATACAATGTTAATTTAAACATACCATATTTTAAATTTTGATGATATTGCTTATGATTGGGTAACATTCTTAAAATACAAAGTTGTAATAGGAAGTAAACTAAAATAATGTCATAATAAACTTATTAATGAAAGTGAGTTGATATTTCTTATATATACCATTAATCAACTGCATCATCTCCATAATGTGTACTTTTAAAATATAAGATGATTTTAGGTGTACGTTACATAATATATATATATATATATATATATATATATATATATATATATATATATATATATATATATATATATATATATATATATATATATATATATAGGGTAAAGTGAATATACCTAACAACCTTATATAAGCTTAGGTACCTAACCATATCATACTACGTAATTTTGTATCATATTTGCATTGTAATCACCCAAAGTTCTTAAAATTCAACCTCATAACTTGATTGCTTCAAAAATCTTTGGATTTTCACCATTATCTTCCTTCAAATGACGTCTTTCTATCGGAGACCATTGGTGGGCTTCATATACTATCGTTACAAATCAAATGGTGTAGGAAGAATATATGATGGTGAATGTTTGAAAATCTTGGAAGTAAATCAAGTTTAGGGGTTGAAGTTTAAAAACTTTAGACGATTGCAATGGAAATATAATGCAAAACAATGTAGTATAATGTGGTTAGGTACCTAAGCTTATATAAGGTTGTTAGCTATATTCACTTTACCCTATATATATATATATATATATATATATATATATATATATATATATATATATATATATATATATATATATATATATATATATATATATATATATATATATATATATATATATATGGTTAAATTCATGTGAGACGACCTAATTTTGTGAGACCGTGAGACGTATTTTTTAATTTTTTAATTTTTTTTATTTTTTTTAGTTAATTCAAGTTTCAAAAATAATATTTAAAAAAAGAATTTTTTTGATTTTTATATTTATTTTGCATTTTAAAATTATTTTTAGAATATATACAGTGTAATATTCTATTTAGAATATTTCACGTATTTTTCAAAAAAAAAAAATTTATTATTTTTTATTTTTTTTAAGTTAATTCAAGTTCCGAAAATAATATTTAAAAAAAGAATTTTTAGATTTTTCCATTTATTTTGCATTTTAAAATTATTTTTTACAATATGTAGTGTAATATTCTATTTAGAATATTTCACGTATTTTTCAAAAAAAAAAGGGATTTTTTTTTATTTTTTTTTATTTTTTTTAGTTAATTCAAGTTCCGAAAATAATATTTAAAAAAATAAGTTTTGGATTTTTCCATTTATTTTGCATTTTAAATTTATTTTTATATTTAGTCTCATGGTCTCACAAAATTAGAATGTTTTAAATGAACCTGAACATATATATATATATATATATATATATATATATATATATATATATATATATATATATACACACACTAATCGTTTACACGCGACAAACGACGGATGCGATTTTTTTTTCTTCAGACATCAGTTTCTTGTGTTAATTGGTTCTTTTGTGCAAATAATTTATTACATCTAAACAGTATTCACTAAAAGTCATGCTAGCAGAATCGAAATCAATTAAAATTACAAATAAAAAGTTTGGATTATTTACAAATGTACATGAACACATGTTTGATTGTGCATTATTAATCGTGTAACATTTTTTTATATACCACATTTGATGTATAAACTTCATTGCTATTATTAATCATGCAAAGATGCAGGTGTCGAATAGTTTGTTTTGTCAATTAGTTTTTTTCGGGAAAGTTTATTTAACATCTGAAATTTGATGATCGAAATGTATATTTTATTTTATCAGAAAATATATTTTAATGCGAGATGGAGTTGGACGGCGGCGATGATTCTACACTTTCGAAAAATTGTTTTTTTTTTTCGAGGTTGTTAAAATTGTGATATTGATCGTAGGATCCTACGATCCCATGTAGGTAAATTGATCCCGACTTACTTTGGTCGTTTTTCGGTAGGATCGCAATAGGATTATAAGATCAGATCGTACGATAGATCGTAAGATCATAGGATCGTTAATATGTTTTTTTAAAATTATATTTTTGTTGGACTATGTAGAATAGCCCTTTTAAAAATTTTATGATTAAATGATGGGATGAATATGTATTTTTATGTTTTAAATTGCTTTTGGTAAAGTCTTACGATTCGATTCAATTTAACGATCACGATCTTGCAAAACGAAAAACGATTCCATATAAGATCCTTATCTTAACAAACTTGATTTGTTGTTTTGGGTGAAAAATAAATACATTACGCTTTAGGTTAAAAATAAAGTATGTTGTTATTTTTAGTTAAAAGTAAACATACATTATCGTTTTGGATAAAAAAAAAAAAATTACATTGTTTGGGACTCTAACTTGTTATTTTGAATTAAAAATAAAAATTCATAATAATTTTGGGTTAAAAAGTATTATTGTATTTGGTTAAAGTTAAAATATGTTGCTAATATATGTTGAAAAATAAAAAATACATATATATTTATGTAAAAAAAATCAAATACATATGAACATCACTATTATTAAGGCTTTCTTTTGTAAAACTATAATCGGCTAATACTACTAGTAAACCAACCAAACATGATACATAACAATATCACTCAATCAAACAATCACATACATAAAAAAAAGTACCAAAATCTACTAGAAGGGGTTGTTTGGTGGAGATGTAGATGGAAATACTAAACATGGTGAAGCTTGTGTTCAAAAGATACAACATAGGATGAAGTTCAGTTCATTCAACACTCAATTAAGGAGATCCTCGAGTGTGTTCACTAAGATCTATAGGGGCCCTCTCTAGTGAGGAATAATGGTAGATGTCAATACTTTGTGACATTTATCGATAATTAATCAAGGAGGATATGGGTGTATTTTTGCAAGGCTTCATTTGATAACATTTTCAAAATAAAAAATATATAGTGAGACATTTCATTGTACGCTTAACACCACATGAAAGTGGAGTGATAGAACATATGAAACAACCACTGGTAGAGGATACTTAGCACATGCGATTATCTGTTGACTTATCGGAGTAATTCTAGGTGGAAGCAGTAAACACTGCTTGTTATATGGTGAATGAATCTCCATCAACTTTAACTGATTGTAAGACTCGTCAAGATGTGTGGTATGGGAAAACCTCTCATTATTTTAGTTTACAATTGTTTGGATGCCCCTCTTATGCTCATGTGAATGATGGTAAATTGGAGTTGAGGGAAATGAAGTGCATATTTCTAGGATATGCATTTGCAAGGAAAGGTCAATGTATGGGGTGTATAGAAGAAGGAAAGACTCCAAAATTTGATACTAGCAGAGATGTGATCTTTGAATATTCTATATGTAACTAGGGAGTAGGTGGTACAACTTTTGTGTGGAGTTATTAGGGTGCTATCCATAAGGTGGAGTTTGAAACACAAACCCCACACAATTTTTTGATAAATAAAGAAAAACATGGGGGCATGGAACAACATAGACGTGAGGAGTCAATTCTTGAACTCAGGGAAGAAGTATCCGATAATGTTGATGTTGTAAAAGACAACTTGAAAGATTTAGGATCTAAAAAGAAGTTAACATGGATGGAGATTTAGGGGAATAGAACATCAAGATAGTTATATATTTCTCACTACATCCGGAAAGCCTTACGGTCGTTCTATTGTGATTAGTCCAAACTTTTTGGTACTTCTTTAGTGATTCAAGGAAATCGGGGGGAAATAGCATTAGAAAGTGCTTAAGTGGATTTTGCGACACTTGAAAGGAACATTTGATGTTTGTCTAGGTTATGGTGCTAATGCATAACATACAGACTTAGTTGGATCGACTATTTCAGACCATAAAGGTAATTTACAAAAAAAAAATCATTGGCGATTGACCTCGTTTAGATTCTTATTCTAAAGGTGTAGAAACCTATCGTGTTCTATGACAGGTTTCATATTAATATGTGTGACATCCCCTATTTTACAGAGCCATTTTTTTATTTATGCTTTCAATACACGTCTTTGTTTGCGGAAAATACTAGTATATTAAAACATTTTGAGTACATATGTTGTTTCAAAATAACAAAACCATAAGGATGTTATAATCAATACATAACATGAGCTACAATGTACAGACTTATCGGTCTTGAATACCGTTGCAAGTTTTCTCTTATTCACTCATCATCCTAATCAAGTTCCAATAGCCTTAGCACCACTACTTGTGATGCATATAATTTGAGTGGGTCGGGTTTGGGATCCTGGTAAGACACATAGGGTTTTCAAAATCACAAAATTATTATGATAATAACTTATAAATAATATCCTATGCAACCAACATTACCAACAAATGTTGGATAAGGTGTCTAAGTCCACAACTATATTTAGTATGTACTTGACCTGATTTGACATGATCCATTTAGGTTGCATGGAATCATAACAATCGGATAGACAAAATGAGAAAATGGACACTTATGGTTTGTTAATATATTACAAGTTCTAATATATTAATCATATTATTTAATTAGTACTGATCAAGAATTAATTTGGAATTAATTTTGTGATAAAAAAGAGACTAATTAAATATATGGGGATTGATTTGTAAATCGTTCATTTTTATATAGAGGGCTTATGGTCCATGATTCACTAGATTGGGCTAGGACCCATTGGGTGCTCCATGGAGGTTAAAACCCATGGATCATGGGGGAAATGAAAAGCCATGCATATTAGGGTTTACATGGTGTAACCCTACATGTGACACACTATATATAGAACCTCATGGTAAGCAAATCGTGTATGCACTAAGAAAAGAACAAGGAGGGCTAGCCGATTTTGAGTGAAAGCGTTCTTCTCTCAAGTTATTCCAAGAGTTGTGGTGTTGTGTGAAACATTTGAGGCATCACATTTGGGGTTCTAGGCTCACATGGTCTTAAGGAATCCAAGCTACAAGAAAGGTATGCTATTCTACTAGTTTTTATATTACAAGTACCTCATGCCATGCTAGTTAGGATGAAAACCTTGGAAAAATCAAATTTGCATGAACATTATAGAGAACATAGATACAAGGTTTATAGGGTTGCATATACACCGTAGGAGTATTAGAATGCTAAAAAACCATCACTGGTATCAGAGCCGAGGCTTGTTTTCTTGATATTTGATGCAATCTGCTTGAAAAACTCAATAATTCAGTTTACTGTTCCGTGAACTCGCCGAGTCCATGGGGGACTCGGCGAGTCCAAGTGAAAATGCATTCTACTCGTCGAGTAGGTTCTTGCACTCGATGAGTAGGAGCCCCTGTGTGCAGAATTTCGAGTTTTGCTGCTGGAAATGGAGTACAGTCATTACCCTAAACTGTTTTGGACTTATAAAACCAGTTTTTTGATGGTGTAATGATTATGCTAATTCATTTTCAGTGGTTATTATCAAATTTTCAAGTTTTATATATGTTTATATGATTCTTGAAATTGTTGATATGAATGTTCATGCTTATGAGTTTTAGTAAGATCATATGAATTATTTGCAAATTGTTTGATGGTGTAATTCTTGATCTAAATGTTATTGATGGAGTCCATAATTTGTCCTCAAGTTATGGATATCCAAAAATCATTTTTTTAAAGATTCATTAAAGAACTATATGTTACATAAAATGAAGAGTCTCCATTTTAGCAAACCATTAAACTCAAGTTATGAAGTTGAAAAGTTTCAAAACATGCCCTCAAGTTTTGGAATTTGTAAAGTCACTTTAGAAAACTTTAATTCCAAACCATAGAGTTTTAAAAGTTAAAATTCAACCCTTATACTTTATAATATTATAAGTTATATATATATATATATATATATATATATATATATATATATATATATATGTATGTATAAGAGCAAGTCAGTTTTACCATTAGTAGGCCTCATTCACAAAGTCGGTCTATAAGCAGGTATAAGGTTGTTGCCTATAAAATAGCAGCTTAATGGGTGTCCACTCTCACCCACTGCTTCCTTGACTGATGGAGGGTCGTTAGTCGAATGGGTAGGACAAGGACTATAATTCTCATTAAAAGTATAATGATAAATTTAAAGTAACTAAACTTTTTATAAATTCCCATTCTTAGTTACTTTAGAAACATGTGAAATTGGTGCTAACCCATGAAATTACACTTTGTACCTTACCAAGTCGTTGGTGGAGTGTGTGTGGTTAACCGGCACACTAACATGGACTAGTAAGAGTGGAAAAGGGTGACTTAATGTTTATCATAGATCGGTGGAGTGCATGTGGGTAACCGAAATACTAATTAGGTGATAAAGATTAAGGGTACCCAATTAATTTTCATGTTTATTCACACGTTGTTCGTGATCCTCGGCATCCCAGTCAAAAACGTGAGAGGGAACAATCGATATTTAAACATGTCATTGAAAAGTTCAATGAATCTCAAAAGATCTAGTAGTTTCAATCCAATTAAAACCTAATAAGCTATTTCGTTTTTTCATGGTGGAAATTGGTGAATCGTCATTCACCTACCTTAAATTATTTTATAGCTTGGATTACAACATCCCTCTTCCAAGTTATATAGTATTATGTTGGGTCCTAGCCTTAATATTACATTTGGGTGTCTTATTAAGGATCCTATATCTAATCTAAACTTGTATTTCTTCTTTTCAGATGTCTTCCAACAATGTTGCTACCCTACCGACTCCTTTTCTCTCATGAACCTTTGTGGGAGAGTCATCTTTGATGGTTCAAACTTTAATGATTGGATCAGGGAACATCAGGATGGTCATGCATTACGAGGACAAGGAATATGTCCTCGACAAGGAGCTGAAAGATATTGATGAGTCTACTGCTACGCCAGAGGAGATCACTGACTTTAGGGCACATGAGAGAGATGCTACCAAAGTGGCATGTATCATGTTGGCCACAATGACAGTTGAACTCCAGAAGTCCTATGAGGACTTATACCCTTTTGAGATACACATGGACTTGATGGACCGCTACCATTAAAGTGCTCGTGAAGAGAGGTATGAAATCATCTCTTCCATGATAACAACCTGAATGAAGGATGGTGAATCCATCACGGGCCACATGCAGAAAATGCAAAGGTTTGTGGACCGTTTGCTGAAGTTAAATGTGAACTTCCACGAGGAGATGGCTATTGACATCATATTGCACTCCTTACCTACTTGTTATGATCAATTTTGTATGACCTATCATATGAAAAAGGAGGAGGTCACACTCAGAAAGCTTCAAGGACTTTCAAAGACTGTTGAAACTGGTCTCAAAGGTAAACCAGTTATTACTACTCCTACTCCTAACACCGCCCCTGTTTTAGCAATCGGACAAAGTAGAGGGAAAAAGAGGACCCCTTCGAAGGGTACCAAGGGAAAGTCTCTTGATGACTCCTCTTCAAGTGGAACCAAAGGTGGTTCTATCACTCCTTCTTCCAACCTAAAGGAAGCTGAATGCTTCTATTGTCATGATAAGGGGCACTAGAAACGAAACTGCCCCAAGTACCTGCAAGATGTTAAGGATGGGAAGGTCAAACCTACCCATGCAGGTATTTACACTATATTGTCTAGTAACTCACTGCATACTAATTCTTGGGTCCTTGATACAGGTTGTGGTATTCATATATGTTCAGATTTGCAAGGCCTAAGAAGAAGTGAGGATGTGGAGCACGGAAAGATAAACTTGATCATGGGGAATAGGAGAGCTTCACCTGTCACCAAGATTGGAGTTTATTATTTGGTGCTAAGTAGTGGGTTAGTGTTAGATTTGAATAAGTGTTGTTACTCGTCCTAATGGCAAGAAATATTATTTCTTTTCACGGTTTGTACAAACAAGAGTTTACTTTTTCATTTGATAATGAATGTGGTGGTATTAATGCTTTTTATAATAATGTTCTTTATTTTAAAGCATTACCTTGTGATGGTGTATATGAAACTGTGTCGGTTGTAGATAACTTAGGAAATAATGTGTTACATATCATTTATTCCATTAGTTTAGATAAAGCATCCTTGTGGCATTGTCATCGTGGACATGTTAACAAGAAACGCATAGGCCAACTCCATAAGGCTGGAGTCTTGGAGTCATTTGACTTAAGGTCAGATGATAGTTGCAAATCTTGTTTACTTGGAAAAATGACTAAGTCACCCTTTACTGGTACTTGTGCTAGGGGTGAAGGTTTGTTGGACCTTATACACATAGATGTGTGTGGACCCTTTAGAACCGCCACAAGGGATGCTAATCGCTTCTATGTGACTTTTACTGATGATTACAGTAGATATGGTTATGTCTACTTAATCAAGCATAAGTCAAACACTTTTGAGAAGTTCAAAGAGTTTAAACAGGAAGCGGAGAATCAACTGGGCAGGAAAATTAAGATACTCTAATCCAATTGAGGAGGAGAGTATCTTAGCACATAGTTCCTTGACTATCTTAAGGAATGTGGAATTGTTTAACAATTGGCACCTCCCAGGATACCACAACTTAATGGTGTGGCTGAGAGGCGAAATCGAACCCTTTTAGACATGGTTCTTTCCATGATGACTCAAGCTTCGTTACCAATCTCATTCTTGGGGTATGCCTTAAAGACTGTTGCACATATCCTTAATCTAGTCCTTACAAAGAAGGTTGCCAAAACACCTCATGATATGTGGACTGGGAAAGTTCCCAATTTGTACCACATCAAGATTTGGGGTTGCGAGGCTTTTGTAAGACGTGAGACTCAGGACTAGCTCGAACCTCGTAGTAAGCGGTGTATTTTCATCTGCTACCCACATAAATCCTTTGGTTACCTCTTCTACAGACCCAGTGAGAATATGGTCTTTGTGGCAAGAAGAGGGATCTTTCAAGAGAGAGAATTTATAAGTCATGGAAATAGTGGGAGGCAAATTGACCTTGAAGAACTTCAAGAGTCAAGCGGTGAAGGAAACTCAAATGCTAGCAATCAACCTGAGGAGGAAACTCCTGTTGATGGCTTCGTACCTCTGAGGCGTTCCCAAGAGTTAGGAATCCATCTGAGCATTATTATGGGTTTCATATTACTGCGGAAGGTGGTGCATTTATCAGTGATAGTACACTGGTAAATTTAGATGAGCCTAACAACTATAAGGAAGCCATGACAGGACCTGAGTCCGCTAAATGGAAGGAGGCCATGGACAGCGAGATTCAGTCCATGTACGACAATCAAGTTTGGAACTTGGTTGACAATGTGCAGGGTCGTAAGACGATTGGGTGCAAATGGACCTTCAAGAAGAAGACCGACATGGATGGGAATGTACACACTTATATAGCGCGACTGGTTGCAAAGGGATTTACTCAAACTCCGGAAGTTAACTATCATGAGACATTCTCACCAGTACCGAAAATTAAGTCTATTAGGGTTATGCTTGGCAAATGGATGTCAAAACCACTTTCCTTAATGGAAAGTTGACTGAGGATGTTTACATGAGTCATCCAGAGGGTTTTGTCGATGCAAAGCACCCTAATAGAGTGTGTAAGTGATGGGTTTTGAGCATTCTAACACTTCCTAAGTGTACATGCAACCCTAATAACCTTGGATCTATGTTTGTCTAATTGTCATGCAAAGTTGAATTCCAAGGTTATATTCCTATCTAACATACATGGGGAACAATTTTATCATAAAGTATAGATAGAATAACTTACCTTGTTGTTGTTTGTGTTCCTTGAAACCTTGTGAGCCTAGCACCCCAAGTGTGATGCCTCAAATGCTTCACACAACACCAAATGCTCTTGGAAGAACTTATGAGAGAACACACACTTCTTCAAAATCAGCCAAGCCCTCTTATTTCTTAGTGTAGCCGATTTTAGGTGGAGAACATGTTACTTATATAGTGTTGACACATCTAGGGTTAAACCCTAATGTGTCATGACTCTTCATTTCCATGACCCATGGGTTTGTAACTCCCATGGAGCATCCATGGAGCATCCTATGGGTGGAACCCAACTTGATAGTCCATGGAGCCTTTTAGCCCACTATACAAGATATGGATGATTTACATAATCAATCCATATATTTAATTAGTTATCTTTTGATCACTTAATTAATTCTAAATTAATTCTTGATCAAACTAATCAAATAATATTATTAATATATTAGAACTTATAATATATTAATAATCTCCAAGTGTTATTTCTCTCATTTAGTCTATCCAATTGCATGGTGCCATGCAACCCAAATGGACCATGCCGGGTCGGGTCAAGTACATACCAGAAATAGTTATGGACTTAGACACCTTATCTAACAGTAAGCTTGATAAATCCATCTATGGAATGAAACAAGCACCTCGTAGATGGAATCTTTGTTTCGATGAGAAAGTCAAAGAGTTTGGTTTTTCGAGGAGCAAGGATGAGTCATGTGTATATGTTAAGGCTAGTGGGGGTATAGTTAGCTTTTTGGTATTGTATGTGGATGGCACACTACTCATAGGAAATGACATCCCAACCTTGCAGGAAGTTAAATCCTGGCTTAGGAAGTGTTTCGCTATAAAGGACCTTGGAGAAGTTGCCTATATCATAGGGATAAGGATATTGAGAGACAGGAGTAAGAGATTAATTGGACTTAGTCAAAGTACCTACTTGGATAAGGTGTTGAAAAGGTTCAGCATGCAGGATTCCAAGAAAGGTGACTTACCAATCCAGAGTAACACCAAACTGAGTAAGACTCAGACCTCGAGTACAGAGGTTGAGATAACTAAGATGAGTCGAGTACCATACGCTTCTGCTGTAGGCTCGATCATGTATGCTATGACTTGCACTCGCGCTCATGTGGCCTTTGCTTTGAGCATGGTCAGCAGATATCTAGGGAATCCGGGCCAGGCTCACTGGACTGTGGTGAAGAATATTCTCAAGTACCTACGGAGGACTAGGGATTGGGTCCTTACCCTTGGTAGGAGTGATGACTTGAGAGTTGTGGGGTATAGTGATGCTAGCTTCCAGACTGATAAGGATAATTTCCGTTATCAGTCGGGCTGGGTCATTACCCTAAATGGAGGAGCGATTACTTGGAAATGTTTCAAACTCTCCGCAGTTAGTCATATGTTGGAAGTAGATATGAATCAAGACTGTCATGAATTGGGCTTGTAGATGTCTAAGGTGTTAGACATAGAAAAAGTTGCTACAACATTCATGAGTGCTCGCAAGTTCTAAGTATTGGATTCAACCCACTCTCACTTGTATCACTTCATGGAATTTATCTCGAGTAATCGTGAGACGGTAATATCATATAAGTCTTCAAACCTAGTGATATGAGTTGTTGATTATGAGTTGGTTGTGTATTGATTCTACGAAAACGCATCGGTAACTTAATGTTATAAAACGTGCTTTTGTGTATGATTCAACAAGTAGTTAGTACAAGCATATGAGTCGAAATTTATTTATTCCTTCTAGTCCTTGGAGGATTAAAAGTGATATATGGGCCCCTCGATGATTTTGTTTTGACCTATGTATCGGGCCCGGTCAGAACCATATTGATGTGTTCAGTTTAGTTCTATGTCAAACAAATCGGAAATCAGGAAACAAACTGCAGGACAATAAGTATGACATTGTTCCATGTATTTGTCCGAATGATATCTAGAATAGAGGATTATATGATCACTTAGCTTAAATGGCGCATCATCATCTTAGTTTCGCGAGACTTTGAAAGAGCTACGATTGTTTGTCGTTCTTGAAGTCACACCTGTAACTATAGTTATTAGACTTATCCAAGTGGGAGACTGTTGGATAAGGTGTCTAAGTTCATAACTATATTTAGTATGTACTTGACCTGATTTGGCATGGTCAATTTTGGTTGCATGGCATCATAACAATTGTATAGACAAAATGAGAAAAGGGACACTTATGGTTTGTTAATATATTATAAGTTCTAATATATTAATCGTATTATTTAATTAGTATTGATCAAGAATTAATTTTGAATTAATTTTGTGATAAAAAAGAGACTAATTAAATATATGGGGATTGATTTGTAAATCATTCATTCTTATATAGTGGGCTTATGGTCAATGATTCACTAGATTGGGCTAGGACCCATTGGGTGCTCCATGGATGCTCCATGGAGGTTAAAACCCATGGATCATGGGGGAAATGAAAAGCCATGCACATTAGCGTTTATAGGGTGTAACCCTACATGTGACACACTATATATAGAACCTCATGGTAAGCAAAATCGTGCACTAAGACAAGAACAAGGAAGGCTAGCCGGTTTTGAGTGAAAGTGTTCTTCTTTCAAGTTATTCCAAGAGTTGTGGTGTTGTGTGAAACATTTTAGGCATCACATTTGGAGTGTTAGGCTCACAAGGTCTTAAGGAATCCAAGCTACAAGAAAGGTATGCTATTATACTAGTTTTTATATTACAAGTACCTCATGTAATGCTAGTTAGGATGAGAACCTTGGAAAAATCAAATTTGCATGAATATTAGAGAAAAAATTGATCCAAGGTTTCTAGGGTTGCATGTACACCTACTCAAAACCCATCACAATATAGATATATCACACAAATTAAATTTTTATAAGACAATATACCCATTCATATCCAACCCAATCGATTCTCACAAATCATGATCGGCGATCATTTGGAAGAATCACCTTACCTGATGTATCGTTTAGAGCAACAGTTTGACTACACGTCTAAAGGGATTCCTTGGTCGGTGTAAGTCATAAATGCAACCCATGACTTAAAATATTTAATAAATATGGCAAGGTTGTCAAGATCGAGATCCTACCTAGGATCGTTTTTGGGTTTGAAAAATCGGAATCGTAAGATCGGGATCGAGATCCTAAGATCCTACAAAATAGAATATAATTTTAATTTATAATATTAATCATAAAAAATATTTCAAACATTTAATTTTTTGTTCAAAAGTTATAAAAACTTTAAAATATTAGTCATAAGTCACAATAAAAATGATAAATGGTAGATTGGTAAAGGGTAAAAGACATAAAATAGTAAAAAAAAATTCATTTGAAAAAAAAAATTAAAGGAAGGTAGGATCGGATCGGATCTCGATCCTACGATCCTACCTACGATCTTACGATCCTACCTGTGATCCTACCCAAAATACGATCCTTTTACGATCCAGATCGTTTTTCATACATAGGATCGTAGGATCGTACGATCCTACGATCAAGATCGCGATTTTGACAACCATGAAATATGGCTTCCCATTTTTCTACGTATGTGGGATATTGTAACACTCGTGTTCCCAAGTATTTTCTGTTGGATTAATGTCTAAGTCCATAACTATAATTGGTAAGACTTGACCCGACCCGGCATGGTCCATTTGGGTTGCATGGCATCATGCACTTGGATAGAGTATAATGAGAGAAATAAGACACTTATGGTTATTAATATATTATAAGTTCTAGTATATTAATAATAAGAATAATGAGATTATTCAATTAGTATTGATCCAGAATTAATCTAGGATTAATTAAGTGATCAAAAGAAGACTAATTAAATATATGGGTTGATTGTGTAAATCATCCATACTTGTATAGTGGGCTAATGCTCCATGGATAATCAAGTTGGGATAAAACCCATAGGATGGTCCATGGATGCTCCATGGTGTATTTGAACCCATGGATCCAAGGAAATGGAAAGTCATGACAATTAGGGTTTGCCCTAATTGTAACACTACATAAAGATATTATTCTTGACAAAATCGGTCACTAGTGAGAGTAAGAAAGGGCTAGCCGATTTTCATGAAGTGTAGAATTCTCTCAAGTTATTCCAAGTGTATTTGGTATTGTGTGAACCATTTGAGGTGTCACACTTAGGGCACTAGGCACTCAAGCTTCATGAAGACATTCTACATCAAAGAGGTATGTATTCTATCTTGTTATATTGATAGTTTTGTATGCTAGATTAGGATAATACCTTGGATGTTCATATTTGCATGTATAATAGAGAAAACATAGATCGAAGGTATTTAGGGTTGCATGTACACTTAGGAGTGTTAGAATGCTCATAACGCAACAGCGGTATCAGAGCCTAGGCTTGTTTTCTTGTTATACTTGCAAATGGAGCTGAAAAATCGAGTTTTGATGCTGTCTGCCCAGCAGACTCGCCGAGTCCATGAAGGGACTGGACGAGTCCAAGGCAAAAAGCATCCAACTCGCCGAGTTGGTTAGTGCACTCGACGATGTCACACCCCAAAACCAGGAACGGCGGAAACGTTCTGGGGCGGAGGACGCCATGTATAATATCAACAACAATGTAAAGTAGTAAACAAGCAACAACATCATCCATTGCATTAATAATATAATTATTATACAAATGTGTTCTGTCAAATTTTGATAAACACTAAAGCATAAATCAAAATGAAAGATAAGTCTTGAACAAACACCATCTTCCTTTCTCCTTGCATCGGTACCTGTCTATGATGACCTGAGGATACAAGAAATTTTGAAAGCGAGTATCAGCTTTGAAGCTGGTGAGCTCATAAGTATTAATGTGTCTTAATTTGTAAAACTTATAATTTTTAATACTTGACATTGTTTTGAAAGAAAGCTCGTATAAGTATAAAAATGTTTGTAGAACAACTGTAAATGTTTGAAAAACCCTAGAAATCCCTATGATTCCTATTAGTAACAAAAGGAGTCTTCTACCAAGACTTGACTGTTCTCAATGTAATCTTCTACCAAGATCTAACTGTTCTGAATGTAGTCTTCTACCAAGGCCTAACTGTTTTGATTGTAGTCTTCTACCAAGACCTAACTGTTTTGATTGTAGTCTTCTACCAAGACCTAACTGTGTTACTATTATTATCATTATAAGAATTTGTATCCTTTGGTACTAAGATACTTACATATAATTCACCTTATTGGTTATGTGAATGAGTCACAAAATAAAGGCAATAATACAACTAACCTGAATATTACCCTTTGGTACTAGGGTAACTATCATTGTTAACTTTAAGACATCCGTAGATGTACTCTTACCTCTGTTGCTAACAGCTGGGTATAGGAATAGTTAATCCCTTAATCGTATACCTGTAATGGTACCAACCGTTGACATCCGTGGATGTACTTTCACCTCTGTAGCTAACAGAGATTTTAGGAATGGTAAATCCCACAACTGTATCCTTGGGTACTAGGATAATAAATCCAATCTATCTCGTCGATTATGTGATTGAAATCACAAAGTAAAGGTAAGAATGAGGATTTTGATAACAGAGTCGATACATATAAAATGTAATAGGACTCCTCCTGATATATCTATGTAACAGTGCTCTTATAAGTATGATCATGTAAAAGTAAACATGTATATGTACTTATGTAAATGTGCTCATGTAAGTGTAATCATGTATATGTACTTATGTAAAAGTGCTAGCTGTAATGTGTGTTCTCTCTATCTAGCAAGTATAGTAATGTACTATAATGTTCTAGAAGGTATTGACTCATGAATAAACTGACTCATTTATATGATATCTCGTTCTAGTAATTGTTCTAGCATCTTCCTGAACTACCCATATGGTAGCTTTCTAGTAATCTAAATGGTTCGTATGGACATGGATGTATACCCTTGCTACCCAAGGGCATAGGATGAACTGGAAGGAACTTTTATGACTATATATGTGTACATGATATATAACAAATATTTAAACGACCTTCGGACGAATACCCAAAATCCCACCAGACCACATCTCAAGGCGCGAAAAGGAAATAGGGTGGATAGCCTTCCTAAGTCTTTTAAACATTTCTTATATAAGTATACATATAGAGGCATGCAATTTATAATATAAAAGCATAAATAAGATTTGTAAGACATTTGAAATATAAGTATTATTTTAAGAAAAGATCGACTTGGTGTCAATCTATAAAACAATTTGAAGGCCTAAGTTTAATAAAACAGTTTAAGTATAAGGAAACATTTGTTTGAAACACAGTTGTAAATAAGTTTGAAAGGAAATGTACGGAGTAAGCTGTACAGTGGAAAAAGGGGTTTAAAACATATAAAATGTTTATAAAAAGTCATTTGAAGGAAACTGTTTGGTAAAACGGCTAATGAGTAGCCAAATCATTTGAATGTTGTATATTAATCACATGTGATTGATGTAATAAGTAGCATGATTCTACTTGTATCCCCCCCCCCATAAAACATTTAAAAAGAGTTTAAAACATTAGTTAAGGGGTATGAACTCACATGCAGTAAGTGACTGGAATTGCACGGGCTGTTATCGTAAGGAAGGATCGGACAAGTGCTTGGTGTCAAGTGGAGACTTAGACACACACAATGATCCTAATTACATATGAAGACATATGTATATAAATAATTAGAGATTTAATCACTAATCATACAAGTATAAACATTTAAGCGCGAGGACAACACTTTTGGTCAAGTGCTAGGAGGCTAATGGGTTGCAACAAAGGAGTGCAATGCCCCTAATGGAAGTTTAAGGTCAAAAGACCATATTCATTAGAGTTTACTCCCAGGGGAGTAAGCTCCTGGCCGTAAACTCTCAAACAAGTCATGAAATGGAGTTTAGAAGTACTACAACCTTAGAGGGGAATTGTTTCAAGGCTTTACAAGTGTTTGGGCACCATATTGACTCCTTTGGGGAGTTTACGGCCCAAAGACCCCTTTTCCCTTGGAGTTTATGGCCGTAAACTCCCTTGGGAGGGTTCTTATTGTCCTTTCAAGTCTCCAACATTTCTAGGAACAAGTCTAGGCTTCAACCATTGGCTTAAAGAAAGTTTATGGCACTAAATGGGACCATTTGATGGAGTTTACGGCCATAGAAATCTTTGGGCCGTAAACTCCCTCACACAATAGGTTCTAAGAATTTTAACTAGTCCAAAACTCCTCTAGGTACTTGCCCTAAAAGTCTCTTGGCCTAAGGAAGTGTCTAGGGTGTCCTTTGACCCCTTAATAGGAGTTTACGGCCCAAGAAATACTCTTGGCCGTAAACTCTTCCACACTTGAGTTTCCATGAGTTTTCTAGGTTCTAATCTTTTAGGGGTACATGCCAAAATAAAGTCTAAGCCTTAGGACAAGTTTGAAGGCACTTAGGAACACAAAACTTGGAGTTTACGACCCAAGGAGCTTCTTGGCCGTAAACTCTCTTATAGAAATGATTTCTAAGGGTTTTGATGGCATAAATCATGAGTTTAAAGCTTCTAGGTTTTTGTTCTAAGGCTAGGGATCACAAGGCACTCATTTGTGCCCTTTACTTGGAGTTTACGGCCCAAGAGATGTTCCTTGGCCGTAAACTCCTCAAACTACATGGTTTTGATTTGTTTCTAGCCTCTAATGATCATACACTAAGTCCTTAGTTAGATGCCTAACATGGAAATGGGACTAGGTGGCCTTTAGGCTTGATTTTGGAGTTTACTCCCCAAGAACGTTCTTGGGCGGTAAACTCCCGGATCTTGTGTTTTGGACATGTAAATAATGTTATTAAGCATATAACAAGTATTAAAACACATCTAGGGAAGTAGACTCACAATCTGGGATGAAAACCCGAAGATCCGTGAGAGAGAAATGGGCTTTTCTCTAAATGGAATTCAACTAATGAACCAATTTGGTTCAGAATTCTATTTATAGTCCTGAGATTTTTGGCAGAAAATATTTCTATTCTCGGAATGGATTCTAATGATTCTAGGGTAATGGAATTTACAGTGTTGCACAAAATCCTAGTGCAACCACTCTCCTAATATCTCTTGAGGTGTAAAACCCTAAAGCTGCCAAACTTATTCTAAAAGTTTGAATTTTCACTGTAACTGCTCTACTACTATTGGATTGAAATGGTTTGATTTGGATGGAAATTTCGGGTTGTCACATCATCCCCCTGTTAAAGGGAATTTCGTCCAGAAATTAAAATTTAGGCAAGGAAGTATGCACGAATGATCGAGTCGTGAGGAGAAAACTTCCTAATCGATTGGTTCTAGCGCACTTAAGTGAAATCGGGCTCTCGGTTGGCATTCCAACGAACCTTCACTAATTGGCGATGGCGTTGCTCCGTCCGCTTGACCTCTCGGTCGAGGGTTACTACGGTTCTAATACGAAGGCGAGGATCTCGACGAGTGAACTTGCAAGAGTCCTAACGGAAAGGTATTGTTTCACGATCGAGATGCGAAGAGTAGAAAGTATGTTACTGAGTTTGCGGAGTGGATCTAGTTTGTGCGAGGCACAGGACCGATTCTGATAAGAATTCCGGAGGTCCTGTCTAACTTGGATTTAGCTTTCCACGCTTTACGAAGCGTATTAAGCCATTCCCAAAGTGAGTTATTCTAAAGAACCTGGTCACTCACTTGGAATCTCAAAGGTTCCTTTTCTTGAGTAACTTCCCAGTCAAGGCCACCCCTTGCTGGGTCAAAGTCGTACGAGTTTCTGTAGTTTGCGAGGAGTTCTGAATGAACTAAGGCGGTAGGTCGGTAAGACCTAGAATTTGGCGAAGGAATGTCGGCGTCTTTGATGTCGATAAATGCTCAACGGTTTTTGACAAATTGAACGAGTACTCACAATTTCCCACACTACTAATAGTGGGTCTTAAAAATTTGACTCTTCAATTTCAAAACTCGTGCTTTGAGAACATCGCTAAAAGTTCCTCTGAAAGGAATGTTTTCCCATGGGTTCCTTCTTACTACAAGGGTAGATAAGTAAGTCATTACATGAAGAAAATGACGAACTGATCCAGGTAAGAAAGACGTACCCTACTCGTTTAGCTCATAAAAGCTATGGGTGCATTGGTCCTATCCGAAGGGTATCACTACGGACTCGAAGTGTCCGCATCGAGTTCAGGAGATAGTCTTCCGGACATCTTTCCCTAACACTCGAACTGGTGATATTCGGATCCCGGATCCATTCCTGGAGGTAATTTCTTTCTTTGCGTTTGCTCAACCATTTTGTCTACGCGCGGCAGAGATAACGATTTCTAATGAAAAATCTCGACGGAGTCCTCGATAACCGAGGTACATGCAATGTGATCCGTCGATCTCTGGAAGAATATGACCGAGGTTCTCTAGGGTGAGAAACCTAGTCTTCTAATTCTATTTATGTGTAGTTCGCTAAGTTGTCCAAACTATTCTTGTATCTCCGTGGGTGTTTAAACTATAAGGTGATCTGTTTACGGGAGTCGTACCGGGTTTTATGCTTGTTCTCATGACGATGTGATTACTCGTACTTAGGCAGTTCTTTGTCCTGAAGTTCATATTAGAATTCATACCTAGTTTCACAATCACACTTTCGTGTATACGAGTCATATATAATTAAGGTTGAAAAGGTAGTCGAATAATTGATTCTTCTTTAAGTTTGCATCCTATCGAGGAAAAGAATTTAAAGTGGAATCATCAATTCTATACCTGTAGAACCTTGATTATATATCACTCTTATGCATACATTCTTCTGTGATAGATCAACCGCATGAATCCCTGGATTAAACTTGACATACTGCACAAGTGGTACTTCGGGGATTTCTTCGGAAAGAAAATAACTAATAGGTACTCCTGGCATGAGTACTTCGGTGTTCTGATGTGACGGTTTCGCTGGAAAAGTGATCTAGAAGAAAGAGATGTACGTATGAAATTGTTTTCGTGAGGATCAAATTGAATCGACTCATATGATAATGTCGAAATCATACCGAAACTTAAAGACATTAGATTTGAACATAAGACGTTTACAGACAAAACACAACCGTGCAACCATGAACAGAGTTACAGTACTTTCAAATTTACCACAAGACTATTGCTGCGAATAAGATATACTACAAAAGACAAGTATACGCAGCACGAGACTCCCTATACAGACATGATCTCGAAAAAGGTAAGACTCTAGTTGCACTAGTTCTAGATAGTTTTTAAGTCTGTTACAACGAAACGCCTTAATTACATTAACGTGGTTCCTGAGCAGGCTCTCCTGTAGCTGTAATCCTGAGAATCTTCCCATCTGCGCCAGAATTCTGCGTTATCGGGCAATCTTTCTTGAAGTGCCCTGTCTCACCACATTGGTGGCATGTATGGCTAGTACTAGCTTTGGTGACGGAATTACGGTGCTTAGCTAGTGTTATGTGGACACGAGTGCCCTCCTCGTTACTCCACTTTGAAAATTGCTTCTTAAATCGTTCTGCGCTATAACTCGTCTTGCGCGCAGGGTTAGTCTCGATGAAAGGGACTTGAGTGATGGGTCGTTTCGGTGCTCCACAGTCACGAGCATGATGCCCTATGTTTAGGCAATTACAACATTGCATCTCATGGCAAGTCCCATGATGATGGAAACTACATTTATCACACTTAGGGAGTTTTCCCTCATATGGCCTGCTCGGTACGGGAACGGCAGGGGTTTCCACTTGCTGCTGTTGTATAGCCAGCTTTTGGGCTCTCTTGCGTTCCTTCCGGGCTTGACGCTTTCGTTTCTTGTTCTCTGCTTTCTGGCTTTGCGAGCCTGTGACTGTTACTGTTTGGTGACTTCCTGGATGGATATCACGATTGGGAACTTCATTCCCATCAGCAGTATCGACTGTGCTGCTAGCTCTACGGTGCGCAATGACCGCGGTTACGGCAGCCACTACAACAGCTGTTAATGTCGTTTGAAAGGTAGCGGCGTCCATCGAAAAAGTAGGTCTTGTTGCTTGGCTGGTTGTTTCCGGATGACGACATGATTCTGTAATACGAAAGATAAGGATTTGTGAGCGACTTTGGTTGACCCTGATGTACTTAGATTGTTCATGAAAAAGTAAGAGTATTATCTCGAAAGTTTGACCTACATCCCTATGATGCAGTCCTAGTACGGAATGGAAGTATGTTCGTAGAATGGTCTCAAGATGTTTGTCGTTCGAGCTGAGGTATCATGGGTTGGTGAATAACAAGATCCAACCACTGAAAGAGACTTGGAAGTGTCTCCGGAGATAAATCGCTATAGTCTAATGATTTGACTAAAGCATGATTCAGATAGACTCTTATGAATGAATGACAAGAGTACTTGAATGAAGAATGACAAAGAAGTTAGCCGGCTGTCAATATCTGTGATATTCACGATGTAAAGATTCTGGAAAATGACCTTATGAAGGTCTTACATCATATCCAGAGAAGATAGTCTTGACAGCATAAAGACCTAACTAAAGTACTTATGGTACAGGATAATTTCATAGAAAATGCCACATCGGGCATAAACAAAAAACACGATTCCTTTTTATAAGGGAAATAAAGTAAAGCGTCTACAATTGGCGATGATCATCCCTCTGGTGAACTCGTAGTTCAACCAATTGACGTTCCATGTCAAGTAGGTGTCTTTCGCACACCATCTGGCGTACCCGGAGCTCTATGCCTTCGGCTCGTGATTCGGCCAGTGCTTGCAGCAGGGTTTCCTGGTTTCTCTCTGATCTCTCGTGTGCATCTTCTAGATGAATGGTGTGGAGGGTATGCATTTTAGCATAGGCGACTACTTCTGTAATCTGATGTAGGGCTGTCCTGCCTTGAATCTCATTTTGGGCCACTCTGCGGACCAAGATTGGCAAGACTATATCTGCTAAGCCCTCATTGCTCCAGTCGTAAAAGCTTCGGTCGCCATCAAATAGCATAGACTGACCTTATCCTTGGCTCCTTGTTTCCAAGCATTCCCCTCAATCAGGGGGGGTCGGGCCATGAAAAGCCGGACGAGGGTTAGGAATTGGAAAGGAGCTGCTCGGGGTAGGTTTTCAAACTCTGGTTCGGAGTTAGCATCATACGAAAGGTCTTTGTCATGGTGATCATTCAAGGGGAAAAGGATGATCATTTTCTGGTTATTCTCCAAACCAACCAGCTATGACTTCATTCGGAAGGTACTGGTTTTCGAGGGGATGGAGTCCAGTTATGTTTTCTATGCGAGAATATAGGGTAAAAGAATAATTATTAGACAATCTATCTAGATAATTATGTAGAAAATCTTCATCAGTTACATCGCTATTTGTGAAGTGCATACTAGCTATGTGTAATCTAAACAGGATAGACCTTCGAATAAGTGACCTTAATTCCAAATTCACACAGAATAGGGGTAAGGCAAAATTATCACAGATTCTAAGTCTATAACATCCTAATTACATGTAGCCTTAGTGTATCCACTTAGCAACTATCAACTTAGTAATGAAGATCCCGTTTTAATTCTCAAGTATAAAGTACTTATAGTAACAACAAATACTCATATAGTATTTTAATTTTAATGTTATGTTCTATTGTTCTCATTGTGGTAGGGTTGGTAAGATTTTTGCATTGTTGCAACCACACACTTAAACTTAGGCACATGCTAGTAAACCCTCGGATAATATAGGTGATCGGGCTATATCTTCCCAGTTTTGACAATATGTCTCTAAGCCCACTTGTGTTTCCCAACAATCGTAATTCTTTTGTACTGTCCTAGTGACACTGATTTTAGCATGAATGCAGCACGTATACTTATTTAAATATTTTACTATTTAAACTATAAACTCTTGGTCAGAGTATTTTTAATCCCTTATGTATTTATAGTTAGTATATCTTTTATGGGTTGATATACTTAATTCACTATAAACAATGCTCTGATACCAATCTGTCACACCCCAAAACCAGGAGCGGCGGAAACGTTCTGGGGCGGAGGAGGTCATGTATAATATCAACAACAATGTAAAGTAGTAAACAAGCAACAACATCATCCATTGCATTAATAATATAATTATTATACAAATGTGTTCTGTCAAATTTTGATAAACAATAAAGCATAAATCAAAATGAAAGATAAGTCTTGAACAAACACCATATTCCTTTCTCCTTGCATCGGTACCTGCCTATGATGACCTGAGGATACAAGAAATTTTGAAAGCGAGTATTAGCTTTGAAGCTGGTGAGATCATAAGTATTAATGTGTCTTAATTTGTAACACTTATAATTTTTAAGACTTGACATTGTTTTGAAAGAAAGCTCGTATAAGTATAAAAATGTTTGTAGAACAACTGTAAATGTTTGAAAAACCCTAGAAATACCTATGATTCCTATTAGTAACAAAAGGAGTCTTCTACCAAGACTTGACTGTTCTCAATGTAATCTTCTACCAAGATCTAACTGTTCTGAATGTAGTCTTCTACCAAGACCTAATTGTTTTGATTGTAGTCTTCTACCAAGACCTAACTGTGTTACTATTATTATCATTATAAGAATTTGTATCCTTTGGTACTAAGATACTTACATATAATTCACCTTATTGGTTATGTGAATGAGTCACAAAATAAAGGCAATAATACAACTAACCTGAATATTACCCTTTGGTACTAGGGTAACTATCATTGTTAACTTTAAGACATCCGTAGATGTACTCTTACCTCTGTTGCTAACAGCTGGGTATAGGAATAGTTAATCCCTTAATCGTATACCTGTAATGGTACCAACCATTGACATCCGTGGATGTACTTTCACCTCTGTAGCTAACAGAGATTTTAGGAATGGTAAATCCCACAACTGTATCCTTGGGTACTAGGATAATAAATCCAATCTATCTCGTCGATTATGTGATTGAAATCACAAAGTAAAGGTAAGAATGAGGATTTTGATAACAGAGTCGATACATATAAAATGTAATAGGACTCCTCCTGATATATCTATGTAACAGTGCTCTTATAAGTATGATCATGTAAAAGTAAACATGTATATGTACTTATGTAAATGTGCTCATGTAAGTGTAATCATGTATATGTACTTATGTAAAAGTGCTAGCTGTAATGTGTGTTCTCTCTATCTAGCAAGTATAGTAATGTACTATAATGTTCTAGAAGGTATTGACTCATGAATAAACTGACTCATTTATATGATATCTCGTTCTAGTAATTGTTCTAGCATCTTCCTGAACTACCCATATGGTAGCTTTCTAGTAATCTAAATGGTTCGTATGGACATGGATGTATACCCTTGCTACCCAAGGGCATAGGATGAACTGGAAGGAACTTTTATGACTATATATGTGTACATGATATATAACAAATATTTAAACGACCTTCGGACGAATACCCAAAATCCCACCAGACCACATCTCAAGGCGCGAAAAGGAAATAGGGTGGATAGCCTTCCTAAGTCTTTTAAACATTTCTTATATAAGTATACATATAGAGGCATGCAATTTATAATATAAAAGCATAAATAAGATTTGTAAGACATTTGAAATATAAGTATTATTTTAAGAAAAGATCGACTTGGTGTCAATCTATAAAACAATTTGAAGGCCTAAGTTTAATAAAACAGTTTAAGTATAAGGAAACATTTGTTTGAAACACAGTTGTAAATAAGTTTGAAAGGAAATGTACGGAGTAAGCTGTACAGTGGAAAAAGGGGTTTAAAACATATAAAATGTTTATAAAAAGTCATTTGAAGGAAACTGTTTGGTAAAACGGCTAATGAGTAGCCAAATCATTTGAATGTTGTATATTAATCACATGTGATTGATGTAATAAGTAGCATGATTCTACTTGTATCCCCCCCCCCCATAAAACATTTAAAAAGAGTTTAAAACATTAGTTAAGGGGTATGAACTCACATGCAGTAAGTGACTGGAATTGCACGGGCTGTTATCGTAAGGAAGGATCGGACAAGTGCTTGGTGTCAAGTGGAGACTTAGACACACACAATGATCCTAATTACATATGAAGACATATGTATATAAATAATTAGAGATTTAATCACTAATCATACAAGTATAAACATTTAAGCGCGAGGACAACACTTTTGGTCAAGTGCTAGGAGGCTAATGGGTTGCAACAAAGGAGTGCAATGCCCCTAATGGAAGTTTAAGGTCAAAAGACCATATTCATTAGAGTTTACTCCCAGGGGAGTAAGCTCCTGGCCGTAAACTCTCAAACAAGTCATGAAATGGAGTTTAGAAGTACTACAACCTTAGAGGGGAATTGTTTCAAGGCTTTACAAGTGTTTGGGCACCATATTGACTCCTTTGGGGAGTTTACGGCCCAAAGACCCCTTTTCCCTTGGAGTTTATGGCCGTAAACTCCCTTGGGAGGGTTCTTATTGTCCTTTCAAGTCTCCAACATTTCTAGGAACAAGTCTAGGCTTCAACCATTGGCTTAAAGAAGGTTTATGGCACTAAATGGAACCATTTGATGGAGTTTACGGCCATAGAAATCTTTGGGCCGTAAACTCCCTCACACAATAGGTTCTAAGAATTTTAACTAGTCCAAAACTCCTCTAGGTACTTGCCCTAAAAGTCTCTTGGCCTAAGGAAGTGTCTAGGGTGTCCTTTGACCCCTTAATAGGAGTTTACGGCCCAAGAAATACTCTTGGCCGTAAACTCTTCCACACTTGAGTTTCCATGAGTTTTCTAGGTTCTAATCTTTTAGGGGTACATGCCAAAATAAAGTCTAAGCCTTAGGACAAGTTTGAAGGCACTTAGGAACACAAAACTTGGAGTTTACGACCCAAGGAGCTTCTTGGCCGTAAACTCTCTTATAGAAATGATTTCTAAGGGTTTTGATGGCATAAATCATGAGTTTAAAGCTTCTAGGTTTTTGTTCTAAGGCTAGGGATCACAAGGCACTCATTTGTGCCCTTTACTTGGAGTTTACGGCCCAAGAGATGTTCCTTGGCCGTAAACTCCTCAAACTACATGGTTTTGATTTGTTTCTAGCCTCTAATGATCATACACTAAGTCCTTAGTTAGATGCCTAACATGGAAATGGGACTAGGTGGCCTTTAGGCTTGATTTTGGAGTTTACTCCCCAAGAACGTTCTTGGGCGGTAAACTCCCGGATCTTGTGTTTTGGACATGTAAATAATGTTATTAAGCATATAACAAGTATTAAAACACATCTAGGGAAGTAGACTCACAATCTGGGATGAAAACCCGAAGATCCGTGAGAGAGAAATGGGCTTTTCTCTAAATGGAATTCAACTAATGAACCAATTTGGTTCAGAATTCTATTTATAGTCCTGAGATTTTTGGCAGAAAATATTTCTATTCTCGGAATGGATTCTAATGATTCTAGGGTAATGGAATTTACAGTGTTGCACAAAATCCTAGTGCAACCACTCTCCTAATATCTCTTGAGGTGTAAAACCCTAAAGCTGCCAAACTTATTCTAAAAGTTTGAATTTTCACTGTAACTGCTCTACTACTATTGGATTGAAATGGTTTGATTTGGATGGAAATTTCGGGTTGTCACAGACGAGTTGGAACCCCAGACAACATATTTTCGAGGTTTTTGGCTAGAAATGGACTAGGAACATTACCTTAAGTTGTTTTTGAACTTATAAACTTGTTTTTGATGTGGTAATGTTCATGCTAATCCAATTTCAAAGATAGTTGTCAATAGATTCATGTTTTGTATTAGTTTAAAGGTTAGACTAATTACATGAAAAAGTTTGATTTGAATTATCTTGTTCTTATGAGTTGCTTAGATTAATAGAAAAGTTGAATGAAATAGTTGTTTTCAATCCAAATTAATCTAAGAGTTGATTATAAAATGTGTTTTTGTAACTTGTCCTCAAGTTATATGAAAAGTCACATTTAAGTTTCATAAAACTCATAAAAGTTGGCAAAGGTTACAAAAATGAAGAGTCTAGTTCTAATTAATTGGAGTTATGACTCCATAATTTGTCCTCAAGTTATGGAGGACCAAGAGTCTCTTCATTAAATAAATAAATAAATAAATAAATAAATAAATAAAATGTGACCTTAATTAATTCCATAAGTTATAAAATAAAGAAAAGTTAATTCTTTTATTAGTTTAAAGTCTTCCATAACTTGTCCTCAAGTTATGGAACTTGAAGAGTTTTTGGATTAAAACTAATTTAAATACATAAGTTATGGAATTAATTAGTTTTGAATAGTTTCAAAACTTGCCCTCAAGTTTTGGAATTTGTAAAGTTTTCTCTTATGAATACTTTAATTCCAAGTTAGCCCTTAGAATTTTAAAAGTTAAAATTCAACCCTTATACTTTATAATATTATAAGTTAATAATATATATATATATATATATATATATATATATATATATATATATATATATATGTATAAGAGTAAAGTCAGTCTTACCGCTAGTACGCCTCATTCACGAAGCCGGTCTATAAGGTGGGTATAAGGTTGTTGCCTATAAAATGGAAACTTAATGGGTGTCCACTCTCACCCACCGCTTGCTTGATTGGTGGAGGGTCGTTAGCCGAACGGGTTTGACAGGACTATAATTCTCCCTTCATTAAAAGTATTAATGATAAATACTAAGTAACTAAACTCTTAATAATTCCCAATCTTAGTTACTTAGGAAAATGTGAATAAGGTGATAATCCATGAAATTACACTTTACACTTTGTCTAAGTCGTTAGTGGAGCGTGTGTGGTTAACCGGCACACTAACTTGGACTTAACAAGGTAGGTAAACGGTGACTTAATATTTATCATAGTATCGATGGAGCGTGTGCTTTTAACCGGCACATCGATTGAGGGGTAATTTATTAAGGGTACCAAGTAATTTGCATGGTTACTTCACACCTTGTTTTGTGATCCTCGGCATCCCAGTCACAAAACCTGAAGGGCACACTCGAGATCGAAACATGCCATTGAACAGTTCAATGAATCTCAAAGATCTAGGAGTTTCAAAACCAATTAAAACCTAATAATACATTTCGTTTATCTTGGTGGAAATTGGTGAATCGTCATTCACCTACCTTCAAATATTTTATAGCTTGGATTACGGCATACCTCTTCTAAGTTATAAAAATAGTTTGTTGGGTCCTAGCCTTAATATTTCATATTGGGTGTCATATTAAGGACTTTAAATCAACTATCTTGAATATCTCCCAAAACATGTCTGGTTTAGACATTTATGATATTCCCAAATCTCTTGAAACAAGCTTTCCTAAATGAAGATGATGTCCCATGGAAATCATACTTCTTTCACCTCCTCAAATTATTCTCCCAACCCACAAGTTCAAAGTCACTCAAACCCTATTGGCAAGGCAAGGCCTAGGTGTGATCACATCTTGGAGATGTAGTCACATATTGACAAGCCGGGAGAGAAGGGTGTCAAAGTCTTGAGAAAGTTGGTGGTTCAACTACTTTCTAAGTCACATAGTGAGTTCTTTTGGAACACCTATGAAACAGACTATGACAAGACCCTTAATGATCTTATTTATTTGTTAAGATCAACTTCCTCAAAACTTGATGGACATTGACAATAGTGACACAGGAAATACAAAAAAAGCATTCTCTTCCCAAGGAAAGGGATTGACCATAGTGAACTAGGTTGACCAAATGGTAAAGAGAAAAGGATAAGTCTGTAATAGTCCCGTGTACCATTATCAAAGGGTCCATATGTTTATATTGCCAAAGGAAGGGTCATTAGTTGTGAAGCTGCTAAATTTACCTAAGGATGTTAAAGTCAATAAGTTTGACTCTACTTCAGGTAAAGTCCACTATCTAACTCTGTTAAGTTTCTATTCTGAGATTCTTGATACATGATGTGACTGGGTCACATGGTAATGTTTTAAGAATCAAAGAAAAGTAAAGGAACTCAAAGAAAGAATATGCTGAATCTGATCGCATAGATGGATTTCTATCGCGTAGTTTGAAAATCGGATTCTTGAGCTACTTCTTAGGAGTTATGAGATATTGCTTAGGAATAGATAACAACAAGTTTTCATATGGATTGTAAGGATAAGTTTTTCCGCATAGTTTTAAAATAAAAGAAAATTTTGATTTTATTTGTTTTAAAATATCCTTACAATGGCACTTGAGGAAAAATTGTTGCTTATATGATTCCATTAATAGCAAGAGTGGAAATATGAAATTGATTCTTTCATTTGTGGTAATGTCTAAATTTACCAAATAAGGAAAGATTCTCATCACCCAAGTCCCAACTGGACCGGAACTTGGAATCATGCAAGTTGTATAGCATGATGAATGAGAACTTTCAAGTATTGGAAAAATTAAGACTAATTACTTATTCACATGGTTGTGTGAGTAAAGTAATGGACTAACGGATGGAGTACACATTCTTGTGCACTGGTCAAGTCCATCACAAAAGATTGATAAGACTATTCGTCATAGTTTACTAAAGCTCGGTAAATATGATTATACTTACAAGCTTAAGTGTAACTCTGAGACATTGGAAAAGGTTCCAATGCATGGCAGAGCGGATAAGAAGAATCAAATTAGGCAGAAGGATAAAAGTTTCTCAAATCTAAAAAGATGGGAGAGTACTTTAGTATCAGTTTTGTGATCATCTTAATGATTAAGAAACCATATCAAAATTAGTTCTCTAAGGAAGTCTTAGTGCATTCTTATGACTAAGAAGAAGGGATCTTGAATTGTTGAAATGGTTAAATCAAGAAGATGAGTCATACTTCATTCCAATAAAAGTCTTAGAGTAATACTCCAAGATTGTAATTTGAGTGACATGTCTTTAAGAAGGTTTAAAACACGTGTCAAATGTAAGAGTAAAAGTTTTCTACTCTTATACATTTGAAATTGGTAAGTTGTGATGTTTTGGATAAAACAAAGACCAACTTAGGCCAATTGTGTGAAGTGTTTGTCTTGGTTAGAATCCACACTATCTCTTGGATGTTTGACAAGGGAGTCTTATAGGTCAAGAGGACAGTGGGAGTCTTAAAGGTCTTGAAAGTCTAAAGAACTAATCAAGAATAGAACCTAGAGTTCTTCTCTAGCACACGACTTAAGGTTTATAACCTATCGTGCTGACATATTTTGTGCCCATTCCAATTAAAGTTGGCTTTGCATATGAGTTCTTAGAGTTCTCAATTGGTTGCATAACAACTTGGAAGCAATGACAGGCCCTTGAGCTGCCAGGTGGCAAGAAATTAAGATTGAGTTCAATCCATATGGTTTTGGGTTTGTCATTATCTTTGTCTTGTGATTATGGTTTTGACAAATTCATATGGGTAGGAACTCATACACCATATAAATCTAAGTGTCATAAGGTTTCTCTCCGATTCATGAAAATGATGGTGAGGAAACACTTTCACTAAGTAGATTTTAGCTAGATAGCAATTGTGATGTTTGCATTCTCAAAGTCGTTAGTGGAGCGTGTGTGGTTTACCGGCACACTAACCTGGACTTGTGAGAAGTGGCAAAAAGGTCTAAGCATTATGATTACGGCATCCCTCTTCATAATTGTTTAGACACACAAGTGTGCTATCTAAGGGAAGGTGTATGTTTTTGATAAAGTCTTATCAAAACAATCTAGTATCAGAAATCTGAACTTTGGTAAGAAAGTCAATAAAGTATTGATTTCTAGAAGTTGAGCTTTCTGAGTACATGTCAAAGCTATTGGGAGCATAAGTGTTATGCTTATAATCATCATGTTAGTGGGAGCATGATAATTATGATAAGTATTGCAAGTTAGCAATGTTAATTATAGAAAACAAAAGTTTCAACTGGGAAAGAGTTGTTTTGCTATAATTAAGGGAGAGGAAATTATACTTCATCTCAAATCTATAAGCTTAGATCGTGAGGTTTTAATCATTTAGTCAAGGAAATATATATGAATTTCATGTTGGAATGGCTCAACATAAGGAAATTCTGTATATGGGTCCATTATTTGCGTTCTTAAATTCGATTATGATTACGGCATCCTTTTTCATAATCTAATTATGAGAACTTGGCAAATAGAAATGGAAATGTTATAGCAAAAGACTGGTTTATTCTTTATGTGAGACATCATGAATTGTGTCCCATATACTTCGGATATAGGTTCGATTACATGTGCTATATTCATCCTTTCTAAAAGTTTCCAAATGCCTGGGGCATTAAGAAGGGAAAAGGTTTAGAACTGGATATGACTAAAAGGATTAAACAATTGTCGAGGACAATCTAAGGTTTACCAAAGATTGGTTTCTCAAGGACAATTGGAAGTATAGTGATAATTCTGGAAGGACCATATTGACATAATCTATAAGGAGGCAACTCTTGTTCAGAAGTGATATTCAAATTGAATCTGGAAATGTTTCAAAGTCAAAAATTTAAATCTGTGTAAGATTAAGGAAACTTAATGCAAGAAGGATGTTTCCAAGGAATTGATCTCCTTTGGAATACTCTGTAATGATTGTTGCTCGGGATAAAAGCGATATCTGTGGGCCCCTCGATGATTTGATGATGACAAATGGAAGTGCTCGGCCGGGCCAGGACTGATTTGATTTGTTCAATTAGTCAGACGTCATAAATCGGAAATCGGGAAACAACAAATGGACAGAGAGAATGATTATAATCCATGTCTCCCAGTCCGTATGATATCTAGAATGGAGGAATATATGATCCCTTATCTAATGGACAAGTCATTAACAAAGGTCAGCGTTTACCGACAAGGTCAGAGTTCGACAGAAGCTTTTGAGAGCTACGATTGCCAGTTGGTTCCTGAAGTCATACGCAATAATAGTTTTAGACTTATCCAAGTGGGAGACTGTTGGATTAATGTCTAAGTCCATAACTATAATTGGTAAGACTTGACCCGACCCGGCATGGTCCATTTGGGTTGCATGGCATCATGCACTTGGATAGACTATAATGAGAGAAATAAGACACTTATGGTTATTAATATATTATAAGTTCTAGTATATTAATAATAAGAATAATGAGATTATTTAATTAGTATTGATCAAGAATTAATCTAGGATTAATTAAGTGATCAAAAGAAGACTAATTAAATATATGGGTTGATTGTGTAAATTGGCATGATTTTGGTCCCATAGTTTTTGTTCTTGTAAGTAAAAGCTACTCCAGAGCTTAGGATTTGCATTTCTTGGTGTTTCTGAGGTTCTTATGTCATAAAAATTGGATCTTGAGGAATGTATTCCTCCCATGCATGAATTGTTGGGCATTTTGTGAAGTTATGAACGTAGGGTTTGCTTTTCGGCTCTATTAAGCCTTTAAAAAGCTTAAAGTTGTCAAATTTATCTGTTAAGACCTTCCCAAGTTTTAGATATGTGAATTAGATGTTTGGACTTCATGTATTGGGAGCTTAAAAGTGATTTTGGACAACAGAGGGTTACGCAAGGCGTAACCTCGATATACGTATGGCGCAATGGGTCAGCCCCGTATGCCTTTTTTGTGCACACCGAGTACACATGAAGTAATGCATGAGTACGCATGGTGTACTCCCAAAAGTCCATTTGGGCCATTTTTGGGCCTTGGGCCATGTCTAGTTGGGTCTAGTATAGGGAGGGAAAATGGTCTTTTACCCTTAGCAAGAGAGAATATGTTTTGGACCTTTAATTATGGGTTATTACCCTAAATAGTAATTAGGGTTGGTTTGGATGTGTTCAGTGTGAGGAGCATGTGTAGCAACAGTGCATGTGTGATTCGGATATCATTAGATTGAGGTGAATCTCTTCATTGTACTTGCAAGTCGAAGGCACCAATGCTGAACCACTTGCTTATGTTTTAGGATGATAATTGTCTATATGACACTTACTAACATGTTTGTATGTGCTTGTTGTCTTCGTGACTCTTGCTATTATAACTATATGCTTAGATGTAAGGGTGAAATAGACCTGTACCGATTGAAAGATATCGAGGGAGTAGGAAGGGACTCAGAGATTCGGAAGGGAATCAGGGGTGAAATAGACCCATTACAGATTTAGGCTAATATTTATGTATGGCATCTGATATTTTATGGAACTCACTATTCTTTGTGCTTATAGTTTATGTTTAAATTTTTTTAGGTACTTCCAATTCAAAAGAGAAGGGTCCAACATGATCGCATTGCATCCACCAGTGTTTAGCATTTTACGATTTTGGGATTGTACTATGATAACTATTTTTGACAAACTGTCATACTTTGGTGGTTTGAAATTAATGATTGATGGTTTTAGTTGACTTCAAAATAAAAAAAAATTACTTAGTATTTTTGGGATGTTATAAGTTGGTACGAGAGCCTTGGTTAGAGGGATTTGGGCACACTCTCGGAAGTGTTTGAACTCAAATTGAGGAATTGGTAAAAAGAAAAAGATTTCCTAAAGGGCTTTTAGAAAAATGGGGTGTGATGCATGCAATCGGACGAGCTCAAGTAAGTATTCCTAAAATCCTCATACATGTTTATTTGATTCAGTATGTGAATAACATGCTAGAATATGGCTAAGGATCTACTTAGAATTGTAGTTTAAGAGAGATGCCTTTGTATGCCTGCTGCATGAGCCTCTAGAATTGCATGCTAGTATGGATTACATGTGATATGATAGGATGGCCTGTTAGGAAGTGCTCTGTTTATAAATCGATGCTTGAATGCTGCTTACTCTGTGCTTTTTGGAACCAATGTTAATATTAGTTAACTATCAAGAGAATATATTGGGTTACATGTTACAAAATTAGAATTTTTTAAAAGGTTAGGTTTAACTCTATTTCACAAATCTATTTTGAGTCTAGTCGTTTAATGTGAGACCTTATAGTCAAAGAATTATCTATTGTGTAGTTCATGTAGTTATATTCATAAGATAGTTAGAAGTTGTTAGTGGGGGTTTCTTTTGCAGCTAATGGCGTAGAATGGTGGAAGGGAATCCTAGGAGAGCCTAAGAAGCGCGTTAGCTTAGCAAATGTGTTATTTAACATGAATGGAGAATGTTTGGTAGTAAGGGAGTCACTTAGGAGAATCAGGACGACTCTTGAGGAAAGTACGGATAGGTGTGGAAGGGAATATACGACCCTCACTACTGGAAGCATATGATATATACTCGAATTAAGGTGAGTCACAAGGATACTAAGGAACTCGCAGGTTGTGAGATTATTCGAGTGTTTTTGATGGTTTGCATTGTTTATTTTTAGTGTGGTGGTCACTAGAGGTGGTTTAGGTCCTGGTGAAAGATCAGGTTCGGGTTATGGATTCAGACACTTGGATGATCAGATGTGAGAGTTCATTTTGTCTGAGATTACCTTCAACATTCTGGAGCATACTCTTGTGATCTTTGGTACGATCAAGGAGGGCATTATTGAGATTTTGGATGCGCATCTGGGCACATTGAATACCGAGATGGTGGCTATGGTGGGTGCAGGCTCTCTGAATTTCTGAGAGTTTCATGCATGTTGGGCTCTTGAGTTCTTCGAGAAGAAGGACCCCATTATTAGCAGGCGATGGTTGGTAAACATCACGAATTCTTTTCGGACTAACTCATGTCACGAGGAGGCTAAGGTCAGACTTCCATCCTATCTTTTAAAATACAGTGTTCGTGATTAGTTAGAGGAGTTATGACATGCCTTGGGAGGCATGACCGTTGAGGGTATGATGGATTTTGTAGGGTGGGTGGGTTCGTCTACTACCAGCGCGACAAGATCGGTTACTTTTGCAACAATTGCCCCACCATCCATGTATCTAATCTGATTTGCTTTCATTACAATCAGATGGGCCACAAGAAGGCCAATTTTCCAAGTTTTGTAGTAGGATCATTTTTAGCAGCCACTCTAGCTATAGTGAGGAACACCGATGACCGCCAGGGTAAGGCGAAGGTGCCGGTTGTGAGTAGTTGAGCTCTCTATCTGACAGCCGAGGAGGCTCGTGCAGCACCAGATCTGGTTACTAGTATGTATATTTCTCTTATTCATTTATTGATTAGATGTTTATGCTTATTTTATATATATATATATATATATATATATATATATATATATATATATATATATATATATAGGGACGTTCCTAGTGATCGGTGTTCCAGCTTTAGTTCTTTTTATTTGGTCGCCACCCAATCATTCATTTCTCTTGTGCTTAACAAGAGATTTGGTGATGCTCCAAGGGAGCTTGAGTATCTGTTAGAAGTGGAGATTGCTAATGATCATCCAGTGTGAGCATTGAAGGTTCATCAAGGTTGTGTTCTGGAGTTATTTAGCGAGCGATTTCGGATTGCTTTGGTTCCAATTCCTTTGTGCGAGAGTAAGGTGATTGTGGGGATGAATTAGTTGAGCTCTAATGGGACGATGATTGATTGCGAGAACCAGTTAGTTCCGGTTCAGACCCCAAGTGGGGGTGAACTAGTTATTCATGGCGATGGTGCTCAGCATCGACCAACTGTATGTTCATCCGCCAGAGTAGGAGATTCTAAAGCAGGGTTGTTTTGGTTTTGTGGCTTATATATTGGATATTAGGGAGAGAGAAATAGGATGATTGATGATATTTTGGTCATTTGATAGTATTCAGATATGTTTCTGGAGAACTTGCTTGGAGTGCCATCAGAGAGGCAGATGGAGTTTCATACTGATCCAGTTCCAGGTGCAGCTCCGATATCCAATGCAGCTTATCGGTTAGCATTGTCGAATATGTAGGAGTTGTCTACACAGTTATAGTAGCTATTAGACAAGAGGTTGATCAGACCGACTAGTTAACCCTGGGGAGCACCGATACTCTTTGTAAAATACCATGAATCCTAACAGATCGACCACCCACTAAGCAGAATGCCCAGTTCTCCCTTAATTAGGGTTTGAACTACCACTCACGAGTGTTGAAACCAAAACATAACTCAAACTAGCTCAACCAGGTACAACCATCCCCGATCCTGGGAATGAATAATACACACAAGATGATCTTCCAGATAAGAATCAAACAAACTCCAAGAGAATTCTGTTTTTTTATTTTTTATTTTTTATTTTTTTTTGCTGAAGATCTCCGAAATTTCCCAATCATCACCACGTAACATTAAGGATCCCTTGAAACAGCATAAACCAATACCAACTTATGATACAAAACATACACTCCTTGCCTGCAATTTCCAACCGCCAATCCAATACCTGACCTGCCTATGACCCAAGAACATGGGCCCTTGATCACATCACCAACATCCATACCACAATAACCCACCTGCACCCTACGCGCTGGAAATCTGTCTCCAAACAACGCGACCAACAGTCCCCATACTGGGTTACATCACAACACTGCAATTCATAAGCCTAATTACTCCTCCTCCAAACCCAGAACACTAAAAAGGCAAAATTGTTGCTATTTATAGCGACATAAGAAACGATCAATCAACCATTTTACTTCCAACTGCAATCCCCAAATCGATCATAATGGTTGATCCATCCTTGATTCCAACAACTCGAATGTGCAACCTTGAGCAAAACCCTCGAGACCTCAAAACCAATAAGCTCCTTTAGGTCTACACCAATCAATCAAAACCAATTTCACCACTGGGGCCGAACAATCTCAGGCCCATCCCCATGCCTAAGCAACCATAACCAAATATTAACATATACGAAGCTACAGCCACGAATAATAGTATCAAACCATGCTAATCTCTCCCAACTAGTCTTTAGAATTCCTAAAACTTTCCTTGTTTCGAGTATAGATCCTGTGCTTCCAGTAGTACGGGCCCAATACTACCTTCCACACATATCCATACTTTCCTCAAGGATCATCCTGGGTCCTCCAAGACCTACCCATAATAATACTTCTGATACCTGCTCAACAATGAACAATCGCGCTAAAATACTTCCTAAGCTCTCGTAGGATCCTCCACCTCCCCTTCATCAACTGCTGAAGAACTCCTTATAATTTCAGTTAGCTACTTCGTGAACATAATCACATGTAATAAAGCTCAGATAATCCTTCAAGTAAAAGTCTTATCCCTACAACGGCTGGATTCAAACAAGAGCTGCGTAATAGGGTCAAACCCATCACTCTGAGATTATTCAAGCTTGATTACATGTGACTTAAAATATTCTCTTAACAACTAACTTACACCATTTAAGAGTCCCACAAAGCACAAAGCAAGCAACATTCGAGCAGTGGATTCGACCGACACTAAAACATAGTAAAATGAGATGGAATCTCATATGAAGTTCTGATCTCTATCTCCCAGCATCCCGGACACACACTAGCATACACATGTACTCCATCTTCCCTACCTAAAGGAAATCTTAACATATCGCGACTGGCCAGCTGACATATACATAACTCATCCTACCACCAACTGCCCCACGGCCCTTCATTGGTTCCAGATAACTATTGCATGAACACTATCACATACTACACAACTTAAACAATCTTAGGCTGAATTATTCAATCCTACAACGGTTGGACTTAGACAAGAGTTGTGTAGTAGGACCAAATCTTTTAACCTAAGGCCATGTGACTCGTGCAGTATGTGACTTAGTGTATTCACTCAATAGTTAATTCACACAAGAAAGAGCCATACAACAATCAATAAGGCATTCTACAAGAGATAAGACATCATATAATCAGGCAATTTTATCTTGCAAATTCCTAAAGATCCCTAGCCTATCACTAGCATGTTTTTCTAACATATCACAACATAATCTCAAATATTTTTGTGGTAATTTGGGGTCTACTTACTGGCTCTGGTTGATCGTACACATCGTATCCTCCTTGTTTATTTTGAAAACGATTTGAAAATCTTTTTTAATATCTTTTTCCTTAGTTTGAAACTTGATTCACACAAGTATCCCTCCAATTCACTCAAGCCAAGGCTCTGATACCAACTTGTAACATCCCAAAAATTCAACAAATTTAAAACTTTTCAAAACAACCCTTTTGTCTAATAGAAGTGTTACAAAACCATTATTTCAAAAGATTATTTAAAATCGTAGTCTCCCAAGATCCAACTAGTTGTAAAACCAAGGATGTGTACGGTCACGCCTTCGCCCTGCCACGGTCCACTGAATTACCTGAAACCATAAACCAAAACTATAAGCACGAAGCTTAATGAGTTCCCTCAAAATACCAACACACGAATAAACAATATATTCAAATAACAATATGAATTGGGTCCGCAGCTAAATGACTGGATTACCCTTGAGCCCACAGTATGAGTCTGGCTTGCCTATCTAGCCCACAGCTCATATCTGGCTTTCTCTTGAGCGAACAACATAATTCTGGCTTGCCCTCGTGGCCTACAGCTTATGTCTGGTTTGGTCCTAAGTCCAATCAGCAATCAGATTAGAATACAAATGTTTGGCCCTGAGTACGAGTCTAGCATACCAACTGGTCCTGAACTCATATCTGGACTAATATTGAGCCCTCGGTATGAGTCTAGCATGCCCCATCTGGCCCTCAACTAATATATGGAATGCCCCAATACCGTTAATCCCTCAGTACGAGTCTGGCATAACACCCAGTCCTCAGCTCGTATCTGGAATGCATCTGAGCCCTCGGTATGAGTCTGGCATGCCCCACCTGAACCTCAACTCATATCTAGAATGCTCCATAGTTTTTTGGCTACATCACGAAGCAGTACAACCTCAACCCAACACAATATTTCTACAAATAACAACATATATAGATAATCATGCAGACATAATCATAGGTAGTCTTACCGATCTACTAGACTAGCATATCAATAACTAGCATAATCATGCATATCTATCACATACTCAACATATCAGAAAATATCATATTATCAAACCAAAGGGCTGATCTGGGTGCCTTCAACTCGTAAGTACAGTAAGGAAAACTCACCTCTCGATCTGATCCATAGCTGATGAGGACCGACTCCGAATCTCAGGTCTTTAATCGATACTTGTTTTCACTGAGTGACCAATTCCATCAAAATCCCAAAATACCCAAAATACCCTCAAGGTACAACTTGGTCAAAGTCAACGGTTAAGGTCAACAGTTCATGTTAACCCAACAAGGCGTGTTGACTTAAACACATTGTGTTTGCTGAAGATTCAACAACTTAATATGTTAAGTCGTTTTCCTTGATTCCAAGAGCTCCAAAGCTCAGATCTAGGCCGGAATGTGATCCACAATGATAAAGATTCCAACTTTATCAATAGGTACTACTCAAAAGGTCCAACACCTAATCCAAGAAGCTTAAAAATGCAAGGGCTTAACCAACAAGCACTTAATCCTTAAAGTCCGAAGTCCCTCCTTTCCAGAAGTGAGTCTAATACCAAAACCATCCCAAAGGTTGGTGCTTTATAGACATACATATCCAATACATGTCTTGAACCCATATTAGCTCAAAATGAGGATTCATGACCTAATCTCCATTAAAACTTGATTAAAGACCGTATCCAAGACACTACTAGGTCACCTTGACCTGGAGATTCATAAAGTTGCAAACTTTATGAGATCTAACCATTCCAACATTCAAGAACAAGAAGAAAAGGGAAAAAACCCAAGATCTAAAAACTTTGAATGATAAACATCAAGTATTGGACACTTACCAAGGTCTAGAAGAGTGCCAAACTGAAGAATGGGGGCTTGCTTGCTGGATATTGGCTTCCTTAATCCACCTTCTTCCCTTCTTAGCTCCAAAAACACCAAACTATATCAAAATGGGAGGAAAAGATGATTAGGGTTTCTTTTAAGGCTTAAGGGGCTAATGGGGGCTGAGGGTGAACAAACCCTAACCTCCACATTCCTTTAAATAGGGAGCAAAACCAGGAAGATTAGGATTTCATTACCAACCATCAACATGTAGTGTTCCAAGAGGTAGCACCCTGTGTTGTCCTTGATTAAATCTGTGTTTCCTCATATTTAGACATGTCGTGTTGGTGCCTCCAGCATGCGTTTCAAATCCTCAAAAGGTGATTCATTCCCAAAATTGATCCTCGGATTTTTGGGAGTTACAACATTGCATGCTTATCGCTTCTTTGGTTATTCATCAGCAGATGGTTCCTTAATTGTAACCCACGTTGACTTCAACTTTGGTTTTTTAGGAGTAGAAATATGAGGATCAACACCTAACATTTTCCTATATTTAACCAAAGTAGGATTTAATTTTGCTACCAAATAAAGCATAGCATCAGGAATTAGTCCAATAACTAGAAAATAAATAGGATCATCAACCATGGTCTTTGGAACTTGAATTTGAGAATTATGAGCAACCTCAACATCAACAGAACTTGAATACCAACTTGATTATATGCTTTTTGTAAAATCAAACTCAAAAAATGAGCACAGGCAATCTCACATGAATTTTTATAATGATTCCCATAATTTGTAAACTCAATCCATAGCAAATAAGTGTAATCAACTTTTAATCCATAGTATAATCAAGCAATGGCATAATATAATTTGAGCTTTACTTATTCAAGACCCGAATTTCTTCCAGTCAAACATCTAAGAGTATCTCTAAAGAAAAAACTCCAAATAATAGCCAAATTTGACTTTTTAAACTCACTAATAACAGAAATCGGTAGATTATTCCCCATTTCATTAAGAATATGAAATACTTGTGAAGAAGTTATCTCTTCAAACGGACTTGTAGCTGGTAACTGAAGAATCTGAGTAAACTATTTCATTAATAACTTCTTTGTTCCTTTTGACTCCATCTGGAATGTCATTGTATCAATATCTTTGTGATGAACATCAGTAGAAGTAGCCACAGAAAGTCATTGCATCGAAATCATAAAAAACGAGGACAAAGTGAATGCAAGAACATAATTATTCAAGCATTGAATGTTGTATATGGAGTAAACATGATGATTGTGGATTGCAAGAATTTTTCATAGATGATTTTAAGGTTAGGGTTCTTTGAGAGAATTCAAAAATTAGAAAGTCTGAATTGAACCATCAAAATCCCTTTTATAAATGGTGTGAAATTTTAATTTGTATCGTTATACAACCAGAACACACCATGTGTAAAGTAGGTAAGTGAAATGACATGTGCCTTATCTACAACATGTAGACTTAATGGATGTATTTCTCGATCAACAAAAAAGTAGAGTAGCCTAACTTCAGCATACAATGGTTACTTTAACTCTACACCATAAAAGAACAAGAACCTTATGAACCCTAGAACTCGAAGATGACTTCTTAAAAGAGTTGTTTTTGAAACTACCATTCAAAGGCTTCTTGTAAAACTTTGACACTGTTACTTGAGTAATATGCCACAACTTCATCATCTGATTTCATTAGCAAGCCTTCTTCACTATTAGAATACATATCTTCAACATTCGTTTTTGAGACAAAAGCTAAAGAACCACCAAAATTCAATTTGTTTGTCTCATTAGCAATTCTCTTTCACCTCAGACTCATGAGCTTTGAGTGTGTTCAAAAGATTTGATAATGAGTAAGTGTCAAAGTTCTCTTGAATTTTAATCATTAAGAAGATGTTCTTCCACTCCTTTCTCAAGACTAGAATTAAAGTAATGTTGAACTCCATATCTATATGAACAATGTTATACTTAGAGAATTTATAGATCAACTCGTTGAAACGATCATAATCAAATATGATAGTTTCATTTTCTTTCTGCTTGAAATCTGCTAACTCATATTAGCACTAAGTCATCGAACTTTTCTTTGTATGCTAATTTCCTTGAAATTTCTCCTTGATAATTTACCAAATCTCCTATGCAGACTTCCATCAATGGATGTAATTGTACACAACCAATGGTAAGGGTCCATACAACACATGAATGCATCTCTTCTCGTTAGCTTCTTGCTTCACTTGAATTGCAGTCTTATCTTCATAATGTGTTGTTGTTCCCATCGCTTGAACTCAATCAACACAATATGGACCTATCTCAATCAAACACCACATATCTTCATTGATTCCATTGAGATAATCCTCCATTTGATCATCCCACTAATCATTGTATTCCGGAAGCAACATTGGAATCTTCATGGATGAACAAGCAGATTAGTGTAGTTTATCATCATATTCCCACTCAAAATTTCCATTGATTTAATTTGAAAAGAAGAAAATCTTGAAAAGAATGAAATAAGATATAAACAACTGATTAACGATTGCAAAATCACTAGATCACAGAGATCAATCGAAGAATTACATTTTCACTTGCAGAAAATGTTGAATCAGAACAACTAAGTTAACAAAATGAAAACGAGAATGAAATTCTGCAATCGATTTGTCGATTCCTAATCTGATACCAATTCATGTGTTACAAAATCAATCGAATGTCTAATACGAGGTAATATGAACATGATGATGTAAATATAATCTTGTTTAAGCTCATATTACTTGGAGAGTGCAAAAGTACATTTGATGGAATGAAAGTACAACGTTGAAAAAAGTTACAAATGATTTCAGCACGTACACCCATACTTTTAGTCAAATAATGTAACAACCTGTTATTTAAAGTTAATAAAAGTCAAAGAAAGTCAAACCAAAAATCTAAACAAGTCAACAAAAGTCAAACTTGTCAAATAATTGTTAAATTATTTGATTATAATACATTAATATGTAGTAATATTCCATACAATAAATTTTAGGTGTTAGAATCAAACCCATTTAAGCTAAGACGAAAACCCCTTAGGAAATCACCACCAAAATCTCGCATGATATTATCCCCTCGGACCAAAAATGAGTTCTCGACCACTAACACCCTTCGGACCCCAAACGTGCGAGACCGCAATCCTCTTAGACCGCAAACAGCTTGGACCGAATACTCCTTTTTCCTTGGGCAGAGTTCTCGGCCGAAATCTCTAAAACCGACTCTTTTGTTCCTTCATACTTAAGATATGAATAGGGATGCATTTTAACACATACACTTTCCACACATAAGCTCTCAAATACAAATTCATTTCCTCTCAATATTTAAAGACCAAACACTCTTTGGAACTTCTTTTCTTCAAGACTAAATCCTTAAGAATCCATTGTAAATCCTTATAAATTAGTGTTATTACAATTATATTATTGTTAGATTAAAATATTTACACATTATCATGTGTTAAAACAATTAGGATTCAATTCAATTATGTGTGTTCTAGCCTGAGGATTCATCGTAATCAAGTTGTACCCAATCAAAAACATGCACACGAGGTGAGTTCATACCCCTACGTTTACATGATTTTTTAATTGTTCTAGGGGGAATACAAGTAAACCACAAGAAATATTGTGTTTAAAAATATAAAATTTCTTATTATCTTTTCTTACCGTTAATAAGAAATTAAACGTGAACTTTACTAAATACGCAAAATATTGTTACTATTAAATTCACAAATGATTTTACTAAACATATTAAGACGCAACGGTTTTCACAACAACACAAAATCAATCATATAAACTATAATAGGTATAGTTTATGGAACAAAGATACTATTTACAAAGTTTAGGTTACAATACAGAAACAAACTTATAAACTATAATAGGTATAGTTTATGGAACAAAGGATCTATTTTACAAAGTACAAGTTAACATATAAGAAAATAGGGTTTTCAGATAACAGATAAACAAAAAGGGTTTTCAGTTATTACTCGAAAAAAACGTTGAAGCAATTTGTGAGATGTATTCGTGTACTTATCTATGTACTGGTAAAAGTCCTGAATTATAACCAAAGTCTCTTGTAGGGAGGGGGAAATGTTTGTGTATATATCTATTTGGGACTGACAATCCCACATCCGGATTGTTAGCTACAGTCAGGTCGGTAGGCCTAGGGTAACAAATGTTGTTAACATTTCGATGCCTGAAAAACATCGTGATCAGGCAGACTGGTTTAGTATGGTTATAAGAACTCACAAGGAGAAAACAATGACTTATTTACGAATAATGTATTTTCAAATAATTTTATTTGAATATTAACTTTACATTTGTATTTCAGGGAAAAACTCAACTTTAACTAGTTTTACTTATGAATAAAACTAGGTATCATTAAATTAAGTATGGTAATTATACTTGTACACTTCGGTCTTGGAACGTTTATGACTACAAACCGGTTTCATGAAAAAATATAGGATATTCTAGGATAATCATCATTAGTTTACAAGTAAACAGTTTATAAATTTGACTTTTTGATAATAGATACAATTACTTACCGAAAATAATGTTTTACAGTAAAAATAGTGGAACTAAGAACGTTTTTATGAAAGATTCAACACTTATTTACAAACTAGTATAACATAAAGAACCCCTAATTTTTAATTCTATGATTCTTTGGCATATACATCAGAGTTATATATATATATATATATATATATATATATATATATATATATATATATATAATATCCGATAGGCAGTGGGATGTGTGATTTCCGCCTTACTTCCTGTTCCTTGTTTGGTTGTGGGCTTAGGACAGAATCACCCAATCGACTATCTATTCGATATTACTCATATATAATTTGTATACACTAAATAATCATAAGAGGTAACAGTATGGGTCATAACAATCACATGAATCAGAGTCTTGAATCACAAGTTATAAACATAAGAAACTTATACTTTTTGGCCTCAAAGTACCCATAATACGATTTATTTACTAAGAAAATATTGGATTTTTTGGAAGAATACAATAACTTTTTCAATAACAAAGAACATACCTTTTCAAACAAAATACTTACGAACTCACCAACTTTAATGTTGACAGTTTTTCAAACCACTTGTACTCTCAGGGAAGTTAGTAGTCAGGTACCCTCTCAGGCGTTTTGAGGACGGAGCATAGTAGCTTTCACGTCTTGTCTTTTTTTTATAGTTTTAATGTTAAACAAGCAATTATTTGAATAAAATATAAATTCTATGTTATTAATACGATGGTTGTTGTTACTTTGATTACTATTATACATTGTGATATTGTACATGACGTCACCCACCCCCCGAACGTTTCCGTCGTTCCGGTTTGGGGGTGTGACAGATTGGTATCAGAGCATTGTTTATAGTGAACTAAGTATATCAACCAATAAAAGATATACAAGTATAAACACAATGGGATAAAAACACTCTGACCAAGAATTGTACTTTTAAAATATATTAATATTTTTATAAAAGTATACATTCATATATACATACTAGAAAAAGTATCACAAGAAGAACAAAATAAAGGTATTTAGATGTTGGACACTACAGCAAACCTAGACAATTATGTAATCATATATGGGATAAATATAGTCTGATCAACTATATTTATTTGAGATACGATCAATATGTGTTTGGATGTGATAATGATGTTGCAACAAGTCTAACACTTACCAACTCTATATATAAAGAAATACTAGAACCAAACATAGAGTTTAAAATACTATAGGAGTATTTTATGATACTATACAATAACAAGTCTAAAAACTTATCAACTTCGTATACCAAGAAGCTCTAGAATCAAACATACAATTAAGATACTGTAGGAGTATTTTAACTACTATAACTAACTTATGCGTAAACTAAAAGACCTTTACTGGTAGGTCTATAATTACTGAGTGTATACATTAAGTTATATATAATTGAGATTTGATAGACTTAGAATTTGTGATTTTCAGTCTATTTCCTATTCCTTGTTTGGTTGCGGTCTTAGAGTAGGATCACTTATTCGAAGGTCTATTTGATCTTGGTTATATATAATTTGTATACACTACATGATTATAGAAAGACCCGGTAAAGGTCACCCCCGTACAAATTTATTTTTAATATAAATATTTTATTAGTCTCATAGATTCTTTAGACACTCTCATTCTCGCACGAACAACATAGGTAGATGTAATCACTCCATTACAATATCCATCAGAAGAGTTGAGGAAGAACCAAAAGAGGGTTCATGAGGAGAATTCTAAGAAAGGACCGAACGAAGTGAAAAACACTAGAGAGATCATTAGCGAACCTTACCGTATCAAGAGCAAACTAGAAAACACTCTATACGTCACAATAGTAATTTATAAACCTATATAACTTAGTGAGTTAGTGATTCCACTACTCACACTATGTGTTAGGTTTATCACTTCTTTCGTAACAACAAATACTAGTACATCAATTCATAGAATTGCATTTAAGGGCGATAACTATTAAAAAAAATCATAAGTTTATTCTATAAAGATTTCTGTTGTGAATTGTTTACAAAACTCTATAAAAGTCAAAACATGATACGCACAGAACCAAGATAACATAGTTCAAGAGACACAGGAGTTATAGCCACTACTAAAGACTTACTACCATTTCATTCTTTTAAACTTTATGGTATAAATATGCCTTCCCGTAGATTTATAAGGTGTGATCAGATCAGCACTAATGCACCGGATCACATCAGAACTCTACAGTCAAGCATGATCGGATGAGAGTAGTACTAGGATGGGCGAACTTAACCCTTTTACACTATCTATTTCTATTCATTACCATGAATACATCATATGGATGTAGGTCGAAACATTGAAAACCGCACAACAAAACGAGAAAATTTATATGTATATATAAATAGGTAATAAACAACAAGAAATGACCATGATTACTTACAAAATCATTTCATATCATGCAACAGAATCATGTCATCACATGGAAATAACCGGCCAACCGACAAAACTCCGATTCTACATATAGGCTCCACTACATTCCAAGCTGCTGCAACGGCTGCTATGACAACTGTCATGGCGCAATTCAACGCTAACAACCGAAACGAAAATGGAAACACTATCGACAATTCAAACCGTAGTAACACCCAAGGAAATCAGTGAGTTTCGATCATCAAGGTTACCCTAGACTACAAACCTAAGAGCAAGAAACGAAAGTTATGGAACAAAAAGAAGCGCAAATTATCTCAAAGACTTGCCAAAAGACATCAACCTGTGGTAGCCCCTGCATCCACAACATCTATCACTCCAATACCAGCCAGTCGATACGCTAAAACACTACCGAAGTGAAACAAGTGTAACTTCCATCACAAGGGAGTCTACTAGGAGTTCCATTGCAAGAACTAGAACAAGAATGGGCACTCTACTCGTTTTTGTAGGACTTCAGCCCAACACATCACCTCAACTACCGATACTAGTACAAGTCAAGTATGCCATGCATGTAGTGAAATAGGACATTTCAAGAGAGATTGTCAAATAGAGAGGAATGACGGAGGAACATGAGGAGTTTAACAAACAGGACATAGTGAAGCAACGAGGAACTCTTATGGGATTTTTGGAACGTTTTCTAAATAATAATAATAAAACATTGAATTTTCACAAAAGTTTTTGAGAATTGAAATAAAAAAAATAATAATAAATTGCCTTCTCATTCAAATGAAACACATCATTCATATAAAAACTAAGGATCCTTACAGGTGAGCTATGATGGCTTAGTGTAACATTAGAGTCATACATAGTTAAGATTTTGCAAGCTTAGAGTGAGTGATTCCGCCTTATTTCCTGTTTGTTGTTTGATTGTGGATTTAGGGTAGAGTTGCTCAGTTGACTGTCTTCTCAATCTTAAATATATATACGATTTGTATACACTAAGTTATTATAGAGGGACTTTGTAGGGATCATATCACGAGATTTTGCCAGTAATTATCGAAGTACTCTTAATAACTATACTAGTTAAATGTGGTGAAAATATTCGCAGTAGTAATAACAAGGATAAAACCGAGAACACTAAAGACATAAGCATATAATGTACTATCGCTCTAAACATACACTTCTTCTTAATCGACTTAACATCCATTACGATAAGATGTTCTGATGTCGTCCTTAGAAATGGATTGACTTGGTCTTCACCATATCAATTCCATGTGATCCGAGAAGACCCTTCACCTTAATCGATCGTCTAATGAAATCTTTTCAACCTATAATGACAAACCCGACACAAACCTCCGTATCGTCTCTCATTATAAAAACTCAGAAGTACTTATGCAAGAAGTATCACGCCTTCCTAACTCACTCTATAGGCAAGAAACTTAAAGTGAAACACCGAGGATGTTCTGAAAGTTCATAACCTTCCTAAAGTATCCTCAGCAGACCTCCTAGGAATACCACTCGTACAGCAAGGCAAGTTCAACATTAGAGATTAAGGACCCATGCAGCTAGAACATCACTACTAAGGGTATACACGAGGGTAGTGTATAATTAAAATTTTACGGATTTATGATGTGTGATTCCCCCTACCTCCTGTTCCATGTTTGGTTATGGATTTAGGGCAGAGTCACCCATCCAAACGTCTTTTTAATCTTAATTATATATGACTTATATACACGAGGTGTTGATAAATGATTCAAGTATGAGTCCTACCATGAACTTCAGGGCAAAGCTGGCCAAGAATACTGGTGGGCATACTATTATTCAAGACAAGTAAACCAAACCCACACTTTCTCCCATCTTAAGTACAGCTTACATCCTAACACAGATAGTCAGATTAAGCGAAACAAAGTCGCATACTATTAGTAAAGATCTGCTAGAGCTCCAAGCAAGGACCTAAATTCAATTAAGAGAAAATCAATAGGAACAGAAGTACCCACCTTTTTCCCTAGTTCAAAGAATAACCACTCAAAATATGAATTCTGGGACGAAATTCCCTCTAACGGGGGATAATGTAACATGTTATTTCGAGTTAATAAAATTCAAAGAAAGTCAAACTAAAAATCTAAACAAGTCAACAAAAGTCAAACTTGTCAAATAATTAGTCAATTATTTGATTATAATACATTAATACATTAATATGTAGTATTATTCCATAAAATAAATTTTCCATGTTAGAATCAAACCCATTTAAGCTAGGCCAAAAACCCTTTAGGAAATCACCACCGGAATCTCGCATGATCTTATTCCCTTGGACCAAAAACAAGTTCTCGACCGCAAACACCCTTCGGACTGCAAACGTGTGAGACCGCAATCCTCTTAGACCGCAAACAGCTTGGACTGAAACTCATTTTTCCACGGGTAGAGTTCTCGGCCGAAATGTCCAAAACCGACTCTTTTGTTCCTTCATACTTAAGATACGAATAGGGAATCATATTAACACATACACTTTCCACACATATGCTTAAAAATACAAATCCATTTTGTCACACCCCGAAACCGATGGCGGAAACGTTCCGGGGCGGAGGACGTCATGTGTAGTATCACAACCAATGTACATAGTAAGCATAGCAAACACAAAACATTACATATGATTAATTACATTTGTTTGAAAGTAAAGTAATACATGTTTATCTATACAATAGTTTGAACAAAAGTAAAGACGTGACTTCTAAAACGCTCCGTCTTCTCCAAAAGATCGCGGGTACCTGTCTAATGTGGACCTGAGAATACAAGCAGTTTGAAAATCAGCATAAAGCTGGTGAGTTCATAAGCAGTTTGTTTTCTGAAAATGAACTAGTTTCCTTTCGTTTCTGTAAAAGTTTTTTACCCAAGAAAATCCCATACTTTCTTATATGTAAAGTTTAGTTATCCGTTTGCTATACGATCCGGTTATGTACAGTTTTTTATCCCAAGAAAAACCCTTATTTTCCTTAAAAGTTTGTAGTCGATTATCGGTTCTGAAAGTAATGTACAAGTATCTACCATACTTTAAGTGTTTGTGTGAAGTTTCCTGAAAACCTGGTTATCCTTGAAAAGCACATTAGTTTTAACACGTATATAAAACTAATAAGTAAGTAGAAAAGTATTCATAATCTAAATTGTGAGTTCCATAACCATACAATAGACTAGATAAGGCTCGAAACAGGGGCCAATATCGTTTTATGACTTTTGTCACCCTTGAACCTTTCGGTTCGACTGTAGCTAGCTTCCAGGTGCGGGTTATCAATCCCATATAGATCTATACACTCAAGTCACGCTCTCCCTCCAGGATATTCTGGTTACGGGGGTAGTCCTACACTCTCGTAACTAGGGGGAGTATCACCAAGGATGTGTCTCCAATCTTAAGATTAATGAATCTTAAAAGTAGTCTTTTACTCTTGAATCTAAGGGGGGTATTACCAAGGACTGGCCTATGTTCTAAGTTTAATGTTATTGTTCCTCCACTCTCGTAACTAGGGGGAGTGTTAAAGTTCTAAGTTCAATGTTATTAGTCCTTCACTCTCGTATCTAAGGGGAGTGATATCAAGGATGTTTTAAAGTTCTAAGTTTTATGCTTTTAATAGTAATGATGTGGGAATTCATTTGTGAAATATAAAATATAACATTTTAAAACATGTTTCACAAAATAGTTTGACGGTTTACTCTGCAAGTTGAATGATTGGATAATTCAGTTTCCAGTGTTAAAAGCATACGAAACATAAATCAGATCAAATGAAATCATAAGTTTAAGTACAAGATTTCCTTGTACTTTTCTTGTAATCCCCCTGAAAACATTGAAAACATGGAAAAACATAGGGGTATGAACTCACCGGTCGAGAAGTGTGTCGGTTGGATGCTAAGTGTCAGTTCGGGACTTGAGAACGCGTGAGGTTCCTATGTAATATGAAGAGATACATAACTATATCTAGTTAGACTTTGAACCACTAATTAGATACGACAGTACACTCCGAGATGCGAAAACACTTTATTTCAAGTGTTAGGAGTGACCCAGGTAGTATCTAAGGGTGTGTATGGCTTGAATATGGATTTTGCTCTTCAATAGTAAACTCCTTATGGAGTTTTCGGCCCAAGTGACCAACTCCCCATGAGTTTACGGCCATAAAATCATGGTGGGGGTGTTCTTGGTTGCTTAATGGTCTTATAACTCTTGTAGGGTAATGCTAGGTTGGCTTTTAAGGCATTGGAAGGTAATGTGAACATCATAAGGACCATCTGAGGAGTTTACGGCAGTAAACTAGGAGTTTACGGCCATCAACTCTTATGTACCAAGTCGTAATGTGTTTTGGTGGTCCTAGGTTAATTACAAGAGTTTCTAGTCCAAAGTACAAGCCATGGAAGGAAGTTAGGGAACCAATTGACCACCTTATAAGAATTTACGGCCCAGGAACCATTCCTTGGGGGGTTTATGGCCGTGAACTCCTTAGGGGGTGGTTTCTTGTATGTTTAAGGTCCCTAGCACATTGTTGGATGGTTCTAGACTTTATTCCAAGGCTTATGAGGTGCTTAAGGGGGATTTTAACACCTTTAAAGGGGTTTATGGCCTATGAAATGGTGTTTACGGTCCAAGCATGTGCTTGGGCTGTAAACTCTTGCTTACCCCTCAAATGATATGGTTTAGGTGTTCCAAGTCCAGTATTGTAAGCCCCTAAGTCATATCTAAGCTCCAAATATGGTTTGGAAGGGTTTTGAGGCTCAAAAACCCCATCTATGTGAGTTTGCGGCCCAAGGGTGTTCCAGGGCCATAGACTCATGTCCTTGGTCCAATTACATGATTTTACCATGAATTTGAAAGCTAAACTTGTTAATCTATGAGTTACGATGGATAACTTACTGATTTGGAGCTTGATTTGGATGATTTTTGGATCAAACTTGAGTTTCTAGAGAGAGAGTAAAGAGAGAGGGGGGAAAAGCTTCAAATAAGGCCCAAATCAACTTTATATATTGTTCAAGTTTGGGGCTCAGTGTAATTCTACCCGATACTGACGTTAAACGGGGCTTTTGTTCGTACCCGATTAAATTACCGTAACCCGACGTGGTCGAAACTTATAATTTTTCCAAATAAATATTTGGAATGTTTTCACGCAATTCTAATGTGTTCCGACACTTATGATGTCAAAATGAGAAGTCCTAATTTTATTAATTTAAACAAAGTTAACGGAAAAATTGGAACGTAATGGCTTAACTGATAGAAAACGGGTTACACAGATGGAAAGTTTTCGGATTGTGACATTATCCCCCCGTTAGAGGGAATTTCGTCCCAAAATTTAGAGTTAACATACAAATCATGGAATTTAAAAGAGATGCGAATACTTCTGTTTCATCGAGTCTTCGCGCTCCCAAGTGAACTCGGGTCCCCGCTTGGCATTCCAGCGAACCTTCACTATCGGGATGCGACTTTGTTTCGTACGTTTGATCACTCGATCCATGATTTCGATGGGTTCTTCCACAAAGTTCAAGTTCTCAATGATCTCGATCTCATCAAGGGGGATCAACAGGGTTTCATCGGATAGACACTTTTTAAGATTTGAGACGTGAAAGACTGGATGGATGGTGCTGAGTTCTTGAGGGAGTCGGAGTTTGTAGGCTACATGACCGATCCTAGCGAGGATCTCAAAAGGTCCTATGTACCTCGGGTTAAGTTTTCCACGCTATCCAAAGCATATCATGCCTTTCCAGGGTGAGACCTTCAACATGACACGATCTCCAACCTGGAATTCTAATGGTTTTCGTCATTTTTTAGCATAACTCTTCTGTCGGTCTCGTGAAGCTTTCAGTCGTTCTCAGATGTGGATGATCTTCTCGGTGGTTTCACGAATGATTTCAGGACCAGTGAGAGCACTATCGGGGACTCAACTCTTAGCTAGCTGTGTGTCCCCTACCTCGGCCCGACATAGAGGGGATCTACACTTACGACCGTAGAGGGCTTCGAACGGGGCAGCCTTGATAGTAGTGTGGTAGCTGTTGTTATACGAGAACTCGATCAAAGGTAAATGGATGTCCCACGACTTTCCAAAATCAATGACACATGCTCTCAGCATGTCTTCTAGGGTATGGATAGTTCTCTCACTCTGTCCGTCTGTCTGAGGATGATAAACTGTACTCATGTCTAGCTTGGTTCCAAGAGCTTTCTGGAGGGACTGCCAAAACCTTGAGCTAAACCTACTATCTCGATCGGAGATAATGGACACAGGCACACCGTGCAGTCGGACTATCTATTGGATATAGACTCGTGTGAGTCTTTCCATCTTGAATGATTCCTTAATCAGAAGGAAGTGAGTGAATTTTGTCAGGTGATCGACAATTACCCAAATGGTATCGCACCCACTCGGAGATCTGGGTAACTTGGTGATGAAATCCATGGTAATCATCTCCCATTTCCACTCAGGTATCTCGGGCTGCTGGAGCAGACCTGAGGGCTTTTGGTACTCGACTTTTACCTTGGTGCAAGTCAGACACTTGCCCACGAAGGTTTCGATTTCGGCTTTCATGTTCGGCCACCAGTATTGTTTCTTAAGATCCAGGTACATCTTGTCCGAACCTGGGTGAACAGAGTATTTGGTCTTGTGAGCTTCGGCCATGATGACGTCTCTGAAGCCTCCGAACTTTGGGGTCCAGATTCTATCCATGAAATAATAGACTCCGTCACCTCTGATCTCTCTGATCTCAAGTTTCTTATCCATTCCCCTCAAGGCTTCGTTCAACACATTTTCTGGCTTTAGGGCTTCCAACTGAGCTTCTAGAATCTATGTGGATAAGTGAGAATGGATGGTCATTGTCATTGTCTTCGCCTTGCGGCTTGAACTCTCCTTTCGGCTTAGGGCATCTGCTACCACATTGGCCTTACCGGGATGGTAGAGGATTTCGCACTCATAATCACTGAGTAGTTCTACCCATTGCCGCTGCCTCATGTTTAAGTCTTTCTGATTGAAGATGTGCTGCAGGCTTTTATGGTCAGTGAAGATTGTGCACTTAGTTCCGTAGAGATAATGTCTCCAAATCTTCAGTGCAAATACCACTGCTCCTAGCTCCAGGTCATGAGTCGTATAGTTAACTTCGTGTGCATTCAGCTGTCTTGAGGTATAAGCGATAACTTTTCCTCTCTGCATAAGCACACAGCCTAATCCCGAATTGGATGCATCGCAATAAACAACGAAGTCCTCTGTCCCTTCGGGAAGGGATAGAATAGGCGCGTTGCACAGGGCTCGTTTCAATGTTTGGAACGCGGTTTCCTGCTTCTTACTCCAACAAAAGGGTACACCTTTCTGTGTCAGAGTAGTTAGGGGTTTGGCTATTCTGGAAAAATTCTGGATGAACCTGCGATAGTAACCAGCGAGACCCAAGAATTGACGGATTTATGTGGGTGTCTTCGGTGCTAACCAATTCTCGATCGCCTTGATCTTGGACGGGTCCACGTGTATACCCTCCTTGCTTACCACGTGACCGAGGAAAGCTACTTTCCGAATCCAGAATTCACACTTGGAGAATTTCGTGTACAACTTCTCCGTTCTAAGTGTTTCCAACACCAACCTCAAGTGTTGTTTGTGATCTTCTTCGCTTCGGGAATAAAAAAGTATGTTGTCAATGAACACGATGACGAACTTGTCCAGGAAAGGACAACACACCCGGTTCATCAGGTCCATGAACACAGCCAGTGCATTGGTTAGACTGAAGGGCATCACTACGAACTCGTAGTGACCATATCGAGTTCTGAATGCTTTCTTGGAAACATCATTCTCGTGAACTCGAAGCTGATGGTACCCTGATCTGAGGTCTATCTTCGAGAAGTAACTAGCTCCCTAAAGTTGATCAAAAAGGTCATCTATTCGAGGAAGAGGATAACGGTTTTTGATTGTCAATTTGTTCAGCTCGCGGTAGTCTATGCACATCCTAAAGGATCCATCTTTCTTCTTCACAAATAAAATCGGGGCTCCCCAAGGTGAGGAACTTGGTCTGATGAACCCTTTGTCGAGTAGCTCATTGAGCTGACTAGATAACTCCTGCATTTCTGCGGGAGCTAAACGGTATGGAGATTTGGCTACAGGATTAGCTCTAGGAATTAGGTCGATGCGAAAATCAACTTGACGTTCGGCAGGAATTCCCGGGAGCTCTTTGGGAAAGACATCGGGAAAGTTTCAGACTTCGGGGATGCTCTCGAGGTCCTTAACTTCCTGTTTCTCGTTGATCACATGAGCTAGGAATGCATGACACTCCTTTCGCAGAATCTTTTGGGCTTTGATGCAAGATATGATACGAAGATTGGAACTGAGTTTATCGCCATAGATCATGAGAGTTTGACCAGAGGGGAGGTTGAGATGGATGTATTTTTCGTAACAAAGGATATCAGCATGATTAGGACTCAACCAATCCATGCCAACGATAACATCAAAGCTCTTAATGGAAACTGGCATTAGGTCGATGGGGAATGAATGATCGCTCAAGGTAAGGGTACAACCTATGAATATGTCACTAGCGCTTTCTTTCTCACCGTTAGCCATCTCGACGATAAATGTTTCGGTTAATGGTTGGGGATTATGTTTAAGAAAATGTTTGAATGTATGGCTAACAAAACTTTGTTCAGCACCATAATCGACAAGGATACTAGCATAAGAGTTGTCGAGAAGGAACGTACCCGAGAAAACGGTGGGATCGACGATAGCCTCTTCTCATCCCATACCTAGGACTCTCCCAGTGTTACCCGCTGTAGCTGCCTTGGGACAGTTCTTCTTGAAATTCCCTACTTCCCCACATCTGTAGCAGGCCTAACCGACACCAGCTCTGGAAGATTGATTTGTTGATTGAGTTGGTGTCTTGCAGTTTTTCGCAGTGTGGCCCTTCTTGCCACAGTTGTTGCAATTCACTTCCCGACATGGGCTGGAAGTGAGGTGATGATAGTTGCACTTGTTACACAGGAGGAGGGTACCAGCATACCTACTGGTAGATGTTTGGGTTGTGGATCCAACAGCAAAAACAGTAGTATGGATAGTAGCAGCATAGATTGCCACAATTTGTTGTTTCTTTGAAGACTCTTGGGAAGACTGAACCTTCTTCTTATTCCAGAATTTCCTTTTCTCACCACTCCTCTTTGTCGGTTCCAGAGTGGTGGTTGCTTCCTCAATGTCATCACTATGGTCGATCAAAGTCTGCGCCAGGCATTTGGCACTGTTGTATGTATCTGGCTTCGCAGCCAAGACGTTTCCCTTGGTTGGCTGGGTCAACCCCCAGATAAATCTCTCAATCTTTTTACTCTCTGGGGTAACCATTCCCGAGCAGAGGAGCGCCAAATCATCGAATCTTGAAGTGTAAGCAGTAATATCAGAACCCTTCATCTTTAGGTTCCAGAGTTCATGTTCCAGTTTTTGCATTTCGCCCCGAGGGCAGTACTCCGCAAGCAGAAGCTCTTTCAGGACCTCCCAACCCATAGCATTGGCTACAGGTAAACTTAAGGATTTGACTCGGCCGTTCCACCAAGTCAGGGCTTTGTCAGTGAAGGTGCAAGTGGCGAACTTCACCTTATCAGATTTCAAACAGGCATAGATTTCATAGATAGATTCGATTTTCTCGAACCATCGGGTTAGGGTAATGACACCTCCAGTGCCATTGAAGGGCGTGGGTTTCACGTTCATGAAGTCCTTGTAAGAACACTCCTTCCAGTGTACCTGGCTACTTTCTTGGTTTTGAGGCTGAGTACCACCTCCTGGCCCGCCTAAACCAACAAGGTTCATTTGTGATATGGTAGCAGCCACAACAGCACTGATAGCTGCTTGAAACATGGTGAGATCAAATGGAGAGGGAGGTGGTGGTAGTGGAGGAGGATTGTTGTTCTTTGAGATGGGTCTTTTCTTGGGAGGCATCTTGATCTATAATAGCCAGGAAAGAGAGGATCATAAGGCGTCTGAATTGAATCAAGAGATATGGAACAAGAAGTATCTATTTATGACAGATATAAAGTTCTAGTAAGCGATAAAACAAGAAAGAGTTATCAAAGTAGATAAACTATCGCTAAGGAAGGAGTGAGTAGCACCACTTGAAATGAATTTCTACAATGGACTCAACTCTGGCTAAAATACTCCCATAGTATTTTATGTTTCATTGCGATGATGAATCATTGTTTGGATCTTAGGTAAGTTTTAGGTTTGATGCACACCACAGTCACTCCCAAACATATTAAGACGCAACGGTTTTCACAACAACACGAACACAAACATATAAACTATAATAGGTATAATTTATGGAACAAAGATACTATTTTACAAAGTTTAGGTTACAACACGGAAACAAACTTATAAAATATTATAGGTATAGTTTATGGAACAAATGATATGTTTTACAAAGTACAAGTTAACATATAAACAAAAAGGGTTTTCAGATAACAGATAAACAAAAGGGGTTTTCAGTTATTACTCATAAAAACGTTGAAGCAATTTGTGAGATGTCTTCGTGTACTTATCTAAGTACTGGTAAAAGTCCTGACTTATAACCAGAGTCTCTTGTAGGGAGAGCAAGATATTTGTGTATAGATATATTTGGGACTGACAATCCCACATCCCGACTATTAGCTACAGTCAGGCTGGCAGACTTGGGGTGAAAAATGTCATTAACATTTCGACGCCTGAAAAACGTCGCGATCAGGCCGACTGGGTTAGTATGGTTATAAGAACTCACAAGGAGAAAACAACGACTTATTTACGAATAATATATTTTCAAATAATTTTATTTGAATATTAACTTTACATTTGGATTTCACGGTAAAACCCAATTTCAACTAATTTTACTTATGAATAAAACTAGGTATCATTAAATTAAGTATGGTAATTATATTTGTACATTTCAATTTTGGAACGTTTAAGACTACAAACTGGTTCCATGGAAAAATCGAAGATTTTCTAGGATAAACATCATTAGTTCACAAGTTAACAGTCTACAAATTTGACTTTCTAAAAACAGATACAGTTACTTACCGAAAATAATGCTTTACAATAGAAAGAGTGGAACTAATAACGTTTTTATGAAAGATTCAACACTTATTTACAAACTAGTATAACATAAAGAAGCCCTAATTGTTAATTGGTGGGTTTTGGTATAATACAACATCCTACGGTGTACATACAACCCTAAATATATTGGATATATGTTTTCACTAATTATACATGCAAATGGTTTCCAAGGTATTAATCTTACAACTAGCATGCATTTAACATAAACAATATAAGATACTAGTTAGCATAACATACCTTTTGATGGAGCTTGAAGTCTTGGTTTATTTGGCCTTAAAGATCTTAGCCTCAATAGTATGGAAGCCTCAAGTGGAATCACAACACATAATGGACAAAGGATGAACTTGAGAGATAATTCCATGCACACAAAAGACACCATGAACTCCAAGAAGATACAAATGGCGATTTTGGCAATGAAGTATCTATTTATATGTGGGATTTCTAGGGTCATGGATATAACCCAAATCCATACCCATGGGTTTTTATGATCCATGGTTCATGTTGCCCAACTCTTTATGTATCCATACATAAACTTGGTCCAACATGGATCATAAGCCCAACACATATAAATATCACTAATTATCATAATTATTCTCCATAGATTTAATTAGTCTCTTTTGACCACTAAATTAATTCCAAATTAATTCTTGATCAATACTAATTAAAACATATGATTTCATATTAATATATTATAACTTATAATATATTAATAAACCATAAATAACCTTCTCTCAAAAGTCCATCCTAACAAATTGTTCGGATGATATGCAACCCAAATAGACCATGCTACTCTCGGGTCGAATACATACCAATAATAGTTATGGGCTTAGACACCCAATCCAATAGTCTCCCACTTGGATAAGTCTAAAACTATTATTCAAGTATGACTCCAAGATCCCGACTAGCAATCGTAGCACTTAAAAGCCGATGTCGAACTATGAACAAATCAATGACATGTCCATTAGATAAGGGATCATATATTCCTCCATTATAGATATCATATGGACTGATACATGGATTATAATCATTCTCTCTGTCCATTTGTTGTTTCTCGATTTCCGATTTATGATGACTGACTAATTGAACAAATCGAATCAGTCCAGCCCCGACCGAGCGCTTACGTTTGTCATCACCAAATCATCGAGGGGCCCACAGATATCGCTTTTATCCCTCCAAGGGTAAAAGGAATGGATAAAATTCGACTCATATACTTGTTCTACTACTTTTTGAATCATACACAAAGGCATGTTTTATAACATCGAGTTACCAAATGCGTTTTCGTGCAATCAATGTATAACCAACTCATAAGCAACTAGTCATATCTCTAGGTTTGAAGAATATAAGATATTATCATCTCATTATCACTTGTGATAAAATCCATGAAGTGATTCAAATGAGCGTGGGTTGAATCCAATACTCGAATCCCTATTCCAGGAGTACTCTTGAATATTGTAGTAACTCTTACTATGTCCACTACCATGGACATCTACAAATCCAATTCATGATAGTCTTGCCTTAATACCTATTTCCAACGTATTATCGACTGTGGTTGGTTTGAGTAACTTAGTCATTCGGAAAGAATAACCAAGCTATTCTGGAAGTCAAAACATGCAAAGTGAAACACAAGAATAATACTAATCCTCTATGGTCCCAAGCACATTTGAGAGTAAATAGAACACCGTTTATTTAAACACCATATTGATTACTCATTATTCATTGTATAATGTTTCAAATAATCAACTTTATACTTGAATCAAAACAATAGTCATGCCATGCTCCAAGCATGCACACTATGTTTGTCTATGATCCTTACTTTGTGAAACAAACCAATTGAACATGATTCCAATGATGCTCATTTCAAAATCTCAAATCTTTATCATAAATGTAAGAATTCTAAATTCCTACCATTTACCGAAATCTTTTAGATTTTAAACTTATATGCATTGGTCCTCTTGTAACGATTATGCACAAAGTCACAAAGACTTGTCAACAAACATTAGAGTAGTCCAATGGAGATCAATTCCATGGGAAACATCCTTCTTGCATTAAGTTTTTTTTAATCTTACATAGATTTAATAACTTCCACCTATGAAACATTCCCATTTTGACTATCACTTCTGAACAAGAGTTTCCTCTTTTCAGAATATGTTAATATGGTCCTTCCAAAAATTAACACTATACTTCCAACTATCCCAGAACAACCAATCATGGGTAAACCTTAGATTGTCCTCGACAATTGCTTAATCATTTTAGTCATATCTAATTCTAGACCTTTTCCCTCTTAATGCCCCAGCATTTGGAAAATTTAGAAAGGATGAATATTATAGCACATGCAATCGATCCTATATCCGAAGCATATGGGACATGATCCATGATGTCTCACATAAAGACATGATTCTAGACCAGTCTTTTGCTACAATATTTCTATTTGCCAAGTTCTCATAATTCAGATCATGAAAAGGGATGTCGTAATCATAATGAAATTTTAGAACGCAAATAATAGACCCATATATAGAATTTCCTTATGTTGAACCATTCCAACACAAAATTCATATATATCCTTGACTAAAGATGATTAAAACATCAATCTAAGCTTTTAGAATTGAAATGAAGTATAATTTCCTCTCCCTTAATTATAGCAAAACAACTTTTCTACCCCTGCAACTCCACGAATTGAAAATTTTGTTTTCTATAATTAACATTGCTTAATTGCAACCTTTATCATGATTATCATGCTCCCACTAACATGATGATTATTAGCATAACACATATGCTTCCACTAGCTTGCTTTGATAAGACATTATCAAAATCATACACCTTATCTTAAATAGCCCACAGGTGTGTCTAAACAATTTTAGAACTATGAAAAGGGATGTTGTAATCATAGTCTCAATTGTTTAGACCTTAGCTATCTGCTTCAAATCTACTTGGTGGAAGTGTTTCCTCACCATCATTTTCATGAATCGGAGAGAAACCTTATGACCCTTAGATTTTATGGTATATGTGTTCCTTTCCATGTGAATTTTTTGTCAAAATCATAATCACAAGACAAGATTAGCGACAATTCCAAATTCATATGGACTGAACTTGTGCAATCTTAAATTCTTGCCACCTGGAAGCTCAAGGGCCTTCCATTGCTTCCAAGTTGTTATGCAACCAATTGAGAACTCTAAGAACTCATATGCAAAGCCAACTTTAACTGGAATGGGCACAGAAATAGAAATATATCAACGCGATAGGTTATAAACCTCACGTCGTGTGCTAGTCTTAAACTACAGGTTTTTTTATTCTTGATTAGATCTTGAAATTCTTTTAGGTTCTTTAAGAGTCCCACTGTCCTCTTGACATATAAGACTATCTTGCCAAATATTCAAGAGATAGTGTGGATTCTTTATCAAGACAAACACTTCACACAATTGGCCTAAGTTGGTCTTTATTTTATCCAAAACATCACAACTCACCAATTTCAAATGTACAAGAGTAGGACACTATTACTCTTACATTTGACAAGTGTTTTAAACATTTCTTTAAGATATATCACTCAAATTACAATCTTGCAGTATGACTTTAAGACTTGTTTTGGAACGAAGTATGACTCATCTTCTTGATTTGACCACTTCAACAATTCATAGCTCCTCTTCTTAACTATTAGAATGCACTTAAAGGATGAATTGTGATAAGGTCTCTTAATCATTAAGATGAACATATAACATGATACTAAAGTACTCTCCCATCTTTTTAGATTTGAGAAACTTTTATCCTTCTACCTAATTTGATTCTTCTTATTCGCTCTGCCATACATTTGGAACTTTTCCAATATCTCAGAATTATACTTAAGCTTGTAAGTATAACCATATTTACTAAACTTTAGTAAATCATGACGAATAGTCTTATCGATCTTTTGTGGTGGACTTAATCAGTGCACAAGAATGTGTACTCGGTCCCTTAGTCCTTTACTTGACTCACACATCCATATGAACAAGTAATTAGTCTTAATTTTCCAATGCTTGAAAGTTCTCATTCATCATATTATACAACTTGCATGATTCCAAGTTTCTATCCAAGTGAAACCATGGGTGATGAGAATCTTTCCTTATTTGGTAAATTAGACATTACCACAAATGAAAGAATCAAATCCATTTTTTCCAATATTTCTATCAATGGAACTATATAAACAATAATTTTTCACAAATGTCATTGTAAGGATATTTAAAATAAATAAAATTAAAAATTTTCTTTTATTTTATAAATTGCGGAAAAACTTATTCTTACAATGCAAATACATATGAAAACAATGTTGTTATTTATTCCCAAGCAATCTATCACAACTCTTAAGCAACAGCTCAAAATTCTGATCACTGAACCATGCGATCGAATTCCATCTTCGCGACCAGAATCAACATATACTTCTTTTAAGCTTCCTCTCTTTTCTTTGATTCTTAAAACATCAACATGTGTCCTAGTCACATCATGTAATAAGAATCTCAGAATAGGAACTTAATAGAGTTAGATAGTGGACTTTACCCGCAGTAGATTCAAACCTTTTTGACTTTACCATCCTTATAATCTTTCAGGTAAATAGGGCAGCTTCGCAACCAATGCCCCTTCCTTTGGCAAGAGAAACATATGGACTCTTTGGGAATGGTGTACTGGACTATCACAGACTTGCGTTTCTTTTTAACATTTGGTTAACCGAGTTGACTATGGTCGATCCCTTTCCATTGGGAAGAGAAAGCTTTTCTAGATTTCCAATGTTACCATTGTCAATGACCATGAAAGTTTGGGAAGTCGATCTTCCATTCAAATTTGCTTCACCAATGATCGAAATCATTTTTGACACAGTAGCACCAAACAAATAGGTAAGATCATTAAGGTTCAAGTCATGGTCTATCACATATTAGTCCCAAAGGGACTCACAGTGATTGAACATCCAACTTTCTCAAGACTTTGACACCAAACTCTCCCGGCTTGTCAATATGTGACTTCATCTCCAAGATGTGGTCACACTTAGACCTTGCTTGCCAATAGGTCTTGAGTGACCTTGAACTTGTGGGTTAGGAAGAATAATTAGAGGGTTGGAGGACATTAAATTCCAAGAGATTTGGGAAGATCATAGATGTCTGAATGTAACGTCCAAAATTTTTTAACCAATTTAAACTTTTCAAAAACAACCCATATTCATTAATTCATTACAAAAAGGTTTTCAATTCATTTATTATCAGAGCATTTCCCAGAACCACATCATAAATACATAAAACACGAGGAGCCGTATGATCACGCCTTCGCCGTGCCACGATCTCCTGAAGTACCTGAAACAATACATTAGAAAACTGTAAGCCCGAAAGCTTAGTGAGTTACCCCCAAAATACCAACCACATATACCATACACATAACATATCATATCATAAACAGAAAAGCCATGCACTTCGGGTCTACTGTGTGACTGGTCCGCCGCACCGGGCCTTCAGTCCACCTGGTCCACCCTCCGAGTCTAGCAACATACATCGAGTCTGCAGTGTGGTTGATTCGTCCGCACCGGGCCTTCAACCCATCTGATCCACTCTCTAAGTCTACAATATGAATGGTCCGCCCGCGCTGGGCCTTCAGTCGGCCTGGTCCACTCTCTGAGCCTCGACACATCTAGTCCGCCCTCGTGGGGCCTACAGCCTATCCGGCCCGCTCACTGGGCCTTCGGGATATCCGGTCCACCCTGGGTACGTTGGCCTACAGCACAAAGCAGTACCCGCCTCAACCCAACCCCCATCAATCAACCATGTGCACATAAACATATAATCATATAGCAATTTATCATAATCAACCGATCTAGTAGATCACATACATAGCACACTCTAACCAGGACATCGACCTAACCGGTCACTAACATAGCATCATCCTATATACTAGGATTCCTACCTTAACCAGGTCTCTAACATATACCATCCTAACTACCAGGATGCAAACATATAGCAAAGCAATAACATAACAACTACCCATATTTCCATCCAATAAAGGGCCGGCCTTGGTGCCTTAGACCCTGTCGATATAGTGAGGATAACTCACCTGGAACTACCGACTTGAAGAAATAAAACCACGCTGATCCGACCACTAGCACGAACTTCACCACTGATCATTACCAAATAACCAAAACCAATAAACACCATTAATTACCAACATACCCTTGGAAGTCAAACTGGTCAACCATTGGTCCAAGTCAAAGTCCTCAGTCAAAGTCAAACTCCCTGACTGACTCTACTCGTCGAGTTAACCCGCTGACTCGTCGAGTCCTTATGATCTGAAAACTCCCATATCATGACTCAACTCATCAAGTCGTCCCTCGACTCGCCGATTCACCGTTCAACCAGAAAGTTTAGGACTCTACGACCAGACTCGTCGAGTCCAAGAATAGACTCGCCGAGTCCAAGGCAATATTCAACAAACTCGCCAAGTTGTTCTTCCAACTCGTCGATTTCCTGTCTATCTTCATGCAACTCGCTGAGTACACCTATGTGACTCGACGAGTTACTACGCAACTTAAGACTGATATCAAGCCCGACTCGCCGAGTCATCTCCTAGACTCGCCGAGTCCATACATAATATCTTCATTCAGATGATCACAGGCCAATCCATTGCTTCCAATACATAGATCTGGACTCCTAGGGCCAGATTCACACGTAAAGTTTCCAACTTTACGTGCATGCAAGGCTCCACAAGCTCTAATCAAACAAAAATGGAGGTTTAAGGCAAGGACACTCTCTATCAAGCCCCAAAGCTATCACTTTCCAGGTTCATGAGTCAAGACCAATCTAGATCTGTAGTAGCAACCACAGATCTGAGCCCAATACCCGAAAAGAGACTTATATATGACAATTTGGCCCTAAACTTCATCCATGAACAATCTAAGCACAACAAGGTCAAGGCAATAGCTTTTTACCTTCAATCTAATGCCAACAAGCAAGGAAATCAGATCCACTTCACTCCTCTATGATTCCACCAACTCTTGCTTCAAGTATCCTTCTTCTCCAAGCTCTAAAACACACTTAGATCCTTCTCACTCTCAAATTAGGGTTTAAAACCGATGGGGAAAGCTTCTGGACGTCAAAGGGAGTGCAAAAGAGGTTGGGTGGGTTATAAGGTGCTTTATATAAGGCACAACCCCCCAGATTAGGGTTTTCTTCCTTCAAACACCAACGCACCGAGTCCAGCCGCCAACTCGCCGAGTCGGTCACTTAACACCTTACTAGAATCGCGACTCGACTCACTGAGTCAATCCATCGACTCGCCGAGTCTATCCATCGACTCGCCGAGTCGACCTTCTTTATTTACACTTAGAACCCTGAACTTGCACTTCTGAAGTCGGGGTGTTACACTGAACTAGACATCTACAATGGGAGATATTCAGGTTAGTTGATTTTTATCTCCTTAATATAACACCTAATATGAAATACTAAGGCTAGGACCCAACACAATATTTTATAACTTGGAAGAGGGATGCCGTAATCCAAGCTATAAGATATTTGAAGGTAGGCGAATGACGATTCACCAATTTCCACCATGAAAAGCGGAATAATTTCTTAGGTTTTAATTGGATTTGAAACTCCTAGATCTTTTGAGATTCAATGAACTTTTTCAATGGCATGTTTCAATCTCGATTGTGCCCTCTCAAATTTTGTGATTGGGATGCCGAGGATCACAAAACAAAGTGTGAATAACCATACATATTGACTTAGTACCTTTAATATTTATCACCTGATCGATGTGTCGGTTACCCACACGCGCTCCACCGATCTATGATAAACATTAAGTCACCCTTTGCCACTCTTACTAGTCCATGTTAGTGTGTCGGTTACCCACACACGCTCCACCAACGACTTGGTAATGTACAAAGTGTAATTTCATTGGTTAGCACCAAATTCACATTTTCCTAAGTAACTAAGATTGGGAATTTATAAGTGTTTAGATACTTAGTATTTATCATTAATACTTTTAACGAAGGGAGAATTATAGTCCTGTCAAACCCGTTCGGCTAACGACCCTCTACCAGTCAAGGAAGCGGTGGGTGAGACTAGATACCCATTAAACTGTCATTTTATAGGCAGTAATCTTATACCCCCCTTATAGACCGGCTTCATGAATAAGGCCTACTAGCGCTAAGACTAACTTTTAATCTTATATATATATATATATATATATATATATATATATATATATATATATATATATATATATATATATTAACTTTTAATATTATAATACTATAAGGGTGTATTTTACACATTTAAAATACTTGGTGGTTTAATCTAATAATTAAACTATACTCTTAATTTAATTAAACTTAAACCATGTCTTTATGGAACTATTAACTCTTTTAATTAAACACTTTAATTAATTTAATAAAGTCCATAAAGTTTTAATTTTAACTTTTAAAATTCTAGGGTTTGGAATTAAAGTGTACATAGGGGTGACTTTACAAATTCCAAAACTTAAGGGAAAGTTTTGAAGCTTTTCAACCCTTGGATTTTCATAACTTATGAGTTTGATTAAGGTCTTAAATTTTTTTTAATGAAGAGACTCTTGAACATCCATAACTTGAGGACAAGTTATGGACTTCATAAAACTATTTATGATAAAAAAGACTCTTCATTTTGTAACCTATGACAATTTTATGAGTTTTTAAAATTCATAAATGTTACTTTTCAAGTAACTTGAGGACAAGTTACAAAAAAAAACACATATTATTACCAACTTCTAGATTAATTTAGATTGAAAACAACTATCATATAATTTTTTTCTATTAATCTAAACAAACTGATAAACATGAACATTCATAATCAACAATTTTCAAGCATCATATAAACATGTATAAAACTTGAAACTTTGATTATAACTTTATTTGGATGAGAATAAACATTACCATAGTACCAAAAACAAATTTTATGAACAAAAACACTTTGTGGTAATGATTCTAATCCAAAACAGACCAAAAAACATGAATATATGTTGTCAGGGGGTCCAACTCATCGAGTGCATGAACCAAATCGACGAGTTGGATGAATTTGTTCATGGACTCATCAAGTCACACATTGGACTCGTCGAGTCTGCTATCTAGAAAGCAAAAAAATGGTTTTTTTCCAGCTATTTGCATCAAGTATAATTGAAAACAATCCATGGCTCTGATACCACTGTTGGGTTTTGGTATAATACAACATCCTATGGTGCAGATGCAAACCTAAATACCTTGGATCTATGTTTTCACTAATTATACATGCAAATGGTTTCCAAGGTATTAATCTTACAACTAGCATGCATTTAACATAAACAATATAAGATACTAGTTAGCATAACATACCTTTTGATGGAGCTTGAAGTCTTGGTGTATTTGGCCTTAAAGAGCTTAGCCCCAATTGTGTGGAAGCCTCAAGTGGAATCACAACACATCATGGACAAATGATGAACTTGAGAGAGAATTTCGTGCACACAAAAGACACAATGAACTCCAAGAAGATACAAGTGGCGATTTTGGCAATGAAGTATCTATTTATATGTGGGATTTCTAGGGTCATGGAATTTTATAATCCATGGTTCATGTGGCCCAACTCTTTATGTATCCATACATAAACTTGGTCCAACATGGATCATAAGCCCAACACATATAAATATAACTAATTATCATATTAGTCCCTATAGATTTAATTAGACTCTTTTGACCACTAAATTAATTCTTGATCAATACTAATTAAAACATATGATTTCATATTAATATATTATAACTTATAATATATTAATAAACCATAAATAACCTTCTCTCAAAAGTCCATCCTAACAAATTGTCCTGATGATATGCAACCCAAATGTACCATGCTACTCTCGGTTCGAATACATACCAATAATAGTTATGGGCTAGACACCTAATCCAACATTAATTCTATGATTCTTTAGCGTATACATCAGAGTTATATATAAATAATATCCGATAGGCAATAGGATGTGTGATATCCGCCTTACTTAGGATAGAATCACCCAATCGACTGTTCGTTCGATATTAATCATATATAATTTGTATACACTAAGTAATCATAGGAGGAAACAATATGGGTCATAACAATTACTGGAATCAGAGCCTCGAATCAGAAGTTATAAACATAAGAAACTTGTACTTTTTGGCCTCAAAGTACTAAGAATATGATTTATTTACTAAGAAAATTTTGGATTTTTAGAAGAATACAGTAACTTTTTCAATAACAAAGAACATACCTTTTCAAACAAAATACTTATGGACTCACCAACTTTAATGTTGACACTTTTTCAAACCACTTGTATTCTCGGGGAAGTTAGTAGTCAGGTGCCCTCTCAGGCATTTCGAAGATGGAGCATAGTAGCTTTCACATCTTGTCTTTCTTTATAGTTTTAATGTTAAACAAGCAATGTTTTGAATACAATGTAAATTATATGTTATTAATACGATGGTTTTGTTACTTTGATTACTATTATACATTTGTTGTGATACTATACATGACATCACCCACCCCCGAACATTTCCATCGTTCTGGTGGCGTGACAAATAGTCTGCCAAGTTTTGTTGCGTTCTCACAAATTCTACCGAAACTACACTATTCATGATTAATTTTCTAATCATGTTACATCTAACACCCAATTTTCTAGACTTGCCATTATACACTTGGTTAAATTTCTCAACCACTCTGCTTTTTTTACCAACAACAGCTAATACAACAAATTCAGATTCCATTGTAGAGCTTGTAATGCAAGTTTACTTCTTGGAAGCCCAAGAGATAACTCCTTCCTCAAGTAAGAATACCCTACCACTTATTGAGGAATGATCCTCTAAGTATGAAATCAAACTTGCATTTGAATACCCTTCTAGGACTAAAGGATATCCCAAGTATTTCAGTCCAAAATCAGTAGTTCATTTAAGATACATAAATACTCTTTGAATTGTATGCCAATTTTGAGTACTAGGATTACTAGTATATCTACTCAATCTTCCAACAAAATAGGCATTATCAAGTGTAAATAGAGCTTTCCAGCATTAGTCATCAATTTCACATTAGGATCCATAAGCGTACTCACGGGTGACAATCACCAAAGTTAACCTTATTAAGAATTTTCTCAATACAGTGTGATTGTTCCATAACAACCCCTTTATTCATCCATTTAATCCTTATCCAAGGATTACATCAGCCTCCCCTGTGTCCTTCATAGGAAACTTAGATGACAACAATCTCTTTATATAATCTACTTAATATTGGTTCACACCATAGATCAGCATGTCATCCACATATAAACAAATGATGACACCCGAGCCAGTAGCATTAATTTTACTACAAATGTATTTATCATATTGGTTTAATACAAACCCACTTGATAAGATATATCATCAAACCTTTGATATCTTTGCTTAGACGCTTGTTTCGGCTCATACAAAGATTTCACAAGTTTACAAACCTTATACACGTTTTCGGGTAAAACAATACCTGTCAATTGTTTTATGTAAACTTCTTCAGCAAGTTCACAATTCAATAAGGATGTATTCACATCCATCTGATGAATAATCAGATTATGTATAGCCTCCAAGGCAACTATCAGTCTAATGGTATAAATGCGAGCCACTGGAGCATAAGCGTCAAAATAGTTAATTCCAGGTTTTTGTCTAAGTCCTTGAATAACTAATCGATACTTGAACTTATCAATGGTTCCATAAACTTTCATTTCTTTCTAAAGATCCATTTACATCCAAGTGGTTTAAAACCTTGAGACAAGCATGACAACACCTAAGTGTTATTCTTGAGAATTGAAGATATTTCATCAACATTTTCATCATTCCAAAAGGTAACATTATGAGACTCCATAGCCTCTTTAATTGCCTTAGGATCATCTTCTTTGCTATAACAATAATCATATTAAGAGTCGGAACCGTGTATGTTCACTTTTTGAATCGATATTTCTTCATATGAATGGGTTACGAGAAATTCGATCTTAGATAATCCTTAAAGGAATAATCAAGATTTTAGGCACATAAAATTGATCAAAACAAGAGAGAATATGGTATGTGTTAATTTCGTATGTGTCAAAACGAGCGAGATTCATCTCATGATCTCCCAGAATTTGAAAATAACTACCTTTGGATAAGGTAGTTTTAGGGTTGGATAACTACACGAATTTACATTGAGACCCTCGAAAACACAACAATTTCTATGAAGGTCCCTCTAATAGTTTTGCATTTTCCGTAACCCACTAACCGGCTACCAAGGGGCACTGCCCCTCGGAACCCTACAAGGGGGTGTGACCCCCTTGAACCCTACTCTTTTAGTCGTACCAGGATCAATTTAAATTAATACAAGTGTGAACTCCGCACCTCTAACCTTGTATTAAAACTAAGATATAATCCCCTTTGAAACATGTATTAATCTCATTACATAAAAATGAAATGATGACATCAAAATCACCAACATTTTATTATGTTTATTTCACGGTGGTCGAGGAAATCCCTAGTTTTGATTTTAGTCAGATAAAGAAAAACAGATCATTTGAGATTTCAAGATGAGGAAATAATCAGCCGTATTCATCTCTTCATCAGTAGTTTAGATATTAGGCAAAACACAGATCTATTTTTAGCGTAAAATCTGCTTCCGATTTTGGGATTTCATGAACGACGAGTCTACAAAACATGCTTCCAATTTTAGGATGATTATAACTTGAGAATGACAAGATATGTAGGTTAATTAGTTGATGATTGGGAAAACAATGGGTAAGTTTCACCATGTGGTTATTCCATACTTAGTGAAAATATTTAGGTATTAAAACAATGATAATGACTTACGGCATAAACCAATATCATGTGGTGTAAAAATTTCTAATTGGTAGAGTGATGCTGGTGAAGAGGATGAGTTCATGTATTGCTTGATATATATATATATATATATATATATATATATATATATATATATATATATATATATATATATATATATATATATATATAGAGAGAGAGAGAGAGAGAGAGAGAGAGAGAAAGAGATAAAGAGAGAAAGAAAGAGATATGAGATGGGTTATGAGCATATCTACATTCCTATGTGATCATATTTTACTTCTATTTATAAAATTATCACTTTAAGTTTTTAACATATTATAGTGAACTTATTAGTTTAAATAGGTTGTCATATGTAACCAATTATCATTTTAAAGTCACAACTTTGGTATAATTTATGATTTTATAAAAAATAGTTATATGATTAATTTCAATAAAATGTTAAACGGTTAACTTAAATCAAAATTTCAGTTAAACTTGAAAAAAAATCGAGACATTATTTATAAATTGTTAAATGCTATAAGTTATAGTGTTAAACCTAAATTGTAATCCTAAATTAACAAACAAAAAACGTATTTTTATACTTTTTAAGAATTTTCAAATAAATAACTTAATAATAACTTTAAATAGGAATAGTTAAAAGTAATATTATATACAAAATTATAATGTTATCTTTTAGAACAAAAACAATGTTTGTTGTTTTAAATAATTAAAACCAAGGAAACTAACAATATTAATCAAATAAAATTTAAAAATATTAAATTTTTTTAAACCGAATTAAAATAATTGAGAATTTACAAATATGTTATTTTAAATAACTTACAATAACAATAGTAAAAGTAATATTATATACAAAAATTATATTATTTCTTTTAAAAACAAAAACAATGTTTGATATTTTAAATAATTACAATGCTAGAAATTAAAATCTTAAGCAAATAAACTTTTTAAAATTATATAATCATAACAACAACTATAAATATCATTAAATCATATATTATATTTAATTTTATTCATAAGTAACCTGAAGGTAGAGGTCCTTGAAACAATTTGGATTATAATTTTAAAAGATGTCTACATTATTATATAATTCAAAACAAATTATGTTTATGCCAACTTAATACAAGATTTGTTATATAAGAACAAACAACATCATTGATATATATATATATATATATATATATATATATATATATATATATATATATATATATATATATATATATAATGATTTCAAAAATATTTTTTTATTCTGCGCAACACGCGGGTATTCACTTAGAATACTTATAAAGGAAACATTGTTCCTTTCACCACATTCATTTGAAACTCCCATGACTTTTCAATTTCTTTCTAATAATGATTATAAGTTGGTTAATAAGGTTAAATAAATATCAAACCTAATGTGTAATCATATATAAATTAAATTTCAATATTAAAAGAATATCTTTACTTCTACTTATAATGTTATGTTTTTTAACTTTTAACATATGATACTTAATTTATTAGTTTTAATATATTGTTGGATGTAAACCATTTTCATTTTAAAGTTACAACTTTTGAACAATTTGTATAAATTACTTAAATTATTAATTTAAATATAACATTACACAGTTAACTTAAATATAAATTTTAGTTGAACTTAAACAACCCAAAAAATATTTTGTAAATAGTTAAAAGTGATAAATTGTAGAGTCTTTCTAATAATTATAAGTTGGTTAATAAGGTAAAATAAATATCAAACCTAAAGTGTAATCATAAAGAAACTTAATTTCAATATTAAAATAATCTATTTACTTATATTTATAAAGTTATGTTTTTAACTTATAATATATTATACTTAATTTATTATATTTAATATTTTGTTGTATGTAAACCATTATTAGTTTTAAACTACAACTTTTAAACACTTTGAACAAAATACTTAAACTGTTAATTTAAATATATCATTACAATGTCAACTTATATATAAATTTCATTCCACTTAGAAAACTCAAATAATATTTTGTGAATAGTTAAAAGTGATAAATGCAAAAACTAAAATGTAATCTCAATTTAACGAAAATATTTCCTACATATATTTTTATAATCGTTAAAAGTTTTCAAATAAGTAGCTTAAAATAACTTACAATAACAATATTTAAAAATAACTCTATATAAATGATTATATTGTTACCTTTAAAATCAAGAAACAATGTTTGATGTTGTAAATAAGTATAATGATAAGAATTAAAACGTTAAGAAAATAAATTATAAAAAATTAATTAACAATTAAAACAACTATAAATAACATTAAACCATATCTTATATTTAATTTTATTAACGAGTAACTCGCAAGTAGAAGTAATTGAAACGATTGAAATTATGTAGTTATAATCGATGTATATATTATAATATAATTCAAAATAATCAATATATTATATCAATTTAGCATACAAATTATTAAATCAAATTTAACAACAACAATATTGTTATATTTTTTAAAAAGTATATATTTATAATATTTAATATAAATTGGTTAATAATATTAAATATGACTTTAACTTTTTTAACATATTATAGTTAACTTATTATTTTATATATGTTGTCGTATGTGAGAAATTATCATTTTAAAGTTACAACTTTTGTATAGTTTATGATTTTATGCAAAATAGTTAAATTATTAATTTAAATATAATGTTAAACGGTTAACTTAAATCAAAATTTTAGTTAAACTTTAAAAAAAATCGAGATGCTATTTTATAAATAGTTAAAAATTATAAATTATAGTGTTTATTCTAAAATAACCAAAAAAAACCATGAAACTATTTTTTTATAACCATTAAGAAATTTCAAATAAGTAGCTTAAAATTAACTTATAATAATAACAGCTAATATTATATACTGATATCTTTAAAAACAAAAACAATGTTTTTTGTTTTAAATAAATACAATCAGAGAAACTAAAAATATTAATAAAATGAATTTTAAAAAGGTTAAAATTTTGAAACCAGATTAAAATAATTAAGAGTTTCCAAATATGTTATTTTAAATAACTTACAACAATAATAGTTAAAAATAAAATTATATATAAAATATATATTGTTATCTTTAAGAACAAAAACAATGTTTGATGTTTTAAAGAATTACAATGATAAATATTAAAATCTTAAAGAAATAAACCTTTTAAAATTAATTAATCATAAAAATAACTATAAATATCACTAGACCATACATTATATTTAATTTTATTCATGATTAACCCGCAGGTAGAGGTTATTGAGATACTTCTGATTATAGAATTTTAAATGATGTCTACATTATAATATAATTCAAAACAAACAATGTTTATATCAAATTATTATAAGATTTATTATATAAGAGTTAACAACAACGTTGATATATTTAATAAATATATATTTGTAAAGGTTTCAAATACACGGTTGTATTCCGTGCAACGCACATGTATTTGTCTAATAATAAATAATAAGATACCAAAATGACAAAAATACTCTCACATAAGTTGCATGTGACCGACTTAACATAAAATATTTAAAGACAATTAAATGTAAACAACAATAAAAAAAAAACTTATTTTGGGGAGGTTGCTCCGAAAATTTTGACAAAAATGACAATTTTATACATGAACCATTTTTGCAATTTTATAAAAAGTCTAATCGTAAATTCAAAAACTAACAAAATTTGATAAAGGGGAAATGACTCTTGAGGGTAATTAACTTTTACGTTTGTACTCATTTGGTCTATTTTTTGTATTAAATATATCATTGAACTTGCTGTTTGTATTCACCATAACCCTTTCGACCGGCTTCTGACCTGTGATAGTCGGTCAAAGGGTTATGGTGAACATAAACAAGTTCAATGGTATATTGAGTACAAAAAAAGGAAATTGACAAAATGAGAACAAACTCAACAGTTGGTTACCCTCCTGAGTCGTTTTTCCTAAAAAGTTAAATAAAATTAAAGTTGTAAAATTATCAAAGGCTGTAACCTTCTTTGGCTATAACGTATATGAAGAGCGTTTCAGATGGGTAACTTCATTAAAACATGGTCTATGCTATGCTTACTATGGTTAGATATTAACACTCCTCTTCAAAAGGATATGATTGTGTATGATAGATATATTTATCAACATAATATACCTCCTCAAGGTATATTATGGTGATGTGTCTGCAAAAGCAGCATGATATTGTACACATTGATGTTGTATCTCATCCCATGAATTCGATCTTAAAGCTAAGTAAACTCAAAAATCACAGCACTTGTGATTCCACTCGTTTGTAGACTTGTCTAGAATCCATGATACGATAAATCATTCGATTGGAAATGTAAATGTAGTTATGAAATGCGCCTGCTTAGTCAAGATTTCCCTAATAAATATTCAAGTGCATTACAAAGTTGTACATGTATGAATAGTGTTCTTTCGTGGGTTATGTTTTGAAGATAAGCAAGAATGAATATCATAAAGTCATTAATATCAGTAGAAGATGACATGAGATTTGCTGTAAATGAATAAAGGGAAAATGAATCACGAAGGTAATCAACTGTTGAGTTTGTTCTCATTTGGTCCATTTTTTTTTTTATACTTAATATACTATCGAACTTGTTATTTGTATTCACTATAACCCTTTGACCAACTATCACATATCAAAAGCCGATCAAAAGGGTTATCATGAATACAAACAATAAATTCAATGATATATTGAAAAAAAAAAAAAAAAAAAAGGACGATAGTCAAAAGTTATTTACGAGTCATTTTCCCTTTGATAAACCATAGACTTCTGTCTCAAGAACTCTTTTTAGGAGTTTATAAACCCCATGAGATATCTACCATCTTCTCCGTATCACTCGACTTCTACTCACTCTGTTGCTCAGCCATGGCGGTTAGCAACAACATAATAGCAACTCTCAACTTCATAGCACTTCTCTGCTCCATTCCAATCATCACCGCTGGCATCTGGCTTGCCTCTAAACCGGACAACGAGTGCATCCGCTGGCTCCGATGGCCGGTCATCATTATCGGTGTTCTCTTCCTCTTCCTTGCCCTAACCGGCTTCATAGGTGCATACTGGAACAAACAAGGCCTCTTAGCCTTCTACCTCTTCTGTAACGCCGCTCTCATCATCACCGGTCTCATCCTCCTCATACTCGCCTTCGTCGTCTCCCGTCCCTCCGGCGCCTACTCCGTTCCCGGACGGGAGTATAAAGAGTATCGATTGACGGGATATTCGAAGTGGTTACGCGATCACATCACCGATTCGGATAATTGGGGAAATATTAGGGCGTGTTTGGCTTCCTCTTCGATTTGCACGAAGATGGCTCAGGATTCGTACACTGCTCCTCAATTTTTCGCTTCCAATATATCTCCTCTTCAGGTACTGTTTCTCAGATTTCACGTTGTGGCTCTGTGTTCTTCTTCTTCAACACCATAAATGCAGACCCTGTTATTTACAGTAACTTGTAATCTATGCATTTATGGTTGTACATTGTCCCGCATTAGCTCACTTGAACATGATCCATGGAAAGATCAAATCTTTACTTGATTATAAACTTTACAATATATTATCATCATACTTTCTTAAAATGAAATTTACCAATAGATGATTCTTATTAAATAATTAATGAGTACTAATTTAGACATATTAGAGTGTAATGGAGAAAAGTGTTCAAATATTGTGCCCACTTTCTTGTGCTAATAACCAAAAAAAAAAAAAAGGCACCCACTCAATTAACTTATGAAGTCTTTGTCATTATTCAAGAAACATCATAGAAAAAACATGAGCACATGACATCCAATTTTCTTATTATCTCAATTATTGGTCATTTATGTGTGTGATCCCATGATTCAAATATTGATTTACTATTTACTAATAATACTATTCCTTATACAAAATTTGAATTTTTTTTATATTGAAATATGTGTAATGTGGTGTAGTCGGGATGTTGTAAGCCTCCAAGTGTGTGTGGATACCAATACGTGAACCCTATAATGTGGGTCAACCCGACAAACCCAATGGGTGATATGGATTGCCCCATTTGGAATAATGACCCGAATCAATTGTGCTATAATTGTGACTCTTGCAAAGCCGGATTGTTGGGGAACTTAAGGAAAGAATGGAGAAGAGCCAACACGATCTTGATTATAGCCATTGTGGCTCTTATCAGTCTGTATGTTATAGCTTGTAGTGCATATAGAAACGCTCAAACTGAAGAAATTTTTCAAAGGTACAAACGTGGGTGGACTTGAAAGTGTGTTTGATACATCGTTTTTCATCAAGATAGTGTTTCTTTTAGATGAATAGTTATGTGTTTGATAGTTACTGAAGTTAGTGGTGTGTATATGTTCTTTTGAAAGGGATTGTTTTATCTATTTATATTGTTTTTATATGTTTATTTCGTCTTTCGTTATATTAAGTAAATGAGGTTGATTATGGTGTTGTGTTGACGATTACTGTGATGATGATGATCGATTAAAAGAACTTTTATCTTTTATATATGTATTTGTTTGCTACACAATTTTTTTTTTTTTCATAATAACTTAATGAGTCGCTATTAGAAATTCACGCTTGATAACGATTGACAATAATTTAAGCTTTCAATGTGGATTGTACTTTATGTGAAAATCATTTGTTGTATGGGTAAATAAGGTTATTCAATATATATAAAATTGGATGGAAATTAAAAGTTTTTAGCAACGTAACTGAAAAACGTATAGATTTGAATTAGTTAGGTCTAAATCAAGTTGTAAATCGATACAAATTTGAGGTGTTTTACGTATAAAATGTGACACGAGCACATTTTTGTTCCAATTTCATAAGTAGACCATCGGCTTTGGTTTGGTTTTTGAAACCAATAATTACCATTACCAAACCAATAATCTGTTAGGCTTGCTTTGGTTTGGTAATTGCAACTGTAACATTTTTCTAGTTACTAATTTAAAGCCAAAAGATGTCTTAGCCATTGACAACCTGACCAAATGTTCTCTTTTGCTTGGCAATATTGTATGCAACCGTTCTTAGACGTTGACAACACTCAATTTTCTTATTTTATCGATTTAGGTTTTTGTTCAAACAAGGGTTCATAAGGCTTTTCTGGACATAATCTTTCAATATACATCTTCCAAAATCCAAAATTATAGCTATCAAACTCTTCCATCATAACATTCATGTATTTATCCATAAGTATGACATTAGTTGTTAGGTATTTGAACGACAACCACACAATTAAAAGATAAAATAATTTTAATAATAATAAATTTGATAATAATATTTATATGTTTCATACGCCACATTAAATGAGAAAAGTAGAGAGATATTATTATTGATTTCGTTATGAAGCTTACAAGTACATGGAGGTTTTATATATAGATCTAGGTAGAGTCAAATAAATTTGTCTAGACAATATGTAATAGCAACATATTGTTGGATTAAGTGTATAAGCCCCTTAACTATAATTGATATATACTTAAATTGATAGTAGCACAATCATTTTTGGTTGCCCTCAAAACTAACCGCTGGATAGGTGATTTTGGGGAGAGATGTTGAATTTATTATTTGATTAATAAATTGAAATAAATGATTTATTAATGTATTATGGAAATAATACATTAATTAGAAATCATATTATTTAATTAATAATTAATTAGAAATTAATTAGAATTAATTTCGGGATTAAAAGAATTAGTTAAAAGTGCATAGACTGAATTGTAATTGTTCAATAGTTAAACAAATAAAAATCTAGAACCATCCATATGTAGAGACGATTTCTTGGAGCCCAAGGGTTTAATATAATCTTGGATTTGGGCTTATTTAGTGTTTTCTGACTGCACTATACATAGGGTATGCCTATGATTTTTGGCCAACCTTCTCGAGAAGAAATCCAACCGAAAATTTCATCCTCTCACCTCCTTGTTAATCATTCTTATTTGCTAGTGTTGGGTGTGAACAATTAGAGGCGTGACATTTGTGATGCTTGCTCTCAAGGATTCTGTTAGGACATAATTAATGGTTTATACTTTATTTTTTTTGGCTTTTAGTGTTCTCGGTCCAGGACCGAATTCTCCACATTCTCAGTGGTGTTTGGATTGTAATCACCTTGTGATTTCGATGGGCTTATAGGATTTCGGTTGGTCTTGGGCTTGTTAAGGCTTTGTATTAGGTTTATTATATAATGTGTTATCAACTGTGAATGAAAGAGTTAGTCAATTATCCATTCTAAGGAGCTATGATCGAGATTAAGAGAGAAAGAGAGAATCGAGAGCATATTAAGAATCTTATGTACTAGACTATTATTGAATATAGTGTGCATTGAAGATACCTGAACTGTGTTCTTAGTTCATAAAAATTGTTTTGCATTAATCGTTTGATTGGGATTCTGCGCCATTCTTGTGATTTCGATTGATACATCAAGAACGAGTTTTACAATTGGTATCAGAGTTAGGATCGGTATCAAATGATTTGGCAAAGTATTAAGTTTTTCTTGGAGTTTTCTAGCGTTTTTGATTTATTTTGACGAAAAGTATTGTTGTTTGTTCTTCGTGTTCTTCATTTATTGAAGACTTTGACTGAAATTAATTTGGAGATATTACAGATTTCGTGTTTCCGGTATTTTTGGAAGTTTTTTGAATTGGTTTGGACGTTTTCGACAGCTGATTTAAGTTCTCGGCTAGGTTTAAGACTTTTTCGGCGATTACCTGTGTTCTCGATCAGCAAGTAGGTCAATTGCCTAGTTCTTAGTTAAACGTTGTATTCGGTTAAAGTGCTTGGTGAAAACATGGTTTTCGGTCAGCGTTTTTGGTTAAAGGCTTTTCGGTCAACAATTTTTGAAATTTGATTTTTCGGTCAAATTTAGTAGTTTTTGGTTAAATCTCATACTTTTCGGTTTATAATGGACTCCTAGAACTCTTCTCTTTCTACAATGCAAAGTGATCATGATTCAGTTATGGGGACAACAACTCGAATTCATTGATTGCTGACTACTGATGGATTTCCTGAATAGAAATTCAGATTTGAAAGTATATTAAAATGAAGTATATCAAAGTATGAAGAAGCTTCTTAAGAGGTCCAGTCAAGATCACAACCACTCTGGATTATGAAGCTAAAACTGTAGTTGACAAGCCAATCGAAGATTATACTAATGAGGACTTCGATAAGATTGAGGATGATGAAAAGGCACTGGCTATTCTTACCATGGCTCTATCCCCTGACATTGCTCAAGGTTTATGGGTATATACATCTGCAAAAGCTTTGTGGGAAACATTGATTGAATTGTATGAAGGGAATGAGGATATGAAACAAAGCAGACAAGATTTACTTCGTCAAAAATTCAACATGTTTAATCATGTTCTTGGGGAGACTCTGAAAGCCTAGGTGCAACATTTTATTACTCTCAACATAGAAATGAGCACTGTTGGAATTGTGTTGCCTCGCTCTGAGATAAATAAGAAGCTGCTTAATTCACTTCCTAGAAGTTGGGATATGAATGTGTCTATGATCAAGAAGACTAAGGACCTAATCAACCTCTCTCTTGCTAAATTGATGGGTATAATCAAAGCTTATGACATAGATGACAAGCAGAGAGAAATTAATCATGTTAATTCCTACTCAACTGCAAGCTTAGGAGCATCTGCTAACAATGTATTTTCAGCTATACCATCGCACCATGCTCCTCCATCTTTTGGTATACCAATGGCATCTCCCAACTCCTCTGCATCCAGTTCCACCACCAAATACACCTCGCAGATTCCAGAAGCTGCCAAAGGAGCTGAAGAAAACATGGATCTGATGGTTGGATTCATGAATTGCTATAATGCCTTTGTTGATGGTGAATTAGTTCCTCCACTATGATTGGAGAACTTAATCAAATTCACCTTAAGGATGTTGAAGAGATGGATATATCATGGCAAATTGCTATGGTAGTGTTCAGGGCAAAAAAGTTCACTCAGCGAACTGGAAAGAACAATTTGGGAGTAAATGTGGATAAGGAAGTAGGCATCAACAAGAGCAAGTCGCGGCGTTACAACTGTCACGAGGCAGATCATTTTGCTTGTGATTGCACCAAGCCTAAAGTAGAGAATAATGTTGAGAGGCTTTTGGTTCCAGCTGGAAACAATAAAGAAGCGCCTCAGAATAATGAGCAAGCTATGGTGGCATAGCAGTTCTCGTGGGAAGATAGATGCAGGCTCTCAATATTACTGAAGATGGAAGAGCTATTCTTTCCCAGATTGAAGATGGTGAGGATGCTGATCTAGCTGAGGAAAAGATGATGGAGTTGCAGTTTGCGTTCATGGTCTCCACTACTCCACCAACCAAAGAGGTTAGTGAAGTTTCTTGCTCTAAATCTTGCGAAGATAAGGTTAATAAATATCGTGAGCATAATGAGTTATTAATTAGAGAGGTTTTCGATATTAAAAATGAAATCTATGAACTTAATAAAGTAAACAAGCCTCTTAAAGAAAAACTAGATGCTTAAAATAAAGATTTAATTAGGATGAGAGAAGAATATAGCACCAAATGTGTTCATAATCGTTATGTTAAAGAAAATTTTGCTAAATTAACTGTCAAACTTGATACGTTAAAAGCTAAATTTCAAGATGTTACATTTAACTTTAAGAAATTTGATGTGTCAAGTGGAATGGTTGAATCTATGATAGAGAAACAATTGAAATGGAAAGATAACCAAAAAAGTGGCTTAGGGTATCATAGTGTTCCGCCTCCTTTTAATGATAATTATGTTTCTACCTCTGAGACCATAGAAATAGAAAGATCTGCTCAATATGGCCAACCCCCTATATCAAATTCAGTTAAGAATGAACAACCTAGCTCCACTGAAACTGTTGAAGTGAATGATACTAACGTTTCTACCTCATGTGCAGATCAAGTATTACTAGAAGATGAGGGCAAGGAGGACTTTCATAATGATAGCTCTGTTGAAAATTTTTCAAAAACTAACGTTTTTGTTGCTTTTGTTTCAAATAACTGTGTGAACAAGGATATTAAAACTGATGTTTTGGATTCTTTTAAAAATTGTAGTGATGTTGCTTTTGATTCAAATTCAAATAGTACTGTTTTAAAAAAAAAATCAACCATGTAAATTTATGAAAGATTCTAATAAATGTAAATGTGTGTGTGTAAATTCTTTGAAACAAGACTCTTCTAGATAAGGACCTAGCTCAAGTAACACTTTCTTGAAAAGACAAACTTATTTTAATTGTGGGACTCCAGGTCACATTGCTAGAAATTGTCCACATCATTCTCATGGTCCCTTCTCTGAATTCGAATAGACGAACGTGCCAAGGGGAGATCTTCCAAAAGAAATCCCTCGAGGTCACGTCTTCGTAATAACAATTGGAATGATGACAAGGCCAAGAATCAGGCCTTTAGGGATAAAACAAAAGCTAACTCAAGAGATGGCTCAACCAAACCAAATCAGGTGTGGTTAAAATCATCTCAAGGGTCATCCTCTAGCTTACACTCACAATACAATTCTAAATAGAAAGGCAATCCCAACCCAAAGGCAAGTAAAAAGGGTCCCATTCAATCTAACAAGAAAGTACATAAACCAAATTACAAATGGGTATCTAAAGTCCTTCCTTCTAAATCAACAACTGATCTAAAAAGGTCTTCAGATTTTTTGAAATATTTATTTAATAAAGAAGATATGGTATGGTAAAAAGTATCCCAAGTTGATAGTAATGTTCAATCCAGTTTCAAGATGGATTGGGTTCCCAAAACAAATTCATCCCGCAACATGTGCAAGAACAACTATGGAGGAATATCATCAGACCTTAGTATATTGATAGTGGTTGTTCCAAACACATGACATGTGACATATCACAACTACACAACATTCAAAAGATTAATGGTGGTTATGTCTACTTTGCAGGAGGAGAAAAGGGAAAGATCACTCAAATGAGGACAGTTACAAATGGTGTGTTGAACTTTGAAAATATCAACTTCGTTCCTGAATTGAAACATAGCTTGTTGAGTGTCTCTCAAATCTGCGATAGAGATTTCTCAACTCATTTCACCAAGAAGGAGTTTTTAATTCTAAATCATGGTATTGTCATACCAGAAGAATGGATCTTGGTGAGATCAGAACGTCAAAACAACGCCAACATTATTGACATGAACAACAACATCCCAGAGAACATTACTTGCTTGTTCTCCAAAACTTCTGAACATAATGATATACTCTGGCATCGTCGCCTAGGTCAGACATATGTAAAGAATTTAAATCGACTTGGCAAAAATGATCTTGTTTGAGGGTTTCCTTTTAAAGATTTTGTCATATTCGAGAAATGTGTAGCTTGTGCACAAGGAAAGAAACATCGAAAACTGCACAAGCCAAAGCTGGTCAATTCAATCGACACACTTCTTCAATTACTTCATATGGATCTCTTTGGGCCAATCAATATTCTCAGCGTCAAAAAAAGCTCGTACTATCTGGATATAATATATGCTTACTCATGTTTTACCTGGGTATTCTTTCTGAAGAATAAGAGTGAGACAGCAAAGCTGATCAAGAGGTTCATCATCCTGATTGAAAATCAGACCAATGAGAAAGTCAAAGGCATCCACTGTGATAATGGGAAAGAATTCAAGAATGCTATTCTGGACCATTTCTATGCTAAAAAAGGAATACATTGCAACTCGCACGCCTCAACAAAACGGTGTTGCTGAGAGAAGGAATAGAACCCTAATTGATGTTGCTAGAACAATGTGTGTGATTCAAAATTGCCAGTGTTCTTCTGGAATGAGGCTATCGAAACAACATGTTATGTTCACAATTGGATTCTAATCAATAAACATCAAATGAAGACTCCGTATGAAAACCTTTACAGTCACAAACCAACTATTTCTTATTTCATCACTTTTGGATACCCATGAACTCTTCTTCATCTCGAAGCCACTCTAAAGTTCAACCCAAATGTTGATGACTACTACTTCGTCGGTTATGCTGGACGTACTGCTTATCGTGGAGTCCTTTGATGTCCGCTGGCTAGAAGAAAATGAAACGGGTGCGCGAATCGGCCCTGATTGGCTATTTGATTATGCTGATTTGTTTAAACCATTTTATGCATTTTCTGATAATGTTTCAGGTTACCATCCAAACTCGTGTGGATCAAGTAGAGATGATGAAGAAGAAGTGGTCATTGTTGAGGTTATCAAGCCATTGATACCGCAAGATGAAAATACAAGTTTAAATGATGGGACTCCAGATCCTATACCAATAAATGATGATACACCTGCTGAATCTCCAGAAAATGCTGACGATTCACCAGTTCTAGAGGAACATTTCGTCTCTATTAAACATGCCACCTCTGACTCTGCAACAACTTTTGAATCTACTTATATGGATTTTCTTTTTCATGAGAGAATTCCTGATGAGTATGTGGCGAGTACTTCTTATTGATGGGTTTTGAGCACTATAATAATCCTATGGTGCACATACAACCCTAATGCTTTGGATCTAAGTTTTCTCAAGTTATACATGCAATTTTCATTCATCCAAATCATGAACCCTAACTAGCATACAGCTTAGAGATTTACAACATAAAACAAGTGAGATGAATACCTCTTGGTTGTAGCTTGTAGAACTTGGCCTTTCAAGAGCTTAGTACCTCAAATGTGGTACCTCAAATAAGTCACAAACACCAAGAACAATTGAGGATTATGAGAGAGAGGTAAGGAGGCACCAAAAATCGGCTAGGGTTACTTCTTGGAAGTCTTGGCTGATTTTAGGAGTGTTAGGGGTTACATTTATAGTGTGGAATTCCTAGGGTCTCATCATGTAAACCCTAATTCATTCAATTAGGCCTTTAATCAAATAACTCATTTGATAGCCTTTTGGACTAACTCTACATGGACTCTCACATAGATTTAGTCCATCACTAATCAACATGGATCATTGGCCCAAACTATATGTATCACTGATTTACTTAATCAGCCCCCGTTAATTTAATCAGTCTCTTTTGATCACTAAATTAATTCCAAATTAATTCTTGATCAATGCTAATTAAATAATATGATTTCTCAATTAATATATTATTATTATAATATATTAATAAATCACAAATAACTTCTTTCTCAAATATCCATCCTATCAAATTGCTCCGGTGAAGGCAACCTAAAAGGACCATGCTACTATCGGGTCAAGTACATACAAATTATAGTTATGGGCTTAGACACCTAATCCAACAGTCTCCCACTTGGATAAGTCTAATAACTATAACTGCCAATGTAGCTTCAAAATCTGATTAGCAATCATAGCTCTCAAAAGCCATTGTCGAACTCTGATCTTATAAGCAACACGTCCTTTAGATAAGGGATCATAAATTTCCTCCGTTCTACAAAATATCGTATGTACATGAGACATGGATTTATAATCATTCTCTATGTCCATGTGTCGTTTCCCGATTTCTGATTTATGACGACTAACAATAGACTATAATTGAACACTTCAACTTAGTCCAGGCTTGGCCATGCACTTAGAGTGACATCACAAAATCATCGAAGGGCCCATAGATATCACTTTTATCCCTCTTATGGTAAAAGGAACGGATAAACTTCGACTCATATGATTGCTCAATCTACTCATCAAAGCACACACAACAATACGTTTTATAACACCATGTTACTGGTGCGTTTATGTATCATCAATGTGCAACCAACTTGTAAACTACAACTCACATGTCTTTGTTTTAAGAATATAAGATATTATTGTCTCACAATCACTCGTGACAAAATCCATGAAGTGATTCAAATGAGCGTGAGCTTAATCCAATACTCGAATTCTTATTTCAGGATTACTCATGAAATTGGACATTTTTTGGAGGAGTTTGATTAGAAAAAACTCGAGGGAGACATGATGATCTTGATTACATATAATAACACATCTTTTTAGGGTTCTAAAAACTACTCTAATACTAGTTGATTTTTGACTATGCAATCACACAATACCAAGAACGCGATATTACTTTGAAATTGATTTTCTATCGAAAGCAATTTCTAAATAAAATGATAACAACCAAGACACACCATATTTGTTTCACAAACTCCCGAGATGTATTCTAAAAGTTTATACAAAACTCTCATGTTTAAGATTTCTTAGAAGTACATGCAATGATGATTAATGTTACATAAATACTAATTTAGATGATGTATATCAGTCCCATACAAACGGGGAGTCTTTTAGCCATGAAAGTAATATAACTAACTGTCAAGTAAGTCAAGTTGTCTAGGTAAGTCTATTTTGATTGTGATCTTATTTCAACACTCAATCAATTCAGGCAAACAACTAGTGATGGTTTAGTGTATATTAACTTTGATAATTATCTAATCATTAAGTCTGACCCTAACACACAATCAAACACTTACAAAATCAACTCTCTAGACGGAACACTCAAAACTAAGATAGATCTCTAAACCCTTTTTTTTCGATATAGTATGTTGAAACACAATGCACAATTTATTTAACTTATATTAGTGACTTATAAAAACTCAAAGAAAACCTTACTAAATAATAAATTGAAGTTGATTATTTGGTCATCAAAAAAACAAAACGAGATAACTAACTAGTGTAAGGTGGTGTTTGTTTGTTTTGTCATATATTATTGGCCTCTGTTGTCTGCGTCATGCGCGCAGACAACACACAAACATTAACCTTTGCATATAGTTTTGTTTTTATGAAAACTGCGGACCTAAAATGTATGTGTGTCATTTTATTGGTGTAGATGTCCGCTAGAATCTTCTAACATCTTTGGACATTTTCTAAGCTAAAAAACATATATATCTTTGTTCTTTAATTAAACTTAGATTTATTTTAACTTTATCTATGATAAAAAAAAAAAATAAGTTATAGTATTTCAAGAAAAAAGGTTTGACGATACAACCATAACCTTTGTGAGAAATTTATAAATAAAGATTTAGTTACGGTAATAGTTGTTATAGTTGTTTACATAGGTATGAAAATAATCATAATATTGTCTTATATTTATCCTAAATTTTATAGAAAAATACTTAATGCAACATCATCCGTTTCTGGAAAAATGATTTATGGTTAGTTTTTAATTGATTTATTTAAACACAAGTAAATTGAAAATTTTTAAAAATTTTATTTTATAATCAAAGTTTATTTCCATTTATTTTATGTATTAAATGTTTTAATCTCTCATTAGTAAATTACAATATTTATGTATAACTTTGCGATCAAAGCTTATTGGTTTTTATCATATATCTGGTAATTTGTACCATTTTATTTTTATTTTTTATACAATAATACATAAAATTTAATCTGGATTTGTTAACTATTTATAAAAAAGTCATAAAAGTATTGTAAAACTCTTTTAAGTTTAAAAAATCAGTTTATTTATATTTTAGTTTATTTTAGCAACATAAATACGTTAAAAACAAACAATGATCTTCTTTGAAATTGCAAACGTTTGGCTTACCTGTTCTACTGCAGAAATCTACATATATAGTTTGCAGACTACATATATTTTACATTTGAAAAAACAAACAACAACTAAATCACCTCCAACATCTTATTTTAAAAAATTCAAAAAACAATAAGTAATAAACAAAACTTAAAACTAGTTATTTTGACTTCCTGTCTGAAATCAAGATTGTAATATATTCAAATTTCACATAAATTTTTTTTAACTAAAGATATTATATATCTTGTTATATAAAATATATGTCTAAATATAAAATAGAAAGTTATATATTTATACTATGTTAAATACTTATATATTATAAAAGTTGATTACAAATATTAAATAATAAGTAACATTAAGGGTGTGTTTGGCTGGCAAAAAATGAATGGAATTAGAGGGGAAATGATTCTAATTCTCTCGAATTCATATGTTTGGTTGGATTTAAAGGGAGGAAATGGATTCCTAAATGAAATAAACTTTCCACCATATGGAGGAAAGTGAATTCCTTCCAAAGTTGAATGGAAAACATTCATTCTCAACATGGAAAGTGATAGATTACAAAAATACTCTTTACTTATCAAAAAACCGACCACCACTACCATTACCTACTACCTCTGCCACGATCACCAGCGCCGCCACCGCCACCACCACTACCACCAACCACCAACTAACATCACCGCCACTACCCACCACAAACATCACTTGTCACCGCCATCGCCACCACCACCATTATCACCGCTACCGCTACCACCACCAACGCCACCACCCACCATCACCATCACCGTGGCCACCACCACCACTGTCGCCGCCACCACCAACGCCGCTACCATCATTACCACTACCATCATCCACCACCACTACCAATGTCGTCACCATCATCATCGTAACCACCACCAATGCAACTACCACCACCACCATTACCATCACCGTCATTGCCATTGCTACTACCATCACTCATCACCACAACCATCGCCACCACCACCACCACCACCGTCCCCGCTATCAACCGTCATTGTCGCCACTACCACCACCATCTGTGCTTTTCTTCCAAATGCTAATACCACCACCACCGTTGTCGCCATCACTACCACCTACCACCGTCGCCGCCACCACCCCCAGCATCGCTTCCGCCACTGTCGAAATCTTTCTGTTTTTATAATTTATATAATGTATCTTTGCATATAAGTTAAAAAAAGTAAAATCAAGCAAATATGTTGTTGGGTTTGTTACAACTCGTAGAAATGAATATGTTTTCGTTTATTGTGCCATTTAGACCAGTCAAACTTTGATTATTTACACTTTATACCATTTATTTGAAGGATTGTAACTCATTAAATATAATACCAAAAAAAAGAAAATTATAGTCTAAAACCATCTACGAACTCTAAACTACACATTGGAAAAAAAAAACGCATGAGAATTCGGCTTAAAAAGAATGAGATATGCGTGCTTAAAGAATTTCACAAAATATAAAAGTTTAAATTTCTTGTTGAAAAACTAAAATATTTCAGTTTTGATATATCATCTTTGAAGCATTGTAACTCATCAAATATAATACCAAAAACAACATAATTATAGTTTAAAATCATCTACAAACTCTAAATTACACGTTAAAAAAACCACATGTGAATCCGACTTAAAACGAATGAGATATGTTTGTTTAAAGAATTTCACTGAATACAAAAGTTTAAATTTTTTGCTTAAAATCTAAAATATTTCAGCTTCGATATCTCATGTTTGAAAGATTGTAACTCATCAAATGCAACACCAAAAACAATAAAATTATAGTCTAAAATACACGTTAGAAAAAATCGCATATTAATCCAACCTAAAACGAATAATATATGCTTATTTAAATAATTTTATAAAATGCATTTTTTTTTTAAAAAAATAAGTCAATCCAAAACGGGTGTTTACCGGGAACCGGCTAGACCGAACCAGTTTTGCTGAAATCCTAGAACCGAGAACTGACCTTGAGGTCCAAAAAAATGGTCCGGTCTGGTCTGGTCCGGTTTGATCCGATCCACGGGTCCGAAAGCTCACCACTATTGCCAACCAAATAAGATATGAAGTGGATTCAAATTCCTAACAAATTCTTTTTCTACTTTTAATTCAAATTCCTTTTAAAACATTTGGGAACCAAACACCACCTAAAAAATTTTAAAATGATATTTTCCAATAGGATCCGATGAAGATCAAGAATTAATATTCACTTTAAGTAATAAATAAATAAATTACAAAATAATAAAAATATGGTCATAAATCATAAATTTTAAAAGATTTATTTGAATTGGAGACAAATAAATATTGTTATATATTATAACAACTAATATGTTTTTAAATAAAAGAGTGAATCTTTAAAAAAAATCATAATCAAAAGAATTCTTTTTGCAAAATACTAATATAATTATGAGAAGATTTGTTTAATTTTCTTGACATTTGGAAGAAAAATTTGTTTTTATTTTCGGTTTTATAAAAGTAAACATTTATAATTGTTTTTCTCATTTTGTTGAGAATGTGAGCTTTCCTAAATCAGATACATTTTGGATGAATGGAAAAAATAAAGAGAAATTAAATTGATTCCTACTTTTTATGCCTACAAATATGCCTACTCAATAAAATTATGACAAGTGTCATCTTTCCATATTTTTTAAACTAAATGATTAAGACTATATTAGGAATATATCAAATACAATTAAATTGAATGGTGATTTGTTATAATTTTAGTGGGTAGGAATAATTGTAGGAGTAAAAGGTAGGAGGCAATTTAATTTCTCAAAAATAAATAGTTAAAAATACAAATATTTTTAAAATTATTTATTTATTACATATAAAAGATAAAAGATCGGAATAAACATAACCTTAATGGGCCAAATTGGCTCATTTAAAAGATAGGTTAGCCAACCAAAACAAGTAATTATTTTAGTAAGAGACCAAATTTGTTTGCTGATCAATACAGATTTTATTCTACTTTATAGAAATATTTATTATATTTTAAAATTGTTATTGTTATTACAAAAACTAAATTAGAATGCATTATTTTAATAAAAGCAACTTACGAAGTTATACACATTAATACATTAAGTAATTTTCTTTTGACCAATATACATTATAACTCACGTGTTAGGGTTTAAGAATATATAAGCCCAATAAAGTTTTAACCATTTTAGGATCATTGTTGTTAAAATTGTGATTTTGATTTTAGGATCATACGATTCTAGATATGAAAAATAAATCGGAACGTAAATGGGTTGTATTCAGGGTATGATCGTTTGTAGAATTGTAAGATTGCAAAATCTAGATCCGTACCTTCCTTAGATTTTTTTTTTTTGTTTTTTCTTTTTACAAATGGAATTTTTTATACCACTTTATGTCTTTTATCATTTATCAATTTAGCGTTTATCATTTTGTGTTGGAACTTATAACCAAAGTTCTAAAAAACTTGTTATGGCTTCGTCATGACTAGAACCTTGTTATTTGCTGTCAAGTTTTAAGAAAAATATCATGCTTAACATTGCTGTAAAGGCACGCATTACACTATTTAGAACCTTGCTTATAACTAATACATTGAAGTTTTTTGAACGAGAATGTTTTCAAACCCAAAAACGATCATACGTAGAATCCCGATCTTCACAACTTTGATCCGTTCATCTAAATTATATTTGTTCATCATAAATTCTTAGATTTATATTTCTTATGTGTATATTTTTTGAAAGTTATATTCATGTTTCCACAACCTTTTATCAATCTTTTACGTTTACTTTGTTACTTATTTGATTTACATGTCGACGTGGAAAATCTAATACTAGAGACTTTACACACTAAAAAAAACACATTTGTTATCTGGTCGTTTTCGTATACTTTTCATCCCACTCAACATTCATGAAAAGCGTATGCTTGGTGATTCATGAATTGTGTATTTTTGTATCTGTTTCCAAAAAAAACTCTATTTCCATTCGTCCATTGTCTCTAACCGTGTGAAACCAAAAAACAAAAAATAAAAATAAAAATAGTTACTTATAATAAATTACTTATAATAAATATGGATACATCTTAACATGTAGTTGAATATATAACTATGATATTTGAATTCCTATAAGAAGATAAATTTAAACCAATACCGTATTACTACTTAAAAACATTGACTGTGATATGTGGTATTTTTAAAAGTATCCTGAAAAAAATAGTTATATGATTTTTAAATATGTAAATAATAAAATGAAATACAAAAGCTAAGAACTTATAAAAAGATGCTTAAAGCGGCTTTTGAATTAGAAACTTTATTTTAAATAAAACTTTAATTGCGTACCTTCCATATACCCTTTATATATATTTCATAAAATCAATCAAGTTGACTATAGATGGTGGTTTAGCCATTAAATAAAAACATATGGGTAAGGTTGTAGATTTTGGTTTAAAATTTTCATATGCATATGTTGTCAATTTTTATAAAGTTTATGTTTCTCAATCAAATTATCTAAATTTTGTCTGAGATATTAAAATTATGTTTTATATAAACCGCTAAAGTAATTAAATGAAAAATGTCAAATGCAAGCAATAGAATAAAACATGATGATGCTTGAAGTTCCAAAAAATTTTGACAACGAATTGTTTGGCATTTATAGTATTCTGTCAAATAATAAATAAATTATTATTGTTATTACTAAATAACAAGAATAATGCTTTCAAGCTTTCACCAACTACTTACACACATATGTCAATCAATAGTTTGTAAGTCGTATTTTAATGGAAAAAAGACATTATAATCCTACAAAAATTTTAGTATATTTTAAAAGTTTTTTTTTTGGAAGCTTAAAAGTCGTGTTTTACCTTTTAAATTAATTCTTTAACCAGTTATGATAGGTGTTGATACCATGTATGATACTTATTGCTAACTAGATGTCACTTATTTGAACGCTTAATAAACACATAAATGACAGCTAACTAGATGTCACTTTTATACCCTTGGTTTCCAAGTTTTGCTTATTAGACATGTGGTCCTTGATTATAAATAGATTATAAATAGAGGAACCCTAAATTGGTTATCCCTAAAAAAAACTAGTTACTGTTATCTAGTCTCCAAAAAAAATCATCTATCCTTTACAAATGTGACCTTAAATATGCCAGCTTGTGTGATTCAAAACATGAAGGCTACATAGATTATGAGCTGCTTGCATTGCAAACTCAAGTCGAGGTTGAGCAAATGAAGAAGCAACTGTAGTCAAACCTTAAGAATGTTATCGACAAGTCGGGGACAATGTGATATGAAGTAAAATCGCTTAAATAGACAGTGACAGTGTTCTATGTTGAGATCAAGGAGCAACTGTAGTCAAACCTTAAGAATGTTATGAGCTGCTTGCATTACACGTGTTGGAACTTTTGAATCCAGGAAGATTAAGTTAAAGGACGTGTTCTATGTTGAGAGTCTGAAAGGCTACTTCATTTCAGTCACTTAACTTTGTGACATTGGTTATAAAGTTCTTCTCAATTGTCATGAGAGAAAAGTGTTTGACTCTGGAATCAAAATTGTGCTTACTACACTAAGGGACAATGATATTTATATGGTTTGATGTTATTGGTTTAGACCTTGATACTTTATTTTTTTTATTTGCATAATTGTAACATCCTAAGTTCAGAAGCAAGAGTTCAGGGGTGTAAAGTGTAAATGGAAAAGTAGACTCGGCGAGTTGGAGCTTTAACTCGTCGACTCAGAACGTGTGTTAGCCACGTAGTACGTGACCTGACTCGCTGAGTCGGTGGCTGGACTCGACGAGTCAGTGCTGGGAAGAGAAAACCCTAAATCTTAGGGTTTGCACCCTATTTAAAGGACCTTATGTCCTCCCCTCAGCCTCCTTGTTACCCTTGAAAGTCAGTAAACCCTAAAATCGTGCGAGCTTCCATTGTTGAAAAGATTTGAGCTTTGGAGGAGGAATATAGAGAAGGGAGCTTGTAGATCAAGAGGCTAGCATCAAAGAATCCTTGTAGATCTGAAATCTACTTCATTTTGGGCACATTTATGAGGTAACAAGATGCTACCTTGTGCTTTCCCCTTTTAGATCTATTCATGGTTAAGGTTTTGGGGCTTTTTAGCTTGATTGAGATCCATTTCGGGTGTAGGGACTAGATGAGGTTGCAACTTCAAATCTAGGCTGGTTTTGGTCCATGGAAGCATAAAGTATTAGCCTTTGTGCATGTATAAGAGCATTCTTGTCTTGAATCTTCCTTTTAGCTTGTGTTGAGCCTATATTGCCTTGCATGCACGTAAAGTCAGAAACTTTTCGTGTGAAACTAGCCCTAGGAGTCTAGATCTATGAGTTGGAAGTAGTGAGATGGTCTGAAATCATATGAATAGGGATGAATTAAGTAGACTCGGCGAGTCTGTTCTTGGACTCGACGAGTTGGGTTGCAAACCCTAACCCAACTGGTTATGACGCAAATCAGTGAGTTGAGTGGTGACTCAGTGAGTTGGACAGGCTAGGACTCGGATTAAAGGATTCAACGAGTCATGGGGTGACTCGGCGAGTCCAGTCGCGTATTGTGGGGTTCTGAGTTCATGAGCTCGGCGAGTCACTAGGATGACTTGGCGAGTAGGGTCAACCAGGAAGGTTGAATTTGACTAGGACTGTGACCTTGACCAAGAATTTGACCAGTTTGACTTCAAAGGGTATTTTGGTAATTTGGGCTCTGATGTTTATGATTTCAATAAAGTTTTAGAGGGTGGTGTTCGTGGCGGTGATCGGGAGTTTTGATCTCATCTCTTCAGTTCGACATTTGCAAGGTGAGTTATCCTCAATATACTCAAGGGTCTAAGGCACCAAGGCCTGTCCTTTGATTTGTTATTTGAGATAGTTACTATGGTGATATGATAGCTCGGAATCCTAGTAGATTGGATGGTTACGTGCAAGTAAGATTGGTTAGTTCTTACTATATGTATGCTGGTAGGAGATTACATGTTATATGTGTACATGGTTGTTATGGTAGTTGAGGGTATTCCATCCCGAGGATGATTGTGCCCTAGTATGTTGTCTGGTAGACTGTTATATGATTATCTGATATAGGTGCACATGTTTATTCGATAGTCTATGGGCAATCCAACCCGATGGTTGTGGGCCGAGAGTATTCCATCCCAAGGATCATTGGACTCATAGTAGGTGGGCATTCCAACCCGATGGTTGTGGGCCAGGAGTATTCCATCCTGGTAGGATGATTAGACTCATAGTAGGTGGGCATTCCAACCCGAGGGTTGAGGGCCTGGGGTATTCCATCTTGATGGATGATTGGACCCATAATAGTTATTATATGTGTATGAGTGTGGGCATTCCAACCCGATGGTTGTGGGCCAAGAGTATTCCATCCCGAGGATGATTGGACTCGTAGTATATTGGTATTCCAACCCGATGGTTGAGGGCCAGGGGTATTCCAACCCGATGGTTGACTGGACCTATAGTATGTTGTTCATTGATGTATGTGTATGGTTGTATGTGTATGGGTATTTTGGGGGTAACTCACTAAGCTCTCGGGCTTACAGTTTTCAGTTATTGTTTCAGTTACATCAGGAGATCGTGGCAAGGCAAAGTCGTGATCGTACCGCTCCTCATTTTTATGATGTTATTTCTGGGATACTCTGATAATATAATATTTGGAAACCTTTTTGTAATAACTAATGGAACATGGATTGTTTTTGAAAAGTTTAAATTGGTTGGAAATTTTTGGATGTTACGAGTTGGTATCAGAGCCTTGGTTTGAGTGAATTGGAGGAACATTCATGTGACTCCAGTCTCAAATCAAGGAAAGGTTTTCAAAATGATTTCTAAAACGGTTTTCAAAACAAGTAAAGGGAATGCAGGGGGTACGATCAGTCGGAGTCAGTAAGTAGACCCCAAAATACCATATAGTTATTTGATATTATGTGATATGATAGAATAACATGCTTGTACTAGGCTAGGGATCTTCAGGAATTACATGATAGAATTGCCTGATTATATGATGCCTGCTAGCTTAGGGTTCTCTTTATATGACTAGCATACACTAGTGATGCAAGGTTGATGGAAGTTTCATGGATGGGTGAGTTGTGGGACCGGTAGGTCAGTATGCGATATTTAGCTTCCCTCTAGGAGCGAGGATTGAATGCCCGCTATGTTTATGTGTATTGTTAGGGTGTTGTGGAGATACTTGGTACACATATGGGTAGGTGTGGAAGGTAGTATGGGCCCGTACTACTGAAAGCATAGGACCCATACGCGTATCAAGGAAGTCACAACCCCTAGAGTTTTGGTTGGGAGCTAGTTTCTAGGCTATTATGGGGAATGTATAATGTCCATTTTGGATGTATTTCAGTATGGTGGTTACGAGACGCTTCAAGGCAGGATCCGGTTCGGGATCAGGGTTAGGAGAGGGTGGTCAGGATGGACCCGCACCATCTGAGGTCATTGGTCAGATGATGACGGAGGATTTGGATGCCAGGATTCGTGAGATCCTGCATGATGAGGTTGCTGCTATGTTCCGGGCTCAGTTACCGGAAATGTTTGGGTTGATCAAGACCGCCATGGTTGAGTACTTTGATGAGCGCTATGCAGCTCTTGCAGAGACGGCTGCCGCGGCAGCTACAACGGCTGTAGCCGCGGCAGCTACAACGGCTGTAGCAGCGGCAGGGGGAGGAGCCGGTCGGGGCTTTTAGTATCAGGACTTCAATAATATGAAGCCCACTACTTTCGACGAGGTTCAAGATCTGATCGTTGCTATGAGATGGTTGTTGGATGTGGAGGGATGTTTCTTCATATGTTCATGCCCTACTGATCAGAGGGTGAGGTGTGCTTTGAACCTGTTGAGGCTCGGGGCAAAGGATTGGTAGATATTGACTACGGGATCATACTCTGACGTGTAGCGGGCTAAAGTTACTTGGGATCAGTTCCGTTACATGTTCAGTACTCGTTATGTTCCGCGGGTGGAGCGGGAGAGGTTGGCTCAGGAGTTTTTGGAGCTGAAGCAGGATTCAGAGTCGGTGACGGAGATCACCAGGATGTTCACGGAGAGGGATATGTTTTGCCTTGAGTTTGCTTTGGAGCAGGCTCAGATAACCCGGTATCTGAGTATCCTCAAGAGGGATATCAGGCAGTTCATGTCCACGCATAGATGTGATACCTTGTTGGAGCTGCAGGAGGCCGCCGGGCGGCGCGAGTTAGAGATCGAGCTCCATTTGAAGGAGCAGAGGGAGGCCCCGATGTAGTCTCAGCCTACACCGAAATGGTCAAGGGCCACTGATTATCGACAAGGAAGTCAGGGGAGTCACACCTGTAGGAAGCGCAACAAGGTGCATGATGGAGGTTGGCGGTCTTCTTCTGGGTGCCACAAGTGTGGCAAGGAGGGTCACATAGCCATGGATTGCAGACAGCAGACTCCAGCTGCCGGAGTCCGACTTTGTTATCATTGCGATCAGGTGGGCCATATGAAGACCCAGTGTCCTCTTTTGGCTGCCAGGCCAGTGCAGACCCCAACACCAGCCACTTTGAGACATACTGACGGGGGTCAGGGCAAAGCAGAGCCTCCAAAGGCTCAAGGACGTGCTTACCAGCTTATGGCCGAGGAGACTGGGACTGGGCTAGAGGTGACAGCCGATATGTCTTTTCTCTTATCTCTCGTTCGTATTTGTATTATGAGTTCCATTTCTTTCTGCGTAAGTTATTAGAGCATAGGAGATGCAAGGAAGGATTTATTGTTAGGGGATCATAGATGGTAGGCTCCAGTGGTATGTTCAAGAGGAAGAGATAGGATAGAGAATCGTTAGACCAGATCGAGTAGTCGGGATTCAGGGATTCAGAAATCACCAGCAGGAACTCGGATAATTTGAAGTTCGTTACTTTGGATAGGGACAATTAAGTTGCGTACCAGTTTCGCCGCCAGTAATCAATAGTTAGTGTTCTAAGTGGGGGAGAATTGGAAATTCTCGGATAGGACGTTCGCTTTGGAAGATGCTGCCTGATGCAGTTTGGATGACGGTTACTAGAATGGTGCAATGAGGCGGCCCAGTTATGCTGAAGACTCTGTATGAACGGTAGATCTATGTGTAGGTATGAAGTATACTGCTAGGCTAATAGCAATCAGTGGGTATGTCTTCAAGTGATGAATATGTTGAGGAAGTATGATGAGGACTTTGTGCAGGTTATCGGTTGTGTGTTCAGGTGCTGAGTATATGTGTTATGGAATGGCATCGTGATCTATAAGTGGATAGTGTAGAGAGAAGCTTTGATGTTGTGTCAATGACTGATGTTGCAAGGTCAAGGTGTGGGTGTGTGTGTGTGTGTGTGGGGGGGGGGGGGGGGGGGTTAAGCCTCCTTGGAGTTGAAGGAGGTGAGTATCTCCAAAATGGAATATTGGACAGATTCGAAGCAATCTAGACCTATGCTAAGGACCATGTGAGGGTATTCCAGTCATGGGCTACGGGCTTAAAAATTGCGTGATTATGTCTGTTGTAGGAGTGTGTTCGGAGTGGACATATCATTGAGAATTGGGTGAGCTGTGCTCGGTTGTGTCGAAGCAGAGAAGTTTGAAGGAAATGCAAGGATAGATCCTTGGATACTATGCATGATTGTAGACATGGGTTATGTATGTAGTGGTATTCCAATTTAGGGTATTCCATCCTGAGGATGATCGGACCCTATGATTGATTGGACCTGATGTGTTTGGTATTCCAACCCAAGGGTTGATTGGCCCAAACATGCACGAGGATACGAGGGTATACCATCCTAAGGATGACTGGACCCGTCATAGATGTACCTGGTATTCCATCCCGAGGCTGATTGGGCCAGGTATGAGTGTTTATGTGATTAAGCTGGTTGTTGATGAGAGTTGTTCGGAAGCTGAAGGATGAGTCATCCTGTCAGCACAGAAAGGGATTAGATACAGGAGGAGAGCTAGATGAGTTTCCAATATTGCAAGTTACCAGAGTTGTCGTCAGCTTTGACAGGAGAATGATAGCTTAGTGCTATGGTATAGCCCAGTGGATTATAGTAGTATTCATCTCTCGCAATTCACAAAAGTACGTGCGTATCGGGAAGATGATAGTATCATTTGGTGGTACTTATATTGAGGTGTGCGGGTATAAAGGAGAAGCGGCCGATGGACAGTTTGGAGTGATAGGTAGGAATCTTGCACATGAAGGAGTTGTCATAGAAAAGATGCTGTAGAAGTTCTTGAAGAGAATTGGGATGGTTGAGAGAGTAGAAGCTGCAATGTAGGAGTGTTATCCAAAATCGTGTGCTGCAACAAGCTTCGAGGACGAATCCTAATTTAAGTGGAGGAGAATTATACATCCCAAGTTTAGAAGCAAGATTTTAGGGGTGTAAAGTGTAAATGGAAAAGTTGACTCGGCGAGTTGGAGCTTTAACTCGTTGAGTTGGAAGGTGTGTTGGGCACGTAGTACGTGACCTGACTCACCGAGTCGGTGGCTGGACTCGACGAGTCAGTGTTGGGAAGAGAAAACCCTAAATCTTAGGGTTTGCACCCTATTTAAATGACCTTATGTCCTCCCCTCAAATCCCTTGTTACCCTTGAGAGTCAGTAAACCCTAAAATTTTGCGAGCTTCCATTGTTAAAGAGATTTGAGCTTTGGAGGAGGAATATAGAGAAGGGAGCTTGTAGATCAAGAGGCTACCATCAAAGAATCCTTGTAGATCCGAAATCTACCTCATTTTGGGCACGTTTCTGAGGTAACAAGATGCTACCTTAAGCTTTTCCCTTTTAGATCTATTCATGGTTAAGGTTTTAGGGCTTTTTAGCTTGATTGGGATGCATTTCGGGTGTAGGGACTAGATCTGAGGTTGCAAGTTCAGATCTAGGATGGTTTTGGTCCATGGAAGCATAAAGTATTAGCCTTTGTGCATGTATAAGAGCATTCTTGTCTTGAATCTTCCTTTTAGCTTGTGTTGAGCCTATATTGCCTTGCATGCACGTAAAGTCAGAAACTTTTCGTGTGAAACTAGCCCTAGGAGTCTAGATTTATGAGTTGGAAGTAGTGAGATGGTCTGAAATCGTATCAATAGGGATGAATTAAGCAGAATCGGTGAGTCTGTTCTTGGACTCGACGAGTTGGGTTGCAAACCCTAACCCAACTGGTTATGACGCAAATCAGTGAGTTAAGTGGTGACTTAGTGAGTTGGACAGGCTAGGACTCAGATTAAAGGATTCAACGATTCATGGGGTGACTCGGCGAGTCCAGTCGCGTATTGTGGGGTTCTGAGTTCACGAGCTCGGCGAGTCACTAGGATGACTTGGCGAGTAGGGTCAACCAGGAAGGTTGAATTTGACCAGGACTGTGACCTTGACCAAGAATTTGACAAGTTTGACTTCAAAGGGTATTTTGGCAATTTGGGCTCTGATGTTTATGATTTCAATAAAGTTTTAGAGGGTGGTGTTCGTGGCGATGATCGGGAGTTTTGATCTCATCTCTTCAGTTCGACATTTGCAAGGTGAGTTATCCTCAATATACTCAAGGGTCTAAGGCACCAAAGCCTGTCCTTTGATTTGTTATTTGAGATAGTTACTATGGTGATATGATAGCTCGGAATCCTGGTAGATAGGATGGTTACGTGCAAGTAACATTGGTTAGTTCTGACTATATGTATGTTGGTAGGAGATTACACGTTATATGTGCACATGGTTGTTATCGTAGTTGAGGGTATTCCATCCCGAGGATGATAGGGCCCTAGTATGTTGTCTGGTAGACTGTTATATGATTATCTGATATAGGTGCACATGTTTATTCGATAGTATGTGGGCAATCCAACCCGATGGTTGTGGGCCAAGAGTATTCCATCCCGAGGATGATCGGACTCATAGTAGGTGGGCATTCCAACCCGATGGTTGTGGGCAAGGAGTATTCCATCCTGGTAGGATGATTGGACTCATAGTAGTTGGGCATTCCAACCCGAGGGTTGAGGGCCTGGGTGTGACAACCCGATATTTCAACTCTTTGTAATGGCCTAATAGGTCAAGTATTGTAAACATTTTTGAGTAAATAAAATTAACTTTGATAATAAAATGTCCAAAAAGTTTCTATTTAAATTCTTCTATGTTTAAATATCATTAAACCACGATCGTACGTAAAAAGAACGCCCAAATCCGACTTCGTATATTGAAGTTATGATTTTTCCAAGTTCAGCTTAGCAACAAACAGCTAAAAACTCAAATCGGAGATCGAGCGACATTTGGCCGGAATGACCTAAACGAGAATCGAAGGTCTCGACAATGGTATTTCAACGGTAAAAAGTCTGGCAAAAACCGACGTCAGATAAAGAAGTTATGAATTTTTAAAGAAATTCCTTAATTACGTCATTTTAATAAATAAATAATAAAAATAATTTCGGAATTTGCCAACGGAATCTAAACGAAAGTTGTAGATCGTAGTCTCACCTTCGCGGGGATATAAAGAACATCGAAAACGGAGTTCGTATGAAGGAGATATGAATTTTTGAAGTTTGATAAATAATTTATATATAATTTTTATTAAAAATGTTGGTAATATCCGAAGGGGAGTCAGCCTAGGGCCGAAGTACGCGCCGCGTACCTTCGTACGCCCCGCGTACTCGAGGTTACGGCCTCGGATCGTCCACGTCGCCCTATGCGAAGCTACCCGACCCGCCGTCCCATCCGACCCGCCCCATCCGAAATATGTAAGCGATGACGTTCGGGTACGCGCTGCGTACGCCCCGCGTACGGAGGCGGTTCAGCACCCCTATAAAAGGGATGCGAGCCTTTCCGAAAAATTTGTTCATTTTCTCTCTTTCTCCCACGATCTTGCTTCGATTTCCGTGCCCGTTCAAACCCGAAGCTCTGGTCTTTTTGCTCCAGTCCCAAGGGTTGATTTTACTCCCGAGATTCCCGAGAATCCCGAGAAAAATCCGTTTCCCGAGATGAAACTCTGCCCGGTTTTCGATCTCGCTATCTTCAAACTTCCAAGTGAGTTCATACCCCTTTATTCAACCTTTGAAATGCTTTTAAATGTTTTAAATACTTTATGGGGGGGGGGGGGGGGAATACAAGTTAAACACTTATAGTTATTGCTTCGATCACATGTGATTGCATTAATCACATGTGATTAATAACTAGGAAACCAATGATTTTATCACTGTTCAAACTGTTTTACTTCAAAATGTTTTACAAACTCTTTTACTTATCAAATAATTTTATTTAAACCTTGTTTTACTACTTATAAATTGCATGCCCATATATGTATAGATATATAAGTAATGTTTAAAGGGCTTAGGAAGGCCATCCGCCCTATTTCCTTTTCGCGCACTGAGATGTGGTCTGGTGGGATTTCGGGTGACCATCCGAGGGTCGTTTCAATATTAGTTATATATCATATATACATGTATAGACATAAAAGTACTTCCATATTCATACTTATCAGCACATCATTAGTAAGTTACCATCGGGGTAACACAGGATCATACTACTACAATTTCTAGATCAACGAGTCAGTTCTTTCAGGAGTCAATACTTATTACTAAGAGAACATATACAAGGATAATAGAACAAGTAACATTATATTGCATATACACGAATACGTTAACAATTGTGATCCACTTTATGGGAGCATGTCTTAATTGTCATGACCCGAGTTGTAGCCAGAGTCTCTTGGAGGGAGAGCGTGAGTTTGCGTATAGATCTATACTGGATTGACTATCCTACACCTCGCTGCTAGCTACAGCGGGACCGACAGGTCTGCGGGTGCCAAACGTCATACCTTATTTTTCGACTATACGTTGTCGATGTTACCAGTCGATAGTATGGTGCAATTTATCACATGATACCTTAATATAAATCCGGTTTAAGGTAGTTAGTACAGCAGTAGTTCCTATAAAACAAAACTACAGTACTACAATGATTTACCCATTACATTTTGGTGATATCCTCACTTAAACTTTAATGTACAAACTATATTTTGTTAAAAGATAGTTACACTTGGGAAATTACACACTTTTACATCAAATGAGCATACAAAACAGTTAAGCCTTGGTAGAAGGCTACTTTAACAGAAAATATAGGTTTTTCTGAGAGATTCAAACTTTTACAAACACTTACATACATTTACAACTCATACTTGCGACAGGTTCAAACGTTTTGATAACAAACACCGACACTAAAATACTTATGAATTCACCAGCTTAATGCTGATAAACTCTTTCAAAATAACTTGTATTCTCAGGTCATCAGTAGGCAGGTACCGATGCCAGCTTTTGAGAAGATGGAGCGCATTTCAAGACTCATCATATTATTTTGATTCGCATTATATTTTTGGTGTCTAAAACTATAAAGAACACGCTTGTATTAAAATTTTATATTTAATGCAATGGATGATGTTGTTTGCTTATTTATATTTACTGTGTTGTGATACTTTACATGACGTCCTCCGCCCCAGAACGTTTCCGCCGTTCTTGGTTTTGGGGTGTGACAGATTGGTATCAGAGCATTGTTTATAGTGAATCAAGTATATCAACCCATTAAAGATATACTAAACTATAAACCTATTTGGGATTAAAACACTCTGACCAAGAGTCTATACTTTAAATACTAAAATAGTTAATTAAGTATACTAGTCTGCATTCATACTAAAACCAGTGTCACAACGAGAAGAACAAAAGTATTACGATTGTTAAATATCACAGGTAAGCTAGGGGATGTATGGTCAGTCCTGGGAATGGCATAGCCTGATCAACTATGCTGGTCCGAGGAGTGATTAGCATATGCCCTAGGATGGTTGTGATAGGTTAACAAGTCTAAAAACTTACCAACAATACCACAGGAAGATTAATAGAACTTAAACTTTAAAATACTATAGGTGTATTTTGTACTACTAGTTACACGTATACTATATTCTTATACCTTTCTTCTCGCGTAGATCTAAATGGATGGATTCCAACACGGCGACCCATACTTTCCAAATGAAGGCAATGCCGGGTGGATCGATGAAGAGCCCGAAGTTGAGCATCCAATCCCTTTGGATGATCACCTCGCAGAAGGCTTTTCTAATGGATCCGACTCCGAGCCTGAATTCAACAACCTACCGCTCGTAGGTCAAGCCCCGGGCAACAACCCTCGGCCAGCTTTTCCAGGTCCTACTCCCTTATGGGCAAACAACTTGAATCGTTGGAGTGATGAACAGGGTCAACCCTTACCATACTTTGGGGACCGAAGCTTTTACAACGTCAGCGATGGTGGCTCTGCTGACCGAGATCTACCTGTCATTATCCGCAGAATAGATCGTAATGTCGAGCAAGGTCGAGTAGCCATCGACCGGGTCATGGAGGTTGATGCCAACTCAGGTGTCAACACAGTCTGCATCTGCCGTCTTGAAGAAGACATGGAACGGACCCGGAGAACCAATGAAACCCTACAACAACATCTGGTTGCCTCTCAAGCTGAAGTCATGGAACTCCGAGCTCATCAAAGTGCTCATGAGCAACACCTTCAAGAGGTGGTCCGTCAAATGAGATACCTCAGGGTTCTCCCGAGGAATACTTATCACCGTTAGATGATGTCTAGTACATCATTATCTTTTGGGTTAAGGATTAGCCTTTAACATCTGTGCTCTAAGTAGCACTTATCTGTAAAATATTCCTAATTTTCAGTACTCTAATTAGGAATCTAAGAACTGTCAAACTTTTCTATATGGTATGATGTAAGACCTACTGTTAGGTCGATTTTCCTTGAACTTATTACATCAGTAATACCAGTATTATTGAAATCTATCTAAACTGTGGGAAAAATCTATACACTTGTGCCTTCCTACTAATATTTCTTATTGTGATTTCAAACACTCATTCAACTGTTGGGCTATGGTTAGTTAGTCCATGTGTCACTCTCATGTTGCTTACAAATTGATTTTTACCATTTTTCTTATCTTTATAAACTTATAGCTGAAAGATGCCTCCTCGCAAATCTCCCAGGAATAATCCTGCACCACCACCTCCTCCGCCTCCGGTCATCAATACTGTAGCCCTAAATGCTGCCGTAGCTGCAGCAGTGGCAACTGCCATGGCTCAGTATCACTCTTCTGATGCCAGCAGAGGTGGAACCCCTGTTAACTCCATTCCGGTTGAAACCCCTGTGCGCTCGAGAGAGTGCTCTTACAAGGATTTTACCAACTGCAACCCGAAGTCCTTTCACGGGACCGGCGGAGTCATTGCCCTCTCGCAATGGTTCGAGAAGACTGAAGCGGTCTTCGAAATTTGTTCATGCCCTGCTGCGAGCAAAGTGAAATATGCCGCATGCACCTTTGAAGGAAAGGCCCTGACGTGGTGGAACGGCCACGTTAAATCTCTAACTATCGTCGTAGCCAACGACATAGGCTGGGAAACAATGAAAGACCTCATGATTGAGGAATACTGCCCGAGGGGCGAGATCCAGAAACTAGAGTAGGAGCTTTGGAGCCTGACCATGAAGGGCACCAATATTGTTGCTTATACCGCCAGATTCAGCGAACTGGTGGCCCTCTGCCCTAATATGGTTCCCACTGAACGGAAAAAGATCGAAAGGTACATATGGGGGCTAGTGCCTCCGTATCAGGGGAACGTCCTATCATCAAACCCCGCTACCTTCGACAGTGCCAAACGACTGGCACAACGACTCATTGACCATGGGGACAAAACCCCTACAACAACAACAACGCTAGCCATCTCAGAACCCTCCAAACCCACTGACACAAAGCGGAAACTCTGGGAGGAAAGGATGAAGGCGAATCGAGCTTCCAAAAAGCAGCAAATTGTGGCAGTGCATGCTGCAATAACCCCTGTTGCTGCTGCTACTACTGCTCCGATAGGACAGTATGCTGGAGGTTTGCCCAAGTGCAACAAATGCAACTACCACCACAATGGCCCCTGCCATGAAATGCAGTGCTCTAACTGCCACAGGAGAGGACACACAGTCCGTTTCTGTAAATCTCCGGCGAGACCGATCAACCAAGTCCCTGGATCTGGCGCAAGCCCGACCTGCTATGGATGTGGCGAAGCAGGCCACTATAAGAGGGACTTCCCCAAGGCGAAAAATGTTGGAGGAGCAGGGAGGGTACTAGCTATAGGCCACGGGGAAGCAACCACCGCATGCTTAATCAACCACCGCACGCACTCAAAGAACTATTCACAGTAGAAATGGCTAATGGAAAAACTGAAAGTACGAGTAGCATATACTTAGGTTGTACCCTAACTCTAGATAACCATTCATTCCCAATCGACCTCATGCCAGTCTCAATAAAAAGTTTCGACGTTATCATTGGCATGGATTGGTTAAGCCTTCATCGCGCCGACATCATGTGCTACGAGAAAGCAGTCCGTCTAAACCTTCCGTCTAACGAAACTCTTATAGTCTACGGCGACAAACCCGGTGCAAGTCTTCGCATCATATCAAGTATTCAAGCACAGAAGTATCTGCGTAAGGAATACCATGCATCCTTGCTCACGTCGTCGACACGAGCCTCGAAACAGAAGAACTAAAGAACATCCCTGTAGTGAGCGACTTCCCCGACATTTTTCCAGAAGAACTACCCGGGTTACCTATGCAACGACAGGTCGAGTTTAGAATCGACTTAGTCCCAGGAGCTACCCCAGTAGCCAAGTCGCCCTACTGTTTAGCACCAGCTGAGATGCAGGAACTCTCTGGTCAACTTAACGAACTGCTCAGCAAGGGCTTTATAAGACCGAGTTTCTCACCTTGGGGAGCACCGGTCTTGTTCGTTAAGAAGAAAGTCGGATCATTCCGTATGTGTATTGACTACAGAGAACTCAACAAACTGGCGGTCAAAAATCGTTACCCTTTGCCTCGCATAGATGATCTATTCGACCAACTGCAAGGGGCGAACTATTTTTCTAAGATTGATCTGAGATCCGGATATCACCAGTTACGAGTGCTAGAGGAGGATGTGCCGAAGACAACCTTCCGAACTCGTTACGGACATTACGAATTCGTGGTGATGCCATTCGGATTGACCAATGCGCCCGCAGTCTTCATGGATCTGATGAATAGAGTATGCCGACCTTACTTGGATCAGTTTGTCATCATTTTCATTGACGACATCCTGATCTACTCCCGAAGTAAGAAAGAGCATGGCGATCACCTGCAACAATGTCTAGAGACATTACGAAAAGAGAAGCTTTATGCGAAGTTCTCGAAATGTGAATTTTGGATCCGGAGAGTCGAATTCTTAGGACACGTGGTAAGCGAAGAGGGAATCCACGTGGACCCATCCAAAATTAAAGCCATTGAGAACTGGTCAGCACCTAAGACGCCTACAGAAATTCGTCAATTTCTAGGTCTCGCTGGCTACTACCGCAGATTCATTCAGAACTTCTCCCGAATAGCGAAACCTCTTACAACCCTAACCCAGAAAGGCGTGGCCTTTGACTGGGAAGAGAAACAAGAAAGAGCGTTCCAAACACTCAAACGAGCCTTGTGCACTGCACCAATACTATCCCTTCCCGAAGGAATAGAAGACTTAGTAGTCTATTGCGATGCATCGAATCAAGGGCTCGGATGTGTCCTGATGCAGCGAGGTAAGGTCATCACCTACGCCTCGAGACAGTTGAAGACACACGAGGTTAACTACACGACCCACGATCTTGAACTAGGAGCAGTGGTGTTTGCTCTGAAGATCTGGAGACATTACTTGTATGGAACGAAGAGAACTATCTTTACCGACCACAATAGTTTACAACACATTTTCGATCAAAAGGAGCTCAACATGAGACAACGACGGTGAGCTACTCAGTGATTACGAATGCGATATTCGTTATCATCCGGGTAAAGCCAACGTAGTAGCAGACGCCCTAAGTCAGAAGGAATATTCTGGTCGCAAAGTCAAGTCATTGTCAATAACCATCCATTCACACTTGTCTGAGCAAATTCAGGAGGCTCAACTGGAAGCCATGAAACCTGAAAAATGTGACGAGTGAATCCCTCAGAGGAATGGACAAGAATTTAGAAGCCAAGGGTGACGGAGCCTTATATTTCATGGATCGGATCTAGACACCGAAACACGGTGGTTTCCGAGACTTGGTCATGACCGAGGCGCACAACACTCGGTATTCCGTCCACCCAGGTTCAGATAAAATGTATCTGGATCTTAAAAATCTATACTGGTGGCCTAATATGAAAGCAGAGATTGCTACCTTCGTGAGTAAATGCCTTACTTGCGCAAAGGTTAAGGTCGAGTACCAGAAGCCCTCTAGTTTATTGCAATAACCAGAGATCCCGGAATGGAAGTGGGAGCGGATCACTATGGATTTCATAACCAAGTTGCCCAAGACAGCGGGTGGACTTGACACCATATGGGTCATCGTCGATAGATTGACCAAGTCTGCACACTTCCTGCCTATCAAAGAAACCGACAAGATGGAGAAACTGACTAGAACATACATTAGGGAAATCGTACGGCTACATGGTGTGTCTATATCCATTATCTCCGATAGAGATAGTAGGTTCACCTCAAGATTCTGGCAATCACTGCAACATTCCCTAGGAACAAGGTTGGACATGAGCACAGCCTACCATCCGCAGACCGACAGACAGAGTGAGAGGACCATCCAAACTCTGGAAGATATGTTGCGAGCCTGCGTGATTGAATTTAGGAAGGCATGGGATACTCATTTACCCCTTGTCGAGTTTTCCTATAATAACAGTTATCACACGAGCATCAAGGCTGCTCCATTTGAAGCTCTCTACGGCCGAAAGTGCAGATCCCCTCTGTGCTGGGCTGAGGTGGGTGATACCCAATTAGCCAGGGGGCAAGCTTCCGGTAGTACTCTCACCGGTCCGGAGATCATTCGGGAAACGACAGAGAAAATCGTTCATATCCGTGAACGATTGAAAGCCTCTAGAGACCGACAGAAGAGCTACGCAGATAAACGAAGGAAACCTTTGGAATTTCAGGTGGGAGACTGAGTCCTTCTCAAAGTCTCACCCTGGAAGGGCTTGATACGCTTCGGAAAGCGTGGGAAGCTTAATCCGAGGTACATAGGGCCTTTCGAGATTCTTGCAAGAGTCGGCCCCGTAGCTTACAAACTCGATCTACCAGGCGCACTTCGTAACGTACATTCTACATTCCACGTCTAACTTGAAAAAGTGTCTATCCGACGAGACTCTCGTAATCCCACTCGACGAGATCGAGATCAACGAGAGCCTCAATTTTGTGGAAGAACCAGTAGAAATCATGGACCGAGAGGTCAAGCAAATAAAACAAAGTCGCATACCCATCGTGAAGGTTCGCTGGAACGCCAAGCGGGGACCTGAATTCACATGGGAACGCGAAGATCAGATGCAACGCAAGTACCCACATCTGTTTCCCTAATCCACGAGTGCTTTCTTACTTTGAATTTCGGGACGAAATTCCCTCTAACGGGGGGATGATGTGACAACCCGATATTTCAACTCTTTGTAATGGCCTAATAGGTCAAGTATTGTAAACATTTTTGAGTAAATAAAATTAACTTTGATAATAAAATGTCCAAAAAGTATCTATTTAAATTCTTCTATGTTTAAATATCATTAAACCATGATCATACGTAAAAAGAATGCCCAAATCCGACTTCGTATATTGAAGTTATGATTTTTCCAAGTTCAGCTTAGCAACAGACAGCTAAAAACTCGAGTCGGAGATCGAGTGACATTTGGCCGGAATGACCTAAACGAGAATCGAAGGTCTCGACAATGGTATTTCAACGGTAAAAAGTCTGGCAAAAACCGACATCAGCTAAAGAAGTTATGAATTTTTAAAGAAATTCTTAATCACGTCATTTTAATAAATAAATAATAAAAATAATTTCGTATGAAGGAGATATGAACTTTTGAAGTTTGATAAATAATTTATATATAATTTTTATTAAAAATGTTGGTAATATCCGAAGGGGAGTCAGCCTAGGGCCGAAGTACGCGCCGTGTACCTTCGTACGCCCCGCGTACTCGAGGTTACGGCCTCGGATCGTCCACGTCGCCCTATGCGAAGCTACCCGACCCGCCGTCCCATCCGACCCGCCCCATCCGAAATATGTAAGCGATGACGTTCGGGTACGCGCTGCGTACGCCCCGCGTACGAAGGCGGTTCAGCACCCCTATAAAAGGGATGCGAGCCTTTCCGAAAAATTTGTTCATTTTCTCTCTTTCTCTCACGATCTTGCTTCGATTTCCGTGCCCGTTCAAACCCGAAGCTCTGGTCTTTTTGCTCCAGTCCCAAGGGTTGATTTTACTCCCGAGATTCCCGAGAATCCCGAGAAAAATCCGTTTCCCGAGACGAAACTCTGCCCGGTTTTCGATCTCGCTATCTTCAAACTTCCAAGTGAGTTCATACCCCTTTATTCAACCTTTGAAATGCTTTTAAATGTTTTAAATACTTTATGGGGGGGGGGGGAATACAAGTTAAACACTTATAGTTATTGCTTCGATCACATGTGATTGCATTAATCACATGTGATTAATAACTAGGAAACCAATGATTTTATCACTGTTCAAACTGTTTTACTTCAAAATGTTTTACAAACTCTTTTACTTATCAAATAATTTTATTTAAACCTTGTTTTACTACTTATAAATTGCATGCCCATATATGTATAGATATATAAGTAATGTTTAAAGGGCTTAGGAAGGCCATCCGCCCTATTTCCTTTTCGCGCACTGAGATGTGGTCTGGTGGGATTTCGGGTGACCATCCGAGGGTCGTTTCAATATTAGTTATATATCATATATACATGTATAGACATAAAAGTACTTCCATATTCATACTTATCAGCACATCATTAGTAAGTTACCATCGGGGTAACACAGGATCATACTACTACAATTTCTAGATCAACGAGTCAGTTCATTCAGGAGTCAATACTTATTACTAAGAGAACATATACAAGGATAATAGAACAAGTAACATTATATTGCATATACACGAATACGTTAACAATTGTGATCCACTTTATGGGAGCATGTCTTAATTGTCATGACCCGAGTTGTAGCCAGAGTCTCTTGGAGGGAGAGCGTGAGTTTGCGTATAGATCTATACTGGATTGACTATCCTACACCTCGCTGCTAGCTACAGCGGGACCGACAGGTCTGCGGGTGCCAAACGTCATACCTTATTTTTCGACTATACGTTGTCGATGTTACCAGTCGATAGTATGGTGCAATTTATCACATGATACCTTAATATAAATCCGGTTTAAGGTAGTTAGTACAGCAGTAGTTCCTATAAAACAAAACTACAGTACTACAATGATTTACCCATTACATTTTGGTGATATCCTCACTTAAACTTTAATGTACAAACTATATTTTGTTAAAAGATAGTTACACTTGGGAAATTACACACTTTTACATCAAATGAGCATACAAAACAGTTAAGCCTTGGTAGAAGGCTACTTTAACAGAAAATATAGGTTTTTCTGAGAGATTCAAACTTTTACAAACACTTACATACATTTACAACTCATACTTGCGACAGGTTCAAACGTTTTGATAACAAACACCGACACTAAAATACTTATGAATTCACCAGCTTAATGCTGATAAACTCTTTCAAAATAACTTGTATTCTCAGGTCATCAGTAGGCAGGTACCGATGCCAGCTTTTGAGAAGATGGAGCGCATTTCAAGACTCATCATATTATTTTGATTCGCATTATATTTTTGGTGTCTAAAACTGTAAAGAACACGCTTGTATTAAAATTTTATATTTAATGCAATGGATGATGTTGTTTGCTTATTTATATTTACTGTGTTGTGATACTTTACATGACGTCCTCCGCCCCAGAACGTTTCCGCCGTTCTTGGTTTTGGGGTGTGACACTGGGGTATTCCATCTTGATGGATGATTGGACCTATAATAGTTATTATATGTGTAGGAGTGTGGGAATTCCAACTCGATGGTTGTAGGCCGAGAGTATTCCATCCCGAGGATGATTGGACTCGTAGTATATTGGTATTCCAACCCGATGGTTGAGGGCCATGGGTATTCCAACCCGATGGTTGACTGGACCCATATTATATTGTTCATTGTTGTATGTGTATGGGTATTTTGGGGGTAACTCACTAAGCTCTCGGGATTACAGTTTTTAGTTATTGTTTCAGCTACATCAGGAGGTCATGGCAAGTCGTACTGCTCCTCATTTTTATGAAGTTATTTCTGGGATACTCTGATAATATAATATATGGAAACCTTTTTGTAATAACTAATGGTACATGAATTGTTTTTGAAAAGTTTAAATTGGTTGGAAAATTTTGGATGTTACAATAATCCTTTGTTACTTTTAGATTTATGAACATAAGCTGCTACATTCTTAGTGTATTTTTGTTTCTTTGTACATTAAAATTTTCCTTTATTCTTTACCAAAGAAGTATACGTTATACATACACATTTTTCTACTAACATTGCCAATTTTTGTTCTTCTCTTTTCTCTGTATGTGTCAGGACCTTCTGTTTTCATCTCAACATTGATCTTAATTGATTGAGATCAGCGTGTCCATTCTTGAATGCATCACCCTCCTTGTAAGATCTTGTTGACGTTGACTCTGCACCTTTTCTTCAACCAACACTACCTTCTCACTAACGCTGATGTTCACGTTGGTGAGACCAGATGGGGGATAACTGTGTCACTAGGTGTTCTTATCGACACATATCTTTTCTGTCTTGAGTAGCCTGTTTCGTTTGTAGTGAGATGAAGTGGAGTTCCATGACTTATCATGCCTAATTTCTAGAAAAATTGTCACTACAACTCCATCACCTCAAAGATCTAAAGGCGTCTTTTACAAGACTGTGATATCATATTCTCTTCCCCCAGGGATCACAAAGAAGGGAACTTCGAGTGTTGTCTTGGTGACTCTTATAAATCAAAGGTTACAAAGATTGGATCCCTCTAACTCGTTGGTTACAAATACCGTTTCATGTTCTTCTTTTGTTCTTGGTAAACATGAAGCTTTGAATCAATCTACAGAATCACAACAATTAAAGGCATTCTCTCTCTTTGTTTACTATGAACCATGTTGTTTTTGTGTGATATGGTTGATTTTGTTTGTTCTCCTTTATATTTGAAATTTCAAGTGGTAGATATCTTAGAAAATGGAAGTATATTTATAACCATTCAGTTCCAAAGATTTGATAGATCGAGTCTTTATCACCTTTTTGAAAAAGTTGCACATATTCTTATGTTTAAACTATTTTCTTAGTTGACTAACTCTTTTGTTTGTATTCTTATACGGTTTATTATTTTGTATAATTTTTTAAAAGGGAATCTGATGGTGATCATTCTAAGCCTAGTATGCAGCTTTCGATACATCATCCTTCCTAGAAGCATGTTGTTGTGTGTGACAAAATCTCTCTAAGTTTCTCATCAGCGAGACCATCTGCTAAGAACATCGAGTCACCCACTCATGCTGATTGTCTAGCATTTTCTAAACTTTCTAAGTGAGATTCCTTGGTCCAAATAAAAATTGATAAAAAAGGCTTGGGTGTTCATCTTTAGTTAAATATATTATCTGACTCTGTCCCTGGAAGCATGATTATCATGTGCATCAAGTCTCATGTTCTGCTGAAACATTGAGCATAACCCAATGGCTTACCCTGATTGCATAGTCATCAGCATAAGAGTTACTTGTTTGGTCCTTAATGACAAAGGTTTGTTCATGTCCATGACCTCCTAGTTTGAGGTGTGACATGGTACCATTATGAGTTGACGGTAAATCTTTGATTCTAGAATCCAACTTACTCTATGATACGGAAGTCAAAACCACTTCTTGTTGATGAGTTAAACTATTTTTGATTCACACTGATTTCACCTCAGCATGACTGAAACAAACCATTATTTCCTTTATCTTCTTAATGATTCACTGTGTTATACCATACACTGATAAGTTTGAAACTTTGTGCTGATGGTTAGTCTATGTGTTGGAACCTAAAAATGAACCTTATCAATCCTAAGATCAAAACTCTGAAGTGGATATCTTCTGAAACTAGTGGTGGTCCGGAGGAAGATATAATAAGTGGTCCGGAATCTGTCTTGACTATAAAAAGAGAAGAAGAAGAAGCCGAAGTGAAGATAAAGCCATTCTGGAATGACTTTCTGGTCCGGAATGGATGCTGATCCGGAACAATTTATTTTTTGTCTTATTACATTTATTGTATTTGTCTTTGTATTGATGTAACGTTTCATAGGACTTAGTCTTTTGCTTTATTTGGACAATCAGAATGTAAGGATTATCTCTATTGTGTAGTCCTATGTAAACACTCCGGTTTATTCACTATAACATTCTCTCCTATTTATAGGAGCTTTCAATGCAAAGCCAATGACGTATCATTCACTCAACTTTTGGATTTTACTAAGTTATTTCAAATTTCTTTCAAACATTCGTCTTGTTCTTCATTTATTAGCCTTACTTTGATCATTTATTCTCATTCTTCTTTTAATGGCTTGATCATTTGCTGAACACTTTATCTAAGACTTGATTGGTCTTTCCAGGCTTGACTTGAACATTTATTAGCAATCAGACATCGATCTTAGGCATTAACTCATGGTTTGAGTTCTCAAACATTGTCCCCATATAATAGATCCTTCTTGTTCTCTCAATTGGTATCAGAGCTTGAGTGGTTGTCCTGTGAATCCATAAGATCAAATTATCACTGATTACAAATTACCGTGGTATTTTAATCAATTATGTGTTCAGGATAAAAGTTCTTCTATATACCACTTCTGCTTGAGATATCTTAACTTTAATGGCTGCTTCTAATCCTCAGCAAATGATTTCCATGCAAATCGCAAATAGTGTGGGTGGTCTTACACGTGCCCCATTACTAGTTGTGGAAGAATATGATCATTGGAAAGTTAGAATGGAAATATTTCTATTGGCCAAAGATAAAGGTAAAGAAATCTAGAGATCCGTCAAAGAAGGTCCTCATGTTCCTGTAAGAACCACTGTAAGAGATTCTGCTGCTCAGCTTACGGGACAAGATGAAGTTCGTCCAGCTCCTCTAACTGCAGATGATATTGAGAATCTACATGCAAATCAAGTTGCTTTCTCAGAAATGGTGTTTGGTGTTCCTCCCTCACTGTTTGAGAACATCAAGCTGTGTAAATCAACTAAAGAGATTTGAGATACTCTTCAGGACTTGATTGAAGGTTAGGAAAATATGAAAGACAAGCTCCTTACCTCATTCGTCAATAACTTTGATACCTTCACAACCAATCCTAGCGAATCAGTAGCCTCAGGCTCAAACCGTTATAGAATCGTAGTCAACAACATGACTTCTCATGGGATTGTCTGAAGTCCACTGGAGTACAATCTCAAATTCATAAACAGTCTAGGTAACCGGAATAAATATGTGTCTGATGGCAAGACAAGCGGTTTCAAGAGATGTCGTGACAACTGTTTCAAGATATGTTGTGAATCGGACGAAAGTGAAAAAGCTTTTGTGACAACTGTTTCAAGAGATGTTGAAGGATATTGGTCTTCCGGAGATGATGATGACATGGTAACCGGAATAAATATGTGTCTGATGGCAAGACAAGTGGTTGAATGTCATGAAGGTTATTGGTCCTCAAGATCAGAAGATGATGATGCTGCTGCTGAACCTCACTACTGCTACATGGCAACCAACGATCCTCCAGGGCGAAGCATCATTCAGCAGGTAAAATCTATGATCTTTGATAATAATTTTGATTTGTCTGTTTGTGAATCATATCTAACTCAGATCCATTCAGACATGAACATCATTTTCAAAGCCTATGAGTCAGCCATAGAAGCCAGTGAGAAGAAGGAAATCAAGTTAGATCGTCTTAGGTTACATTTCGAGGATAAAAAGTTGAAAATCGAATCTTTATAGCATGAACTTGTAATGTCAAACGATGAATGTATCATTTTGAAAGATAAATGTGAAATCACCTATTCCGAATGAAATGTTTTGATCTCTGATAACAAACGTATTAATACTAAGAGAGATGCATTATATAATTCCTTACACATGCTTGAAGCAGATATTCAAATGACTCATAATTTTCGTCATCCATGGTATAAAGCACCTCATCTCAGAAGCGAGTTTCCAAAACCAATTGTTAGTCCCCTGAAGGAATTGCAAACTTTCACATTCATGGGAGAGGTTCCGAAGATTAAACATTCGGACACCCCTGTTTCTCCCTTGTCCCCACTTCCGGAGACAAAAAACCATTTTGAGTCCTTAATTCCAGAGTTTAAACAGATCGTTGTCAAGTGTCCCGATTCCACGCCACTTCCGCCTTTGACAAAATCGGACCTAAATCGGACCACGAAATTTCATCACAATCTTTCAAACTGTGTAGATTATGTTCCAAGACATAATCCTCCTCACAACTGCATTATTGAGGAAATCATTCCGACAACAATTGAAAATACTACCTCAAAGGTTGTATGGGCATCCTTATATGATAAGATTGATTCTTCAAGTTGTGTCTCCTCTGATTCATGTGTATCAAAATCTTTAGTTTCTTCGAAAACTAAGTTGGTTCCCATTACTCCTGAGTTTAGAAATCCATCTGCAAGACAAACCTTAAAATCCATGTCTCACACTAAGAGAAAACCAATGCTAAATAGGAAGGATATTGTACCTCCCAAAGTAGAAGCTCGAAATGCACATAAGAAAGAAGTTAAGACTAGACTAAATTCCAGATTCATTGAAAACTCAAAACCAAGTGTATCTCGGAATCTTCATGCATCACCTCATAGTCAAAACTCCTTTGCTCCCACTAAGATCCTCAAGAGACCTTCGACCAGTCTTAAAGAACTGAAGGATATAGTCAACTCCACCAAATCCAAAAATCATTTGGACACCACTTCGGTTCAAAAGGTCTCACCTTAGACCAATTCATATGTCTTTATTGCAAAATCTAATGACACAATTTTTAAACCAAAACTTTCAAAAACCAATGTGTCAGCAAGCAAATCCTCAAATACAGGGAAAACATCTTTTTCAAAATCTTCAAAGAAAAATCTTGTGTGGAAAGTCAAAACTCCTATTGATGAAGAACAAATTCCCAAGGTTGCAAACATTACCAACACTCCGAAAGTCAAAAATCCGATGAAGGCAGTTCGCAATCCCCAATATGACTATTGGATAGCTGAAAAAACATTGAACTTCTGTCTGTTTCCAAAAATTTTGAAGAATCTCATCCAAAAACACAAAGTTCTTCCAAAGTCACCATCAAAGTCCAAAACCCATGCCTACGTCCCAAAATCTAATTCGAAGCCTAAAAACTCTGTTGCTCACTAATTTTGCAGGCACTTTGTGCTTCGGAGCAAGATACAATATGGTATATTGATAGTGCTTGCTCCATGCACATGACGGGACAGAAAGATTTTCTAAGAGACTTAAAGCTCTCTCCAAATGTTGGTTACGTGGCGTATGGCAACAACTCCAACTCTCAAATTTGTGGCTATGGAATTTTCACCAATGGAAACTTCTCTATCTCAAATGTGGCATATGTAGCAGATCTAAAACAAAATTTGATAAGTGTTTCTTAGCTCACAGATCCAAATCGACGTGTGGAATTTTGCAAAAAATACGGTTATGTAATGACCGAAGATCGGAAAGAGTGCTTGATCAAGTCCAACCGCAACAAAAACATGTACCCACTTGACATCAACATGATTATTGGCAAACCGCAACTCTGCCTTCTCACTAAAGTTGTTCCTGACTTCAGTTGGTTATGGCACTGAAGGCTCGCTCATCTAAACTTTCGATACATGAAGGATCTCGTATCTGGAGAAATGGTGAGGGGTTTACTTCTCCTCAAATTTGAAAATGATTATTTGTGCGCTGCTTATGAGTGTGGTAAGAAGTTGAAGAAGGGCCATCCTGTTATCATCGAAAAATCCATTTCGGATCCATTGGAGCTTCTGCACATCGATCTTTGTGGACCATCTATGGTAGAAAGTCTTAATCATAAGAAATACATTTTTGTGATTGTTGATGATTTTACACGGCTCACTTGGGTCTTCTTCCTAAGGCTAAAAGTTGAAACAGCCTCTGAACTCATCAATTTTATCAAAGGAATAGAAGTTCTTATCAAACTCCCGGTTAGGAGAATCCAAAGTGATAATGGTTCGGAATTCACAAACTCCACCATCGAGAACTTTCTAACTGAGAAATGAATTGACCACAATTTTTCTGCTCCTTACACTCCTCAACAAAATGGTGTAGTTGAACGGAGGAACAGAACTTTAGTTGAAGCTACTCGATCAATGCTCAATTTTGCAAATCTTCCATTCAATTTTTGGGCTGAAGTCGTTTCTACTGCATGCTTCACTCAGAATAGGAGTATCATCAATCGACGCCTCAACAAAACCCTGTATGAAGCCATGAATGGACAAAAGCCAACAATCTCTTTTCTTCACGTGTTCGGATGCAGGTGCTTCATCAAAAATAATTGTGATCAGCTTACCAAATTCCAACCCAAACATGATGAAGCTATATTCCTTGGTTACTCCTCAAAACCAAAGGCTTATCGAGTCCTCAATTGACGTAATCGAGTTATTGAAGAAATTTTTGATATTACCTTTGATGACAATTTTATTCAAACTTCTGGACCCACTCACATCATCACTCACATCATGGAATCTGATCCTCCTCCTCCGGAATATCCAAACATTCAAGTAATTCATGAAGTAGACTTTAAAACTCTCTTTGGTCCTTCCGAAACTTCCCTTGATTCAGAATCTTGAATGAGGCCTACTCCAAATACAAATTCTTCTTCAGAAGCTCCTGTCTCGCACAACATCTCTGGTCCGATTCTGAGTCTCCCTCCATTTGATTCTGAACCATTTCAACCTTCTCAGGTTGAGGGGGGAGAATCATCACTCTCTTGAATCAAATATGGATGGCTTCTAAGAAGCAGTTGCTAATTTTGATGACTCAAATCCGATCAACATCGATGACAATGAAAATTTATTTAAGTTCCCTTCTGATGATGATGTCAACCTCTCCGATTCCGAATTTCAGGGGGAGCATCATCCTCAAATTCAGACCATTTAAGGGGAGCAACTAAATTCTATTGTTGATATCAGATTGTCTGCTGCTCAAGAACTTCCAAGATTGCATGTCTGGACCAAAGATCATCCTCCAAACCAAGTGATTGGAAACCTCAATGCCGGTGTATAGACTCATTCTGCCACAAGTATCCAAAATGAATGTCATTTCTCTGCATTCATATCCATGGTTGAACCCAAATCCATTAAGGAAGCATTAGAGCATGCTGATTGGATTACAGCCATGCAATAAAAACTGGCAGAATTTGACCGAAATGAAGTATGGACTCTCGTGCCTCCTCCTCTGATCATCCCATTGTCGGTACGAGATGGGTATTTCGCAACAAGCTAGACAATGCAGGAGTTATTATCCGAAATAAAGCAAGATTGGTGGCCAAAGGTTTTACTCAAATTGAAGGGCTCGACTACGATGAGACCTTTGCTCCTGTTGCAAGACTTGAAGCTATCAGAATCTTCCTTGCTTATGTTGCTCATAAAGGATTCAAAGTTTACCAAATAGATGTCAAAAGTGCCTTTCTAAATGGTGAACTTGACACTGTAGTATACCTTCAACAACTTCCTGGTTTTGTGAATTTCTCATTTTCCCAATTACTATTACAAACTTCGGAAGGCTGTCTACGGACTCAAACAGGCTACTCGCGCATGGTACGAGACCCTACACAAATTTTCTCAAGCGCTTCGGTTTCCAAAGAGGAATTCTAGATCCCACTCTATTTCGAAGATCAAATGGAAAGCATCTCATGCTGGTACAAATTGTTGGATAAGGTGTCTAAATCTATAACTATTTCTGGTATGTACTTGATCCGGTTTTGCATGGTCCATTTGGGTTTCATGGCATCATGCATTTGGTTAAACTAAAATGAGGGAAATAACACTTAAGGTTTATTAATATATTATAAGTTCTAATATATTAATAATATTATTTAATTAGTATTGATCAAGAATTAATTTGGAATTAATTAAGTGATCAAAAGGAGACTAATTAAATATATGGTTTGATTGTGTAAATCATCCATACTTATCTAGTGGGCTAATGCTTCATGGATTATCAAGTTGGGCTAAAACCCATAGGATGCTCCATGGTGTTTATAGAACCCATGGGTCATGGAAATGAAAAGTCATGACAATTAGGGTTTACATGGTGTAACCCTAATTGTAACACACTATATAAGCTTCATGTTCTTCACCAAAATCGGTCACTTGATATACAAGTGAGGGCTAGCCGATTTCTAAGTGTTCTTCATTTCTCTCTAAGTTATTCCAAGTGCATTTGGTGTTGTGTGAGACATTTAAGGCCTCACACTTGAGGTGCTAGGCTCACAAAGTTTTCAAGGAATCCTAACTACTACAAGGTATGTATTTCTTACTAACTTTTATGTTTAAAAGGTCCCCATGTATGTTAGATAGGTTATGAACCTTGGAAAAACAATTTCTCATGTATCATAGATAAAACATAGATCCAAGGTTTCTAGGGTTGCATGTACACCATAGGAGTGTTAGAATGCTCAAAACCCTTTAGTCGTATCAGAGCCTAGGCTTGTTTGCTTGATATATGATGCAAAATTGTGAAAAAAAGCTGAAAATCTTGCTGTCTAGACAGGGGAATCGTTGAGTCCATGGGGGGACTCAACGAGTCCAAGCACATATTCATCCTACTCGTCGAGTAGGTTCTTGCACTCGACGAGTAGGAGCCTCTAACTGCGGATTTTCGACTTTTGCTGCTGGAAATGGACTAGAAACATTACCCTAAACTGTTTTGGTGTTTTAAAACTTGTTTTAGGTGGTGTAATGGTTGTTCTAATCCATTTTACAATAGCTAATATCAAAATTTCATGTTTATATGTGTTCATATGTTCTTGAAATTTTGATAGGAATATTCGTGTTCTTATGAGTTCTTGATAGATCATAGGCATTACTTGTTAAAATTGTTTAATATTTAATTCATGATCATTATTTGTTTTAATGGAATCCATAATTTGTCCTCAACTTAATGTTTATCATAGTATCAATGGAGCGTGTGCGGTTAACCGACACATCGATTGAGGGGTAAATATTAAGGGTACCAAGTAATTTGCATGGTTACTTCACACATTGTTTTGTGATCCTCGGCATCCCAGTCACAAAACTTGAAGGGAACACTCGAGATTGAAACATGCCATTGAAAAGTTCAATGAATCTCAAAGAATCTAGGAGTTTTAAAAAACCAATTAAAACCTAATACTTTATTTTGTTTTTATGGAGGAAATTGGTGGATCGTCATTCACCTACCTTCAAATATTTTATAGCTTGGATTAGGGCATCCCTCTTCTAAGTTATAAAATATTGTGTTGGGTCCTAGCCTTAATATTACATTTGGGTGTTTTATTAAGGACTATCTTTATATCTAATCTAAACTTGTCTTTCTTCTTTTTCAGATGTCTTCAAACAATGTTGTTTCTGGCTCAAACCCTACCGGCTCCTTCTTTCTCATGAACCTTTGTGGGAGAGTCATCTTCGATGGTTCCAACTTTATGGATTGGATCCAGAACATCGGGATGGTCACTCACTACGAGGACAAGGAATATGTACTCGATAAGGAGCTAAAGGAAATTGATGAGTCAACTGTTATTCCTGAGGAGATCGCTGAATTTAGGACTCATGAGAGATATGCCCTGAAAGTGGCTTGTATCATGATGGCCACAATGACAGTTGAACTCCATAAGTCCTATGAGGACTATTACCCTTTTGAGATGCACTAGAACTTGATGGACCGCTACCATCAAAGTGCTCGCCAAGAGAGGTATGAAATCATCTTCTCCATCATGACAAGCTGAATGAAGGATGGTGAACCCATCACCGTCCACTTGCAGAAAATGCAAAGGTATGTGGACCGGTTGCTGAATCTAAATGTGAACTTCCCCAAGGAGTTGACAATTGATATCATTTTTCACTCCTTACCTTCTTGTTTTGATCAATTCCGAATGACATACCACATGAACAAGGAAGAAGTTACACTCAACAAACTTCAAGGACTCTTGAAGACCACCAAAAGTGGTCTGAAGGGTAAGTTAGTTGTTACCACTCCTACTCCTACCGCGGCCCCTGTCTTGGCAATCGAGCAAGGCAAAGGGAAGAAGAGGAAGAGCCATTCGAAGGGTACCAAGGGAAAGTCCCTTGATGGCTCCTCTTCAAGTGGAACCAAGAATGGTTCCGTCACTCCTTCTGCTAACCCTAAAGATGTTGAATGCTTATATTGCCACGAAAAGTCGCACTGGAAGCGAAAATGCCCAAAGTATTTGCAAGATGTGAAGGATGGGAAAGTGAAACCCAAACATGTAGGTATTTACACTATATTGTCTAATAACTCACCACATTCTAACTCTTGGGTCCTTGATACCATTTGTGGTATTCATATTTGTTCTGACTTGCAGGGACTAAGAAGAAGTGAGGATGTGGAGCATGGGAAGATAAGCTTAATCATAGGGAATAGGAAAGCATCACTTGTCACCAAGATTGGAGTTTATACTTTGTTTTTAAGTAGTGGGTTAACATTAGATTTAAATAAATGTTGTTACTCATCTGAAATGGCGAGCTATATTATTTATTTTCATGCTTTGTATAAACAAAGGCTTACCTTTTCTTTTGATAATGAATATGGTAGTATTAATGCTTTCTTTAATAATGTTCTTTATTTTAAAGCATTACCTTGTGATGGTGTGTATGAAGTTGTGTCTATTGTAGATAACCTAGGAAATAATGTGTTGTGTATTGATTCTTCCACTAACTTGGATAAAGCATCATTATGGGATTGTTGTCTTGGACATGTAAGCAAGAAACGCATAGGCCAACTCCAAAAGGATGAAGTCTTGGCGTCATTTGACCTAAAGTCAGATGATAGTTGTGAATCTTGTCTACTTGGAAAAATTACAAAATCACCATTCACTGGTTCTTGTGCTAAGGGTGAAGGTTTGTTGGATCTGGTACACACTGCTATGTGTGGACCCTTTAGAACCACCACAAAGGATGCTAACCACTACTATGTGACTTTCACTGATGATTTTACTAGATATGGATATGTCTACTTAATCAAGCATAAGTCGGAAACCTTTGAAAAGTTCAAAGAGTATAAGCAGGAAGTGGAGAATCAATTGGGCAGGAACATTAAGATGCTTCGATCCGATCGAGGTGGGGGGTCTCTTAGTATAGAGTTCCTTGACTATCTTAAGGAATGTGGGATTGCCTCACGATTGAAACCTCCTAGGACACCACAACTTAATAGTATGGCTGAGAGGCATAATCGAAATTTGTTGGACACGGTTCGTTCCATGATGAGTCGAGCTTTGCTACCAATCTCATTTTGGAGGTATGCCTTAGAGACTGCCGCTCATATTCTTAATCTAGTCCCTACCAAAAAGGTTGCCAAAACACATCATGAGATGTCATGGTACTAAAAAGTGCGCCATGGCGCGCCTCAAGGCGTGGTGTAGCCGTTACGAAAACGTTCAAGGTAGGTTTGAGAACCGTGGCGTCCAAATAACGTGTCAAGGCGCGCCTTATCGTGTTATGGCGCGAGTTTTTTTCAAGGCACGGATTTTTTTGATTTTTTTTCTTTTTGTTTTTTTTATCGGGCCTAAAATAAATGAGTTTTTGGTAACTTTTTTCTATTAGATATTAATATAACACTTCTAAAAATTTCATATATTTGATAAAATTCAATAATTATATGATTTATATCTTTTAATGTATATAATATAGTCATGCCTTGAAAAACGTCATGGCTCGCCAAGGCTTGTCATGGCTTAAATTTTACCTTTACGCCAAGCCACACCTTACGTTATTTAGAACATTGTGAGATGTAGACCGGAAAATTTCCAAATCTGGACCACATCAAGATTTGGGGTTGCGAGGCTTTTGTGAGACTCGAGACTATCGATAAGCTTGAACCCCGAAGAGAGAGGTGTATTTTCATCGGCTACCCACATAAATCCTTTGGTTACCTCTTCTACAGACCCAATGATAATGTGGTCTTTATAGCAAGGAGGGGAGTCGAGAGAGAGAGAGAGTTCCTAAGCCAAGGAAATAGTGGGAGGCAAATTTACCTTGAATAAATTCAAGATTCAAGTGGTGAAGGAACCTTGAACCCTAGCAATCAACCTAAGTAGGAAACTCATGTTGATCCGGCTGATAAGTCTGTACCTCTGAGGCATTCCACAAGAGTTAGGAATGCACCTGATCATTACTATGATTTCCATATTACTGCGGAAGGTGATACACTTATAAGTGATAACACACTAATTAGTATGGATGAACCTAACAGCTACACAGAAGCCATGGTAGGCCCTGAGGCTGTTAAATGGAAAGAGGCTATGGACAACGAGATACAGTCCATGTATGACAATCAAGTTTGGAACTTGGTTGACAATGTACCAGGTCGTAAGACAGTTGCGTGCAAATGGATCTTTAAGAAGAAGACCAACATGTATGGTAATGGACACACTTATAAAGCGCGACTGGTTGCAAAGGGCTTTTTCAAACTCCAGGAATTGACTATGATGAGTCCTTTTGAACAGTAGCAAAGATTAATTCTATTAGGGTTATGTTAGCCATTGCTGCATTTCATAATTATGAAATATGGCAAATGGATGTCAAAACCACTTTCCTTAATGGAAAGTTGGCTGAGGATGTTTACATGAGTCAACCAGAGGGTTTTGTCAGCACAGAATACCCTAATGGAGTGTGTAAGCTTGAGAAATCCATATATGGATTGAAACAAGCACCTTGTAGATGGAATCTTAATTTCGATGAGAAAGTCAAAGAGTTTGGCTTTTCGAGGAGCGAAGATGAATCATGTGTATATGTCAAGGATAGTGGGAGTATAGTTAGCTTTATGGTATTGTATGTGGATGACATAATAATTATGGGAAATGACATCCCAACTTTGCAGGAGGTTAAGTCCCGGCATAGGAAGTGTTTCGATATGAAGGACCTTGGAGAAGCTGCCTATATCCTAGGGATAAGGATTTTGAGAGACATGAATAAAATACTAATTGGACTTAGTCAGAGTACCTACTTGGATAAGGTGCTGAATAGTTTCAGCATGCAGAATTCCAAGAAACGAGAGTTACTGATCCAGAGTAATGCCAGATTAAGTAAGACTCATAGTTCGAGTATAGAGGACGAGATAGCTGAGATGATTCGAGTTCCATATGCTTCCGTTGTAGGCTTGATCATGTATGCTATGGCTTGTACTCTTCCTGATGTGGACTTCGCCTTGAGCATGGTCAGCAGATATCAGGGGAACCCTGGCAAGGCTCACTAGACTGCGGTGAAGAACATTCTTAAGTACCTACGGAGGACTAAGGACTGGGTCCTTACCCTTGGTGGGAGTGATGACTTGAGATTAGTAGGGTATAGTGATGCTAGCTTCCAGACTAATAGGGATAATTTCAGCTCTCAGTCAGGTTGGGTCTTTACCTTAAATGGAGGAGCAATAACTTGGAAAAGTTCCAAGCAGGAGATAGTGGCTGATTCAACTTGCGAATCAGAGTATATAGCGGCAAGCAAGGCAGCAAAGGAGGCTATATGGCTAAAGAACTTCATTGGAGACCTTGGAGTTGTACCAGCTATAAAGGAGCCTATGGAAATTTTCTGTGATAGTGATAGTGCAGTTGCCTTAGCCAAGGAACCAAGGGATCACGGGAGATCCAGACACATCGAAAGAAAATATCATTTCATCAAATATCGTATAGAAGAAGAACTCCTTGTGGAAAATAGGGTATCATCGGATGAGAACCCAGTAGATACCCTCACGAAGGGATTGGGTAGGGTTAAGCATCTCCAGCATGCGAGGCGTATAGGGCTGAAGAATGATATGAGTTTCAGTAGTTAGATAACTTTGAAATTTGTAAAGTGTATTTGACATTTGATGATGAATAAAAGTTGTTGTTTATTTATGAGTAAAGTGTTGCTCTCTTTTGTCAATCATTTACTATAATTTCATTTTGCATTTTTTGACTTCCAGAATGGATATTTTATGGTATATCATATTATTCAAATTCTCCACAGTCAGTCATATGTTGCAAGTAGATATGAATCAAGATTGTCATGAGTTAGCTTGTAGATGTCTAAGTTGTTGGACATAGCAAAGAGGTGCTACAACACTCATGAGTACTCATAAGTTCTGAGTATTGGATTCAACCCACGCTCACTTATATCACTTCATGGAATTTATCTCGAGTGATCGTGAGACGGTAATATCATATAATTCTTCAAACCTAGAGATATGACTTGTTTCCTATGAGTTGGTTATGCATTGATTGTATGAAAACGCATTGGTAACTCGATGTTACAAAACGTGCCTTTGTGTATAATTCAACAAGTAGTAGAAAAGCATATGAATCGAAGTTTATCTGTTCCTTCTTGGATTAGAAGTGATATCTGGGCCCCTCGATGAATGTGTCTTGACCTATGTACTGGGCCGCTAAGAACTAAATTTATGTGTTCGATTATGTTCTATGTCAAACAAATATGAAATCGGGAAACAACTGCAAGACAAAAGGTAAGACATAGTTCCATGTATTTGTCCAACTGATATCTAGAATAGAGGATTATATGATCACTTATCTTAAATGTCATATCATCATCATCTCAGTTCCGAGAGACCTTGAAAGAGCTACGATTTCTAATTGGTTCTGGAAGTCATACTTGCAGTCATAGTTATTAGACTCATCCAAGTGGGAGACTGTCGGATAAGGTGTCTAAGTCCATAACTATTTCTGATATGTACTTGACCCGGTTTGGCATGGTCCATTTGGGTTTCATGGCATCATGCATTTGGATAAACTAAAATGAGAGAAATAACACTTAAGGTTTATTAATATATTATAAGTTCTAATATATTAATAATATTATTTAATTAGTATTGATCAAGAATTAATTTGGAATTAATTAAGTGATCAAAAGGAGACTAATAAAATATATGGGTTGATTTTGTAAATCATCCATACTTATATAGTGGGCTAATGTTTCATGGATTATCGAGTTAGGCTAAAACCCATAGGAGGATCCATGGATGCTCCATGGTGTTTATAGAACCCATGGGTCATGGAAATGAAAAGTCATGACAATTAGGGTTTACATGGTGTAACCCTAATTGTAACACACTATATAAGTTTCATGTTCTTCACCAAAATCGGTCACTAGATATACAAGTGAGGGCTAGCTGATTTCTAAGTGTTCTTCATTTCTCTCTAAGTTATTCCAAGTGAATTTGGTGTTGTGTGAGACATTTGAGACATCACACTTGAGGTGCTAGGCTCACAAGGTTTTCAAGGAATCCTAACTATTACAAGGTATGTATTTCTTACTAACTTTTATGTTTAAAAGTTCCCCATGCATGCTAGATAGGCTATGAACCTTGGAAAAACAATTTCTCGTGTATCATAGATAAAACATAGATCCAAGGTTTCTATTGTTGCATGTACACCATAGGAGTGTTAGAATGCTCAAAACCCTTCATAAATTTATGTGGAAGACATCATTTTTGGATCTACAGATTCATCTATGGTTGATGACTTTACTAAACTGATGATCAATCAATTCCAAATGAGCATGAATTGAGAGTTAAGCTTCTTTCTTGGTCTTCAAGTCAAACAGAATAACAGAGGAATCTTCATTCACCAAGAGAAGTACATTTCGGAACTCCTTAAGAAATATTCAATGGACACCTGCGCCTCAGCCAAAGTACCAATGGGCTTCGGACACAAGATCTTTGCCAACCCCGGAGGTTTTTCATTTGATGAAAAGAAATATCGCAAAATGATTGGATCCCTACTCTATCTCACAACAAGTCGCGCGAATATCATGTTCTCAAAATGCTTATGTGCCAGATTTCAAGTAAATCCAAAAATGTCTCATCTCTTGGCTGTAAAACAAATCTTCTGATATCTTAAAGGCACAAAGAGTCTCGGGATCTGGTATCCAGCAAATGAAAGCTTCCTTCTTCAAGCATATTCTGATTCGAACTACGGAGGTTTTCATCTTGATAGAAAAAGCACTTTAGGTGGCTGTCAATTCTTAGGTAGTTGTTTGGTCAGTTGGTCATCCAAGAAACAGAACTGCATTGTACTTTCTATAGCCGAAGCCGAATAAATTTTTGCTTCCAGCTGTACATCTCAAGTTCTGTGGATGAAATTTCAAATCATGGATTATGGTTACCGATTTCAACGGATTCCTATGTACTATGATTCACAAAGTGACATTGCGATTTCCCACAATCCAATTCAGCACTCAATGACTAAGCACATTAATATAAGGTACCATTTCATAAAAGATCATGTACTCAATGGTAACATTGAACTTATTTTTGTTCCATCTGACGATGAGATTGCTGATGTCTTTACCAAGGCATTAGACGAAACCAAATTCAATGGTTTTTTTGAATAAGATGGGTATGATGATACCAGATCCTCAGTTCTTTCAAGAGACTTGTTATCTTTGATAGACGTATTTGAAAGAAACCTCATTCTGATCTCAAAATCTTTTCATCTCGGAACTACTTTCTCTCAGAATACATAGGATCGCTTTACTTGTCTTTATTTCTGACCATCACTTGAGTTTTAAGCTATACTGTTCATCCTGATTGTTATTCTAAGACCGCATTGTCATTATATCTGATTGTCATCTTGGAATATACTTCATAATGGCATCCCGAAATTCCATTCCAGAAAGGTATTTCATTCTGCACTCTGGATTTTCAAAATCGACTCTGGAATATCAAAATTTACTCTGGAAGCCTTCCTAAAATCTCACTCCGGAATGTTTCTTAATCATGCTCTGGAAGCTTGTTCAAAATCTCTTTACGGAATTTCTTCTCGGGAATCACCAACTTTTTTCAATCGAACAGAACTTTTGTTCCGGAATCACAAACTTTTTCGGTACTAATATTTTTGGCTCCGGAATTGGAACTCTCTCCGAATTAATTCTCATTCCAGACCTTTTATCAAAACAAGTATGTTCTGGAATTCAACCTTTTACCTTTTGGATCACACTCTGTTCGGAACAGTTCATCCAGAAGTCCAAAGGATAATAAGATGAAAAGCTTTTCTCTCAACGATTAATTTTGAAAAAAATGCTTATCCTATCTTCCTTGATTTTCGTGTACACATTTGCACGCCTCATAAATGAACCATCGAATCGCCGTTTGGAGATCGCTATTTTGAGCTATATTCACCCCAACCTTTCCCCTCTCAGGTCAACTCAGCCCCCCAAAAAGCGCCATTCATTAAATGCGACCCGTTTCTCATTCAAGTCCTCATCATTACTTTAACCAACCCGACCCATTTCACTTACCTATAAATACCCAACAACATTCCCTTTTTCTCTTTACGCGCTCAAACCCTCTCAACCTTTAATTCTTTTCGTGTTCATCGTGTTCTTCAAGTTTTCACTACCTGCAACAATGGCGTCTTCACAAAATCCCACTCAAACTGCATCAACACCCAATAAATCCATCGCTCGCAAGAAATCTGCCAAAGGTTCCAAAGGCTCATCATCATCGGCCACTGCAGAACCCTTTCTGAGAGACACCATACAACTTTTCTCGTTAAATCCAATGGATTACGATGAATCTATCAGGGTTATGATCGAGTTTATCGCAAATCACCCCATCTCCATTCCTCTCACATAAACCCCTGAACCTCCACTACCACTTCATCATCTTCATCGTGCATTCACCAGTATAAGATTCGAAGACGGTGTACTTGAAACAACGATCATCGGCGACAAAACGATCCCAATCTACAAATCGACCTTCCTTAAGGAGATTGGTGTGAAAGCGAATCCACGAGGCTTTAAGGTTTAAGAACCAACGTCTGAAGAGTTCCAGATGTTTTTGACCTACATCGGCTACAATCAAGATTATAGGGAAAAAGATTTCAAGAAATCTGTTGTATCGGGTCTATGGACAATGCTGATGCATCTGATCATCAGAGGACTCTCGGGAAAGCATGGAGGAACCGACATGCTTAGCAAGGATAGGCTCAACTTTGTCTTTAGCATTTAATCCGGACGTAACAACGCTGTGGATCTTCCGGGAGTTCTATGGCATGATTTGTGCAAATTCACCATCAAGAGAAAGGAGAACGAGATTTCGAGCCCTAGGTTCTGGGCACTGATGCTCCAACAAGTCTTCAGAGATCTTCATGAACCACTTCCGGTTAACACCATTCCTCCGGAGGTGTGTGTCTCATTCAAAATTGTTAAGGCTTATAGGATTCCGTACCAATCATATTTTGGTTCGGTTCGACATCTTCCGAACCACATGTTGGCCCTTATTCCTTCCGATTCCATTAATCTAAGAAATCACTTAGAGACTTTGGTAGTGTTCGACCAAACACACCCTTCCCCAGTCTCAGCTAAACCCATCTCGGAAGAGGCCAAGCCTACAACGTCCGGACCCAAGGTTAAGAAACCATCAAAGTGAAATGCTTCACCCACCAAGTCAAAGCCTATAAAGAAAATCATAGTCAGTTCCTCCTCTCAATAGGAAGGAACCCATGACATTCCCACTTATTCTAGCTGTCCGAACACCCCTCCTGCCCACTCATTTGAGGTACCCCTCAATGTTTCAAAATTACCTGCACATACTCACGGGGAGTCTCCACATAATCCACCCTCTCCTTCTCAAAAAGGGGATGTTGGTGTTGACAAAGTTCCTTGAAGCCCCCTAGAACAAACCCATGTGTCACACCCCAAAACCAAAACGGCGGAAATGTTCTGGGGTGGAGTACGTCATGTTTAGTATCACAAGACATGCATCATAGTAATCAAAGTAATAAACAACCATTTCATTATGAATAAAGTGTTCACAAAGTGTGTGTTCACAAAACATAAAATACATAAGCAAATAACAAAACAAGACTTGAAGCTATACTGCTCCATCTTCTGAATTCCCAGCGCGAGTACCTATCTACTAGTTTTCTGAGAATACAAGTTATTTGAAAGAGTTTATCAGCAATTAAGTTGGTGAGTTCATAAGATTTTAGTGACATAAGCAAGTTGTAGAAAGTTTAGTAAGCTGTAAGTTATGTTTAGAAAAGTTCGCTTGTTCCTCCAGAAAATCCTATATTTCCTGCTTTGATGAAAGATAAGTAAAAATGACTCTACAATCCTTTCTATGAGTACTAATTGGATACAAGTTATATAAAACTCAGAGTAAACAAGCAATCAACTGTGTGTATCTGCCCTAAGTCCACAACCAAACAAGGAACAGGAAATGAGGCGGATGACACACATCTCATTGGTTGTTAGAACATTGTTGTATAGAACCCTGGTGTATTCACTTGGTACTCATGGAGTTAACTGTAATAGTTCCTTTATATTTGATGAAAAGATCCTTTAAGAAAACCCTTATTTCTTATATTAAAATTGTAACCACAGTGGTTCCTTCTATAGTCACTTATTTTATACTAGTTATATATAATCTAATATCGAATAGATAGATACTTTTGTGAATCTGCCCTAAGCCCATAACCAAACAAGGAACAGGAAATGAGGCGGAAGGCACACATCTAACTATCTATCGGGTATTAATTATATATAACCCTGATGTATTAACTAAGGTATTATAGAATTAATCACCTAAGGTCCTTTAAGTTATAATGGTTTAATAAAATGGATTAAACCCTTTACTGGTACGTTTCTAGTTTTGTATACCAAAAGTTCTGATTTGAATAGTATGTTTTGTACTAGAAAACTGTGCATTGATTTAGTGTCCTATGACCTGAACCATACTTGGTACCCTTTATGATGACTTAATGTATACAAAACATATATATATATATATATATATATATATATATATATATATATATATATATATATATATATATATATATATATATATATATATATAACGAAGATCAAATTGATAATAGGCTGGGTGAATCCGCTCTAAGCCTACAACCAAACAAGGAATAGGAAATGAAGCGGAAAGCACACATCCTATTACCTGTCGGATCCTATTAGTATATATCCCTTGATGTATACATTAAGGAATCATAAAGTTAGCAGTATGGTCCCTTTCTACTGAATGTACTAGACTCGACTGTTCTGATTGTCGTTTGTAAAATGTAAGTTTTCCCTAGTTTATAAGTATCTTGACTCGAAAATAGTTTGCATTAACTTTCAATTGGAACTGTCAATTTATGAAAGTAATGTGAAAAATGAAAGTACTCAGTTGTCTTTTGAATTGACAACCTGGCATACTGGTTTCCTTAAATCATGTTTGTTTTATTGAGGTCATAATGTGAAGGCTATCACCCATATTATACGCTCTCCCTATCAAGAGATTCTGGGAACCAAACACGACTTCCGCAAACCAGTTGCTAGGTAGTGTAATCCACATTAAAGTTATGTGATCATGTATACCCAATATAACTATCATCTTTTGCTTAGAACAGTGAGTTAGTGATTCATTGGTATAATTAGATCCTGTAGTAGTTCCATGCTATAGCAACTTAGTATGTTCGTTCTGTTAAAGTATTTTAGTATGTTCTTCCTGTTATCGTGTATTGTATCTAGTATGAACTGAACCTCTAAACTATACCCCTTATATGTTACTAATGTTTTACTTGAATTGTTATTGAAAAGATTCATTTTACTACTAAGTTATCCTTGTACTTTAAAAATGGAGTTTTGTTAAACTAGAAAGTAACATAACTTGAAAAGAGCTTTTGAAATGTTTTGACCACTTATAAAAGACATACTCAATCTTTTGAAATATATTTATAACAAACATTAACACAATTATCATTGTGTTCAACTTGTATCCCCCCCCCCCCCCTTTAAAGCATTTAAAACAATTTAAAAGATTAATTGCGGGGTATGAACTCACCTGATGTGGGTGATTCAAACGAATATGTGTGTAAGGATGAGAAGATCCACGAATGAAGTCCCGAGACTTAACGACTCCTAAATGACATATAATGGCATATATTGACATAAATAAAGTGTTTTGAAGCAACCGAATGCAAGGAAACACCTCACGGGACTAGGAAACACTTTGACCAAGTGTTGGAATCACATGTGATTGGACTAAGGGATGTTTAAGGCCAAGAATAGGTGTTTACGGCCACACCATAAACCCTGTGGCCATAAACTCATGGTAATGTGCATAAGAGAGTGTTTGAATGCTAGGGAAACTTGAGGGACCATTGCTCTTCACAAGGATGAGAAAAACCAAATTAATGGAGGGTGTTGAGGTGTTTACGACCACACCATAAACTCTATGGTCGTAAACTCACCAAATGGACTTATCTTGGGTCTTAAAGGCAAAGAGTTTCAAAGGTTCAAGTGTTCTAAGGGTTAGCAAGGGTCTAGAAGTGTTTAAGGTTCAAAACACCACACTTTCAAGGGTTTACAGCCAAGGTGTAAACTCATGGTTGTAAACTCTCTTTGATGAGTTTTAAGGCTATGATCTAGTGTTTCAACTATATAACAAGCTAAGGAGAGACTACTTATGATATAGACGCTTGCAATGGTGATTTAGGTTCAAGAACACTAGTGTGTGTTCTTGGTGTTCTTGGTGTTTCTTGAAGATCTAAGAAAAGTTGATTTCCATGGATGAATCATGAGGATGAAGCTAGTTAAGAAGGTGTGTCAACTAATCAAGGGATAGAACACTTACACTTTTGAAGATCTAAGTGAGAAAGCTTGATGATACTTGAGAGAGAAACCGAGTTCTTGAGGTTGGAATGTAAGAAATGGCTAGAAATGACCAAGACACTCATATATGGACATGAGTTTACGGCCGTAAACTCATTGACATTGTGGCCGTGAACTCCTTAGGATGAGGTTAAGGCTTGATTTGTTGTACATTGGCTTTAGCAGGTACTTCGTAACACTTATTCCTTAAGTGTACTAGGCTAAAACTCCTTAGAATGACCTTTAACAAGGCTAGAACTCATTAGAAATGATTCCGACACTCAGTTGAGTTGATTGACTGAGCTTTCACAGCAAAAAAAAAAAAAAATTTGGTTGTCACACCTTCATAGTAAACTGATTATGAACTCACTAACATTCATTATTGACGTTTTCAAAATCACTTGTATTCTCAGGAAACCAGTAAGCAGGTACTTAAACCCTCTTGAGAGTCGGCATCAACATTTGATGTTTTCCACTTTTCAGTATTTATGTTTAACTTTTGCACAAACAAAGTGTTGTAAACAATGTAAACTTGAAATTATCTATGTATGAATGTTGGTGTTGCTATGCTTCAATTATATTCACTTTTTATGATACTTTACATGAAGTCACTCCATCCGCCCCTAGACGTTTCCGTCATTCTGGTTTGGGGGGTGTGACAATGATTTATATTAGTTATAATGAGTACGACAGGTTTGCGTGGGGTACGTATTTGTAGAGGTATAGTGAAACACAATTACGATTATGGTTTGGTAAAATCTATAGATATTTACGAGATAATGAGAGTGTAGGTTACACGAAGATGATGAAGTATACGATGATCGGTTTTCAGCTTCTGTTTAAGGTTAGTTTTAGGTGCAACTACTTGTATTATTTAAGTGCTTATAAGTTTGGACAAAACATAATTTTTTGTTGTAATACTAGGTATGGATTTTGGAGACATTTCCAGAAGCTTTGAGGTTTACGCATCACACAAAAAATGAAATTCCAAGAATAAGGGCATGGAGAATAAAAACACAATTATCTGTCAAGCAATGTTTACGTATATTAGACGTTTCAGTGGTATAGTTATACATTCCTTATATTAATTATATATAGATGAAAAATTACAGCAATTTTATATACTTAAATTTAATTTTTTAATTTTGCAGGAAAATAACATCCCACGTGTTTTTGAACCAATGTCTGTTGAGATCCATTTTCCATTCTTTGTGCGTTATATAAATTGGACTCTAGACAAAGTGCATTCGTCACCGCAACAACAGAGTCCTACTAAGGAGCGGTCTCCATCACTGCAACAACATAGTCCTCCTATGCAGCGGTCTCCATCACCTCACCCGTCTCAATTTCAGGGAGCAGACTACACCTCAGACTCTCATTTTCGGGGAGTAGATTACACCTCGGCCTCTCATTTTCAAGAAACATGCCACATATCTCTAGAAGACAGTAAAATAGACAAGTTATTGGGTGTTGTTACTCAATTTAAAACCACAATCGAGCACTTTGGGAAGAGAATGGATAATTGGGAAAAGATAAACAATTTGACGTGGACGACATGGAAAATGTGGATGCTGGGGAAGCATTTTTTTCGTGGTTTGGATCCAGAGTCAGGCCATACGTATGTGCAAACACCACCGCCTGTTGTTGTAGTTAAGGATAACACACTTACACTGTTAAAAAGGCGGGTAAAAATGAATCAAAATTTTGTAGGGAGTCTTACACACAGGTATAAAATTAAATAATTTCTATTTATATAGTATATAATCATTCCAAATTAATTGACATATTGATTTTTGTAGGTTTCGTTGATGGAACCATTGAAGAACAGAAAAGGGAAAAAACCACATATGCCCAATAATGTAGAAAAAAGACCATTACTATTGGACGTTTTGCAGAGAGTGATAATGAATTTTGGAATTTGTGGGGAAAGAACATGAGAGCGGTATTTTTGGAGCATATACCTTTAAGTGGTATTGAGATGAATTGAGAATTTTGGTCAAGTTTACTTGGTATTGGCTTTGGATGGTTGCTCTATGAGGTAACACACATCCCTGATTTTATATTACAAAAAGTGATAAATAATTAATTATAAAAAATGAAAAAAAAAAATTCTAACACGCAGTATTTGGTTATCTGGAAGTCCCTACTCAAGGAAATAAATACGCCAACTGGTAGGTGGACGATTATTAATTCTGAAGGCACGACTTTGGAACCTGGGAAACAACATTATTTGAGGCGTGTAGCAGCCGGGATGGTTGATGGACCACATTGGAAGGATATTGATCGGGTTAGTATATATATATATATATATATATATATATATATATATATATATCAAAATATGTATATATCTAATAACTTATCATTTTTATGAAGGTTTTAGTTCCCATCAACATACCGCACATGCATTGGTATTTGGCTGATTTGGATCTCCTTCCATGGAAAGGGAGCATATATGATTCAGCCGAATGGAGGGGTTTCTTTAAAAAATATACGGGTGATGGTAGTTTCAAATCGTTGGGAGATAGTATATTAAGTGAACTAGGCCACATATCATGTTTGGCCCATTTTCCTAATACACAGAAACCTACTAAGGTGGAATTCATTAAAGCTAAACATGTGTTGCAGTAGGAAAAAGTAAAAGAAGGAGAAAGAGGAGATTGTGGAGTTTTTGTGTACATGTTCATGAAAATGCTTGCATCGGGTGTACCAGTGGAGACACGTCAGTCACCTAGAGATACGAGATTTAGTTACCGTAATAGGATGTCATAAATTATTTGGAATAGTAGACTTTGATTGTATTATGATTATTGTTTTAAGAATATTTACCTATGTTTTGATTATGTTATTTGGAATAGTAGACTAGTATAGTAGAGTTAAATTTATAAATTAAGTTCAAGTACAAGATAATACATATAACAAAACAAATGTGCAACAACACTAATCAACTTAAGGGAACTGCAATGGATACTTATCTTTCTCCATTGATATAGTCGTTCCTAATTCTTACTTTATCTTTAAAACGATCTTTTTGCCGCCCAAGTTCTATCATCTCTACATCCTTCTCCGCAAGCAGTTTTCAGTCATTTTGATACTCTTCTTAGTCTTTTTAATCCATTCTTCATGCTCTTTGATTTTATTTTTATTAATCTGCATCCTTTCCTCAGCCTGTTTGCACTCTTCCGCAATGACATCACGATGTTTAGTGAGAACCCGAGATGACTCTGTATCTATTTTTTGATGTTCTTCATCCCATTGTAATTCATGCAAAGTATCATCTGACATATATTGCCCTCTGATGTTTAGTGACGGTGCAAAAAAAGGGTCAATCGGATCACAATAGTAACAATCAACTTCATTGCAAGAGCAAATATAGAAGTTTAAAGATGAACTCATATTCAAATTCTATATATTTTGTGTGTGGTTGTCCAATTTAAACTAAATCCCTATTAATTACTCCGCATAACTATTAGGGAATATGCAGAACTATTTTCTGCGGATCAATGTACACCTATACGGATCAGTTATAGAACTATTTTCTGCAGATCAGTATACACATGTGCATAACTGTTAGGGAATACGCGAAACTATTTTCAGCGGATCATTGTACACCTCTGCAGATCAGTTATAGAACTGTTTTTTGTGGATCGGTGTACACTTCTGCATAACTGTAAGGGAATACGCAGAATTATTTTCTGCAGATCAGTATACACCTCTACGGATCAGTTATAGAACTGTTTTCTGTGGATCAGTGTACACCTCTGCATAACTGTTAAGGAGTACGCAGAACTATTTTATGTGGATCAGTGTACACCTCTGAAGATCGGTTATAGAAGTTATAGACGTATTTAAGTGGTTTTTTGTGAGTTTGAGAGTTTCGGTTACCATTAGAAGTTGTTTTTCGTTATGTTTGTGGAGAGTCATTTGTAAAATGAGTTTTATTGTTTTTTGTACGGGAAGGTCGTGGCAGTTAGTTAATGGAGATGAGGTTTACGTTAGAAATAATGTGAAAAGCTATGTTTTAAATCTTCCTCCTAACATTGACCATGAAATGTTATTACAAATGGTTAGAAGTAAGGCAAGTGTGTTAAATAGTAAGATATATTTGTCTTTTAAATACCCTGAGTTAGGGTATGTCATGGAGCTTGGAGATGAAACTGATGTATTTCAATTGAGATATGTAATGTCTGAATCAAAGAAGACGATACATTTGTATTTAATGGTGGTAGGTGAAGAAGCTGAAGAACAAGTAGTGGTTAACAACCAGTTTAATCCAACAAATACTAATAGAGGTCGTAGAGAAAGCCAAAGTGATGGAAACCGTTCAAGGTGAAGATGAAATGAAGTGCCAGTGGGTTATGAAAAAAAGTTTCAGTTACTGATACTTTTGTATCAGATAATGATAAAGAAGCAAAAGTGGGCATAACTGAATTACAATGTCAAAATTTGTTCGAGTTTGGAGAAGTTCCTGAAATTGATGATCGAAGATGTGAGGAAAAATCAAATGAAGGGTGGTCGGATGATGAGTACACACAACGAAAAATTGCTTTTAATCCATGGTATTGTATTCCTTCTATTCCTGATTGTCTAGAACCTATTCTTGAACCTAGACCATTTCACAGTCTAGGTCCGAATGATAAATTAATTGTCAATCAAACCTATTACACCAAAAAAGACCTAGCATTTGTTATTAAATTCAAAGTCGTTAGAGAAAAGTTTCAGATAAAGGTTGAAAAATCTTCAAAATCTCAGTACCAGGTTGTTTGTATGAAAGAAAACTGTCATTAGCGTTTATACGCATCTCTCATTAAAGGAATAGAATTTTTTGAAATTAAGACGTTTAATGACAAGCATACATGTTCTTCATTGCTTATACACCCAAATCATAGGCAAGCAAATAACGAAGTTGTGGTAACCATAATACATGACATTATGGGTCAAGGAATTTTGAGAGTTTTGAAGCCTAATGATATAATTAGATATATGAATGCTTTGCTACAAATAAATATGAGTTATTCAAAAGCGTGGCATGCTACAGAAATTGCTTTGGGATTGATGGTGGGGACCCCCGAAGAAAGTTTCTACAAACTTCCAGTGTATTTTCACAATCTGAAGAAACATAATCCGGGTACTGTGGCGTACATAAAAAATGATTCGGAGGATCGTTTTAAGTATTGCTTTTCCACTATTGGGTACGCGGTAATATATTTTTAAATATATTTTTTATTTTCTTAAATGTTTATAAACAAGTTATATTGTTGATATATTAATTGTTTTTATATTGTTGTTGCAGATACGTGCTTTCAAAGAGGGTTGTATAAAAGTTATTATTATGGATGGTGCTCATTTGAATGGAAGTACAAAGGCACCATCTTGCATGCAGTAGCCATGGATGGCAACAATCAGATCATGCCTATTGGATATGGAATTTTCCCAAAAGAGATTACGGATTCTTGGACATGGTTTCTTGAAAAACTACATGAATGCATTGGTGATGTGGAAGGTCTGACAGATAGGGCACCCAAAATTGCTGTAAGAATTCAAAATGTTTTTCCAAATGCTCAACATGGATTGTGTGGTTTTCATCTTATAGGAAACATAGTCCAGACCTTTGGAAAAAAAAAAACAACAATTTTGTTTTGGAAGCTGGTAAGAGCTTACAAAACAATTGAGTTTGAATTCTATTGGGGGGGGGGGGGGGGGAGGGAGGGGGACTTAATAATATAAGAGATGATATAGCGACATATCTCAGTTAAATTCCACGTGAGAAATGGACCAGAGCGTATTGCCCTACCATGAGGTATGATTATATGACCTCAAATAGTGTGGAGTCCATGAATGTTGTATCAAATAAAGCAAGGAAGTTGTCTATATTAGCACTTATTGAGTTCTTTTGCGCACTTATGCAAACATGGTTTTACAAACAGCGAATGGTTGCAGGTATGATTATGTTTAATTTTAAATTATATGATAAATGTCATATATAATAATATATGTTTGTTGTAACATAAAAAGTACAACAATACTTACGAAGTGGGCTGAAGATATGGTTAAAAAAATAAAGATGGGATTCAAGGATGGTTGATATCTGGTGTTGACAATACAACATATCAAGTGCATGACTTCAAAAGTGGTAGTATAGTGAATTTGAGGGAAAAGACTTGTTCTTGCAAATATTGGCAACTAATTGGTTTGTCATGTGGTCATGTGATAATGGTTTTAATGCACTTGAAAAATAATCATTGGAGGCATATGGCTATAGATGCTTATAAAATTGAAACATATCGAAGAACGTACGAGCAGGACGTATACCCTCTTTCAGAACTTAGTGATTGGGAGGTTCCGGATGACCTTATGGTTGTTAACCCTCCTGTGATGGAAATACGTCAAACTGGTAGACCAAAAAACACCAATCGTATTCCCTCTCAAGGTGAGGAACCAAAAATAAGAAAAAGGTGTGTGTAATTTTATAAAAAAAACATGGAATATTTATATAATTTTTATTAAACACACAACTTTTTTAAACAGGTAATTAAATAAGAAAAAGGACTGACAAACAGCTCTGCGGATTACCAAACAACTCTGCGGATTCCGTAACAGTTATGAGGATTCCCAAATAGTTCTATGGAATAAGTAATATAAAATCACTTTACCATGCGTATCCTTTCATCGATTCTGTACCATTTCTTCTTCATTTCATTTTTTTGAAAAATTAACCCTTGTATTTTCCCTCATAATGGCTTCCATACCATGGAGCGCTAAGGATAACCTCCGTTTAACTCATGCATATATTAATATCCACGAGACCACCAGGGTGAATCATCCAAGTTATTAGACCCGTTTAACTTATGTCTTCAACGCTGACCCTCAAACTGCCCAAGAAAGTTATTGCAACACCGTTGACATCACAACAAAATTGAATGAACTAAAAACAAAAGTCTTGGTTTTCAACAATCTTTATACCAAAATTGATGACGACGTCTAAATGAAGAAGATGAAGTCATCATGGACGCGGCGAAAGCGAAATCCATATCCATTAGTACCGGTTAGAATTCGAGTTTGAATGTCCTTGGAATCTCTTAAAAGATCTCCCGTATTTTTAATTTGTGTTGCGTTTATAGAAGGATATTTTAATGTAGTATGTTTTTATTAGGTTATTTATATGCATTGGTTTGTATTATGTTATTTATATGTATTTGGTTCCTATTAGCTTATTTACGAAATCAGTTGAGTTAACTTCTACTTTATTTCATAGAATATAAAATACAAAACAGTACAAATACATGAAAACGTACATCAGTAGCAAACATATTACATAAAACATTTCACATAAAAAAACCTTTCTACATGAAATATTTGTGGTTTTTAACCAGATTTCAAGCGTCCACATACTCGAAGTCTTTTCCCTTATGCTCGAAAATATAATGCTCTAAAATCATTTCTACAAGAGCTTTCTCGTTTGAGTAATAATAATTACTACTATTTTTAAGATGATGATACCATCGATTGAACCATGTGATTTCGTTCTTTAATTCCATCCACTTACTAAGAATATCTACTTGTACCCGATATTCTCATTGTCCAAATAAGAGGTTGAACATACCTATTATGTGGGTCCATTCATCACCTCCAAGGTAATCATGGGTAACCATTGTTGTTACACCTTCAACAATGTTCAACCACCATCGTATTATAACAATCACCACTCTTGTCGTCCATGGACGTGAGTATCGGACGACGATGTTGCATTCGTAGAAGTTGGTGCATTGGAGGCCATTTCTATATTTTTCAATACCGGGATGAGTTGATACAATATTTAACCGGTATGACAATTTATACACTGATCTGTAGAGGTGTACACTAATCCGCAGAGGTGTACACTAATCCGCTGATAACAACTCTGTGGATTCTCAAACAGGTCTGTAGACTCCTATTAAACATAAGTTTATTACTTTTAACATTTTTTGTCACATAATACCTTATGTGATTAAAAAAATTTAATATTAATAAACAAAAAAAATAAAAATTTTAAAAAAACGAAAAAAAATTTAAAAAACCTAAGATTCGCAGATGTGTTCCATTTCCTCAGAAGGCTTACTTGATCCGTAGATGATGCTCTGCGAACCCTATGGTGAGATTCTGAAATCAATTTTTTTCGGTTATTATTTTCAAATAACTCTTCTTTTTTGTTACTTATCGAATTTTCTCAATTAAAACTCGTATAATTTATAAGGAAAAAAAAAAAAAAAAAAAAAAAAAAAAAAAAAACTATTTTAACTCGCTTTCTGCCATAACTTTACCGAACCCTAGTGATTTTCAATCCCTATATATAAATCCGATCTTCCTTCTCCATTCCCCCCTTCCACATCTTCTCTAATCTCTCTGTTGATCATACATTCAAAGTAAAACGATGAATGAACAAATCCCAAAATACATAATTCCTGCTTCAGAAGCTGAATCCATGGCGAAATCCAGAGGTCTCACTGTCCCTCAACTCCTCCCATTTCTCGTTAAATCAGCTCAAGATATTGCCCGGGTACCGATCTCCAACTTCCACGTCGGGGCCGTCGGGTTGGGCTCCGATGGCCGGATCTTCTTCGGCGGAAACATCGAATTTCCTGGTCTCCCTCTCAACCATTCCATTCACGCAGAGCAGTTTCTGATCACCAACCTCGCCGCTCATGGCGGAGGCCCAAAACTCCTTTACATCGCCGTATCAGCAGCCCCCTGCGGCCATTGCCGCCAGTTTCTGCAAGAACTCCGGGGAGTCTCCGATACCCAGATCGTAATCACTGATCAACCCCAAGAAAACCCTGATTACAAACCCATTTCATCGATTTTACCACACGCATTTGGCCCTTTTGATCTGTTAGATCATGACATGCCTCTAATTCTTGAAAAACACGAAAATGAACTGCTGTTAGTCGATTATTCCCTTTCTTCTCAGAACGAAAAAATATCGAAATTACCAAATGGGTACACGGAATTGGTCAAAGAGAATGAAAAAAACTTGGAGAAAGTGGCTTTGGCTGCGGCGCGTGCGTCACACGCGCCATACAGTGGTTGTCCATCTGGAGTGGCATTAATGGACTGTGAAGGGAAGGTGTATAAAGGATCTTATATGGAGTCAGCTGCGTATAACCCTAGTATGATGCCTGTACAAGCGGCGCTGGTGGCGTACATGGTGGCCGGAGGTGGTGGCTATGAGCGGATTGTGGCGGCGGTGCTGGTGGAGAAGGAGGGGATGATGGTGAGGCAGGAGGACACTGCTAGGTTAATGTTGAAACATGTTTCGCCAAAATGTGAATTGAAGGTTATCTATTGTACTTAAATTAATCAACAAAAAAATATAATATGATGCAAAATTATTAATGCGAACGTATGTAAGGTGATATAGTGCTATTTATTATTCATATAAAGTTGTAATTTATGGATGCTCAATTTTAAATAAAAAAGTATTTAACCTTTTAAATTTGTGTTGACAAACTAACAATTATATGTTCAACTACTCTTGTTTATCTTTGAAACAAATCGTATGCACGACGTCATGGTGTCATAACTTATTGAAGCTGGAAGCTTGAAAGTCCAACCGAAGAAAATTATATATATATATATATATATATATATATATACTAGCCGTTACCCGCGCACAGCGGCGGGGACAAATAGCTTCTTTCAACGATTTTTTTTTAAAGAAAAATGTTATGTTCCAAAAGAAAGCTCATGTCGTGGGTGAGAGGAAGAGCGGTAGTTGTGATAGTGGTTGATTGAAGGCGAAAGGAGGCAGAGTGGCTGTGGTGGTGGTGGTTATACTGTCTTGGTTATTGGTTAGGGTTCTTCGAGAGAGTGTGCGTATATTTCTTACTTTGAAGGGATTACGAAGATAGATATTATGAGATTGTTTGTTACCAATGTGAGAGAAGAGATCCTCTATAAATTGTTGACATTGACCGCTTCAAATGATTGAAGTGTTGAGATTGACGGGTTCAATTTGCAAATGAATTCTTCTATTAATTTGATACGATATTTTTAAGGGATAAAGGATATGGTTAAAGTTTTAATATTATTATATTATAAATGGGTTGTACTTCAAGCTTAATAGTTTGGACGTTTTAAAAAAATAATATTATTATATTCAATCTATTTATAGAAATAGTTAGATTTATTTTATAAGTAGTAAAGATATATATATATATATATATATATATATATATATATATATATATAGTTTTTACTTGAATAATAGTCATAATAGTAATAAATAAATGATTTTAGTTTTTTACTTAGAATAATTAGTTTTCTTACTTTTATCGTATGTTAGAAAAGAGATGCTTATATCCCCTCAACCATGACCTTTCTAATTTTAGAAAATGATAGCTATCTTCAAGCATTGCCAATGCATAATGCCATAAAAACCACCCTCCACCTTCTTTTCTCACCTTCCACCATTGTCTCTAAAAAGAGACAATGGCTCTTGTAAAACAAACCCTAACCATCATTTTCATTTCCGCCCACATCATTTCCACAATACATGTGGATGCTCGTTTCGCACCTTGGCCTGCAGCCGGTGCGCCAGCACCGGCCGCAACAACAGATACCGACCGCAACAACAGATACCGAAGAGTCAGATATAGAACCTAACCCGTCTGATCTCCTTCCGTTGCCTGACATCATGGGGATAATACCCGATGAAACAGGTGGGACAGACGCTGATGTGGCTTATAAGGTCACCAAACAAATGCAAGTCGTTGGGGAAAAGATCGATGAGTTCAATGCATCACTCAAGGCCTGAATGGAAAACCCTAACGCATCACATGGAACCAAAGAATGTATTACAGAATGTGATGAGGTTTTCGGTGCGGCTGTTGAAGATATCAGGAATACTATTGACAGCCTCGAAAACTTAAACCTAATGAAGGCTAATTTTGATGTTAGCGCAGTTGCCACCAATGTTGACACGTGTAATGACTGCTTTAAAGAGATGGTTGGTGGAGACCCGGAGGTAGAGAAATTCAATGATTGGGTTCGAAGCATCACCGGAGAAGCCCTTGAAGCTCTCCAAAAAAACACCAATTAAATTACGAAAGATTTTTACAGAGTGTCTGTTACACAGGACATGACTAGACAAACTATCCTAGTCAAACGCACGCCAAACGCAATACAAAGCCGTCCAGTCTCTCTGTCATGTTCTATCCACCAAGATTCAAAATTGACAACACATGGAATAGAATCCTATAATGATTAAACTCTAAAAGAGCCCATTTCAACATTGATAATTGATAAATTAAATTATTAGAAGATAGAATAGAATTACTAGAAGTTAGTACAAGTTATGTAAGATAGACATATCAAGAACATTATATATGCAAGAAATTTGAAGCTTCTCTTACATCAAATGAGCTTCATTACTATTTAACTTTCACTTATTTGGTGGAAGAAGACCTCCTTTGTTAACCTTCCATGGCCCACCATAGAATTTAGGTCTCATAATTGGCACTGCCTCACCAGGATGATCTTCCCAGTATTTTTCCTGCTTGTAAAAGTTAAATTCATTCAGATTTTAGAATATATATATACATATGCATTATAACATATTGAATTGATTATTCAAAGTTGACTATTTGACCTTGTAGAGTTGCTCGGTGATTGCAGCTCCAATGACTCCAGTATAAAAGGCAGATACATAAATTATAACAAGTGGAGTAAATGATTTTGGGCGTTTGAATGGATCAACCATGGTCCATAGAACTTCTTTCTCCCATTTGGTGTGCAAGTAGTCAGAATATTTTCTCCACAAATAGGTTGTCATTTGTGAAATTTATAAAAGATTACCTGATTTTATCAAAACCAAAGTTTATATGTTACAATCATGTGATCAAAGTTGAAAACTTGAAAGCAAATCAAGAAGGTATTAGATCAAGAAACAACACCACAATATGGGAAGCAGATATGAGTTATGATTTATGAAATCCACTTTAAACTCAAGTTTTATACATCTATTTCTTTGAGTTTTATTATATTCATTTTCTAAGAGAATCAAAATCAACCATTTGAATAGTGATGTTGAAGCTTATGTTTTCCTAACTTTTTCAAAATCAGAACTTGGAAAACCCAATCAAGTAGATACCCAATTCAATTGTATATGTTTATAGAGTGTGTCCTTTTCAATATTCATAGCTAGCTGCATTCCAAACGAAAATGAGATGACTAATTAAGTAATTATACACTTTCTAGTTGTACAAATGAATTGAAAACATAGATGCATTTATTGGGGCGACAAATGGATATTTGGTTTAGTTGGGCATTTCTACAAACAGGTGGTGGGCATAGACACAAACAAAGATAGATCCGTAAAGACAGGGAATGTGGAAACAGCAAGTTGACATCCAGAACGTCACAAAGGATCGGCAAATCAATACTTTATTAAGCTCACGGAAGCTAAATGATTTCAGCGTATGGGATTCTTCAAAAACCCACTAAATTCACAACCAAGTATTGCACTCAAATTATCCTTTTCACTAGTTACGTATATGAGAACAACGAATTATAGAAACCAATACATATTGTTGATTAAAGAAGTTATTAGAAAAAGAAAAGAAGACGAACCGCCGGAAAAACTGAAGAAACCGGCGACTCTGATCGCCGCTGAGAAGACGGAGCTCGATACCTTTGCTATTTTTCGAGTCGCTGCAAGTGCAAACGTATCTTTATTTCCTAAATATTAGAAAGAGTAAATTACAGTTTTGATCCCTGCGGTTGGTACATATCGGTAGTTTTAGTCCTAGTTTTGCAAATTTGACATCAGTAATCCATGTGGTCAGCAATTTCATCAGCTTAGGTCCCTATTCCAGTTAGGATGCATTGGACTTCGTTAAATGCTGAGCAAAACTCTGACCTTGGTTATTCTGCCCTTAAAATCACCAAATATCCTAAACAAATAAGGAGTCATGAATTAAAACTTATCCTTTAAAATCATTACAAGGCCACCCGGTATGGGGTGTTTCCGCGTGTAAGGATCTACGTAGAGGTGATGTCCACACGTGAACCCCGTCCCCAATGGACGGGTCGAGAATGTGCATATATTTTTTTGTGAGTATGTTATAGAGTTTTATGGTGATATATATGATGGGTTTTGGTCATAAGACATCTTATGTGCTCATACAAACCCTAATGCTTGGATCTAGGTTTCTCTATTGTACATGCTTTGAATCCAAGACTATAAACCCTAATTCTAACATATGGAAATCGACATTAACATATAATTAGGTTTAAGAACATATCTTGATTGTTATGTAGCAATAACAATCCCAAATCTCCTTGTATTGACTTTGGAAGGCTTAGAGTCACAAGTATCACTCCTCTAATGGCTTACAAACACAATAAGCAAATGGAGAAAGTATAAAGAGAGAGGTGAGAGGTTAGAATTCGTATCTAGGACCTCTTGGGAAGGGATACACTAATTCATGACCCTAGGGGTGTTTATATAGGTGTAGAGATAGGGTTTTAGTCATTATCCTTATCTAGTTGATTATCCATTAAGCAACCAATAAGATAATCCTTGAATCCTTATCATACTCGAATTCTAAGGCTTTCTAACCTTAAATTCGTCCACCATATAAATAAGATAATCCGCACCTTATTTTGTAACTATCACATAATTACAAATCAGCCCCTCTAGTTTAATTAATTACATTTGATCACAAAACTAATTCTTAATTAATTATTGACCAATATTAATTAAACAAATATGATTTCTCCTTTAATATATTATTCTTATAACATATTAATAAATCATATTATCCTCTCTCTCTTTATTCATTTCTCCAATCAAGTTGCTTTGGTGAAGGCAACCCAAAAGGACCATGCACCATCAGATCAAGTACATACCAAAATAGTTATGGACTTAGACACTAATCCAACAGTCTCCCACTTGGATAAGTCTAACAACTATTCTGCGTATGACTTCAGATCCTGATCTGCAATCGTAGCTTTCCAAAGCCGTTGTCAACTCTGATCATATCAGATACGCGTGTCCTTAGATAAAGGATCATATATTCCTCCATTCTAGATATCTTATGAGATATGATTTCTAATCATTCTCTTTGTACTATATCTTGATTTTCGATTTATGACGACAGACTAATTGAACAAATCAAATTAGCCCTAGCCCGGCCGAGCATTTACGTATGTCATCACTAAACCATCGAGGGGCCCAAAGATATCGCTTTTATTCTTTGAATAAAAGGAACGGATAAACTTTGATACAATGCTTGCTTGCACTCACTCACCGAATCACACACAACAATATGTTTTATAACACCAAGTTACTAGTGCGTTTACATATTATCAATGTGCAACCGATTCGCAAGATACAACTCACACATCTCGGTTTCAAGAATATAAGATGTTATCGTCTCACTAATCACTTGTAATACAATTCATGGAGTGATCCAAGTGAGCGTGGGTTTAATCCAATGCTCAAATCATATTCATAAGCACTCATGAACGTTGCAGCAAACATTTACTTATGTCTAATACTCTTCTAGACAATCCACACACCAATTCACGAGAGTCTTCATTCATATCTACTTCCAACATATGAACGACTGTGGCCTGTTTGAATAATTCGATTATTCTTAATAAACTCAATTATTCTGGAAGTCAAAACATGCAAAGTGAAACACAAGAATAATACTAATCCCATATGGCCTCAAACCTTTGAGTATAAACAAAACACGTTTTATTTATCACCATATTGATTACTCATTATTTGTCGTTTCGGGTAATCAACTTTTTACTTGAATTCCAACACTTGTCCCATGCTCCTAGCATGCACACAATGCTTACCTATGGTTCTTACTTTTGTGAAATAGACAAATTGAACACATTTCCAATCATTCTCATTTTACAACTCCAAATCCATTTTCTTAAGTGTAAGAATATCAAATTCTTGTTACTTATAGAATATACTAGATTCTAACACTTTATGCAACGATCCTTTTGTAATGTCACTACACCAAAGTCTCAAAGACTATTGCCAATGATATTACAAAGTCCTCTAACGTAGATTGTTACAAGAAAATTCCTTAGATATGATGTCTCTCACTCAAAGTACATTCCTTTGAACATCCTTTTGCATAAAAGTTTTTAATCTAGATTTTCAATATTTACTTCCCAATATAGATACATTTCCATACTTTCCATATGACAACTCATTTCTTAATAGAATCTTTTCTATTCATCATAATGTCAATATGGTCCATTAATACCATGCTTCCAACTACTCACAAGCGACCAATCCTCGTCGAACTTTGAATTGTCCTTTGATAGTTGTTTAATTATTTTAGTCAAAACCGATTCTAGTCCCTTTTCCCTCTAAATGCACTAGACATTTGGAAAATTTTAGAATGGTCAAACATTAAAGCATTTGCAATCCATCCTATACCCGAAGCGTATGGGACACGACGCACAATGTTTTATTTTCTATGTTCTCAAAATTCGAATTGTGAAGAGGAATGTCGTAATCATAATCGAAACTTTAAGAACACACTATGTACCTTTGACTAAATTTATCAACATTTCACAACCTAATCCTTTAGATTTGAAATGAAGCATAATATTATCTCCCTTAATTATAGCAAAACAACCTTTCAACTCTTACAACTTTGCAAAGTATGACTCTTGTTTTCTATAATTAATATTGCCAACTATGCAATACGTGCCTTAATAATCATACAATCATAACATTTATGCTCCCACTATCATGATGATTATTATAAAACATAACACTTATGCTCCCACTAGCTTCGACATGTATTCATAAACATTTTAACTTTCAGAAAAACAATACTTATTGAATTTCTTAAGTTCATGTTTCTAATACTTAGTGCTTTGATAATCTTTTATCAAGGCTTCTTGAACTTATACACTTTTGCCTTAGATAGTTCATATGTGTGTCTTAACAATTAAGACTTATTGCCAAACCTCACAATTCAAATTATGGAAAGGGATGCCGTAACCATGATCGAATTCGAGAATGCAATTTTACAATCACTATCTTTTAAAATCTTTCTTAGTGAAAGCATTTTCTCACAATCATTTGCATGAAGGAGGAAATCTTATGACACTTAGATTTAAACGGTGTATGTGTTCCTATCCATGTGAATTTGTTAAAATCCAAAGTTTACGACAAATTCAAACTCATATGGATCGAACTTTCTTAATCTTGATTTCTTGCCTTATGGTAGCATAGCTGCCCACCACGTCTTCCAAGTAGTTAAGTAGCTCACCTTTTCCTATCAATGTACTTTCCATTGATCAAGGTCCTTGCCTTTTATGCATTCAAATGAGAACTCATAGGACTTACATGCATAATTAACTCGATTGGATTGGCACAGAAACAAAATAATATCTTCACGATAGGTTGTAAACCTCAACTCGTGTGCTAGTGATGATCGATAAGGCTTATTTGATTTGTTCTTGAAACTTTTCAAGACTATTAAGACTCCCACTGACTCCTTGACATATACGATTCTCTTATCAAAACATTTCTTGACAAACAAATATTTCAAGAGTTAGTGTAGCTTATATCAAAACAAAACACTTCATAATTTTGGTCTTAGTTGGTCTTTGTCTTATCCAAGACATCACAACTTTCCACAATTGATGAATGTTATAAACCTTCTTAATACTATTCACTCAATGTCACAATCTTGACTTTAAGACTTTTTTTGGAACGAAGTATGATTGACTTCTTGATTTGACCATTTCTTCAATCTTTGATTCCTGTTCTTGGACATACAATTGTACCAAGACTCATTAGAGGATCAATTGAGATATGGTTCTTAATCATTAAGACCTATTATAAAGCATAAAAGCTACTCTCCCTTCTTCTTAGAACAGAGAAACTCTTATCTTTCTGCCTACTTGATTCTTCTTATTCGTTTTGCTATTGATCTAAACCCTTTAATCAATTCAAAATTACACTTAATCTTGTAAGTGTAATCATATTTACTAAGCCTTTAGTAAATCATGACGAATATCTTTGTTACTCTTATGGTGAACTTGATCAACACACAACTTTGTGTACTCGATTTCCTAGTCCTTCACTTGACACTTTGTCAATGAATTAGTCTAATTTCCAAATACGAAATTTCTCATTCATCGTGCATCCACGTTGCATGATTCCAAGTTTCTGTCTAATTGAAACTTGGGCGATGAGAAACTCTCCCTATTTGGTAAATTCTTGACATTTCCATAAATAACATAACTAAGAATCATATCCATTCGTTGTAGAAATATGCAAACATCAATTTTCACATAATGATTTCATTGCAAGGAAGTAAACAAATAAATAAATAAGTCAAACAAAATTTATTTTATTTATAAAAGCAGCGGAAAAACATTTGTCCTTACAATTCAAAATCTATTGAAAACTATGTAAAAGGAAAATTTCTAACAACTCTATCATAACTATCTAAGCTCAAAATCCAATCTTTAAGTCCATGCGATCGAGATCCATCACTTGTGATTAGATTCATCTTGCTCTCTTATCAAGCTTCCTTTCTTTTCACCGATCCTTCAAAACATTCAAATGAAATCTTATCACATCATGTATTAAGAATCAATGAATAGGAACTTAATGGAGTTAGATAGTGGATTCTTACCTAAAGCGTAGTCATACTTTTGAATCTCCCATCTCTTAGATCTCTTAGGTAAATAGGGCAACTTTGTCTCCAATGCCCCTTCTCTTGGCAATAAAAGCAAATTGATTCTTTTGGAACAACACATGGAACTACTTCAGACATCGCCTTTCACTTATGATCAAACTTTTCGATCATTGCATGTCTTCCATTGCCATTGTCTATATCCATAGAGGTCTTGAAGGCAGATTCACCAATCAACTTTGCTTTTCTATTGCGCCAAACCATTGCTGATTCAGTAGCAATAAGCATATAGGTGAGATCTATAAGGGTCACATTGCGGTTCATCATATAGTACTCTCTTACGAACTCACTATATGAGTTAGGAAGTGACTGAAGAACCCAATCAACAGCCATCGCTTCACCGACAACGGATCCCATCATTCTTAATCTATCAATGTGTGACTTCATCCCTAAGACGTGTGCACACACCGACTTGCCCTCTTTACGTTTACTTGCCAAACGGGCTTGAGTGATATTGAACCTTTCAATTTTACAATCTTGTGGGTTAGGGAGAATAATTGGAGGAGGAGGAGGAAGTGAAGCATGATTTCTTGTTCCTCGATCGAATCGTGGAATATCATCTTCATGTGGAATGCTTGTTCCACGGGACTTGAGAAGACCATAGTTGTCGAACTTTGACATCGGGAGAAAAACGAATTCAAGTTAGTTGATTGATTGAGTCCTTGGTAAATCACCCAAATGAAATTCCAAGGCTAGGACCCAACACAATATCCTACAACTCGGGAGAGGGATGCCGTAACCCAAATTGCAGAACATTTGAAGGTAAGTGAATGACGATTCACTAATTTCCACCATGAAAAACGAAAAAGAAATTTAAGTTTTAAATCTATGAAAACTCCTAGATCCTTTGAGATTCATTGAACATTTCAATGGCATGTTTAAATCTCGATATGCCCCTCTTGTTTGTGACTGGGATGCCGAGGATCACAAAGCGGGTGTGAATAACCATGCAAACTACATGGTGCCCTCACATGTTACGTTCACCTATTCGATGTGCCGGTAAACCACACACGCTCCACCGAACTATGACAAACATTGAGTCACCCTTTGCTACCTTTGCTCAGAACCATTTAGTGTGCCGGTAAACCACACACGCTCCACTAACATCTTCCCAAGGGCACAAAGTGTAATTTCATGGAATTGCATCAATTCACTTTTGCCTAAGTAACTAAGATTGGGAATTAGAAAAACATTTAGTTACTTTGTATTTCATTATACTTATAATGGAAGGTTTCGTCCTATCCTACCCGTTCGGCTAACGACCCTCCACTAGTCAAGAGTACGGTGGGTAAGAGTGGATACCCATTCAATCGCCATTTTATAGGCAACTTCCTTAAACACCCCTTATAGACCAGCTTCGTGAATGAGGCCTACTAACGGTAAGACTGACTTTTACTCATACATATATATAATGTTATACTTTTAATGTTATATATAGTATAGGGTGTATTTTACACTTTTAAAATACTATATGGTTAACTTTAACAATTACACTTTTAATTCAATTAAAAGGTTAACCTAAACTTTTATGGATTTATTAAACCTCTTTTAATTATACTCCTTAATTAATTAATAAAACCATAAGGGTGTGATTTGAACTTTTCAAAACTTTACTAGGGTTTTAGAATTTAACATTCTTAATTAAACTTTTAATCAACTTTTAAATTCCAAAACTTGATGGCAAGTTTTGAAACATTTCAAAACATTAGGGTTTTAACTATTTAAATTTCAAAACTCCAAAACTTTTGGATTCAAATTTAAACTATAAAACCTAAAGGGGAAAATATGAAACCTTTCATAGCAACAAGGATCAAATAACAAATAATTTTAAATTAACATTTAATCACATAATTATCCATATTTGATTTATTTAATGGTTTCTTGCAAAACAATTTATCAATTTACTCAAAATAATTAATCAATTATCTTATAAGGAAACAATTATCTTGTTAATTGATAATTATCTTTAATTAGATCAAGAATATAGTCATATATATCATAAAATCGGATTTATATTGATCTAATATGATAAGGTAATTATCCCAATGCAAAAACAGCAAGAAATCCCGAGATAAGCATTATCTGACGCTCAAACTCGCCGAGTACCGCACTGTACTCGCCGAGTTGAGGTCTACTCGCCGAGTACACTGTGGTACTCGCCGAGTTCCTCAGCTATAAAGCCCAAAAAACGATTTTCCAGTTATACAATGCATCAATACAATTGAAACCAAGCTAGGCTCTGATACCACTGATGGGTTTTGGTCATAAGACATCCTATGTGCTCATACAAACCCTAATGCTTGGATCTAGGTTTCTCTATTGTACATGCTTTGAATCCAAGACTATAAACCCTAATTCTAACATATGGAAATCGACATTAACATATAATTAGGTTTAAGAACATACCTTGATTGTTATGTAGCAATAACAATCCCAAATCTCCTTGTATTGACTTTGGAAGGCTTAGAGTCACAAGTGTCACTCCTCTAATGGCTTACAAACACCATAAGCAAATGGAGAAAGTATAAAGAGAGAGGTGAGAGGTTAGAATTCGTATCTAGGACCTCTTGGGCAGGGATACACGAATTCATGACCCTAGGGGTGTTTATATAGGTGTAGAGATAGGGTTTTAGTCATTATCCTTATCTAGTTGATTATCCATTAAGCAACCAATAAGATAATCCTTGAATCCTTATCATACTCGAATTCTAAGGCTTTCCAACCTTAAATTCGTCCACCATATAAATAAGATAATCCTCACCTTATTTTGTAACTATCACATAATTACAAATCAGCCCCTCTAGTTTAATTAATTACATTTGATCACAAAACTAATTCTTAATTAATTATTGACCAATATTAATTAAACAAATATGATTTCTCCTTTAATATATTATTCTTATAACATATTAATAAATCATATTATCCTCTCTCTCTTTATTCATTTCTCCAATCAAGTTGCTTTGGTGAAGGCAACCCAAAAGGACCATGCACCATCGGGTCAAGTACATACCAAAATAGTTATGGACTTAGACACTAATCCAACAATATATACTTGCGAAATCCAATTAAAAGTGATGTCGAACAGTTGTATGTCGCATATCAAGCTAAACATGGTTTTTTAGGAATGCTTCGTAGCCTTGATTGTACACATTGGGCGTGAGAAAATTGTCAAAATGCATGACGATATCAATTCACTTGAGGCAATCATGGCGTGCCAACTGTTATATTAGAAGCAGTTGTTTCACAGGATCTATGGTTTTGGCATACATTTTTTGGTATGGCGGGGTCAAACAATGACCTGAATGTGCTTGGAGCATCTCCACTTTTTAACGATATTTTGCAAGGTAAAGCACCAAACATGCCATAAGTTGTATATGGACATGAATATAATTATGGGTAGTACCTTGGTGATGGGCTATATCTATAGTATGCTTCATTTATCAAGTTATACTCAATTAAAAACGAAAATTGTTCAAGTTAACATAGAAATCTGTAAGGAAGGATGTGGAACGGGCGTTTGGAGTACTCAAACAAAAGTGACACATAATCGAACATCCAACACGAGGATGGGATAAGGAAAAATGATGAATGTAATAAACTTTTGTGTTATTTTACATAACATGATAATAGAAGAAGAGGATATGACTATTTGTACGTATAGTCCAAATGATATACCCAATCTACCTGTCGTAATACAAATAGGCAGCCCAATATACTTTACAAGGCTTTTGGCAATACAAAACAGTGAAATACATCACAATCTACTTCACAATTTGACTAGACACAATTTGACAAAGGCTATTCAAACAACACAATGATTATGATGACAACGAGGATAAGATGCGGATGATGAGAACAAGGCTGATAACGATGAATAATATTTTCTATTTGCTAGTTTAATTTCAATATTTTTTATTAGTATTGTAAGCTTTAATTTTTATGTGTTTTCAATTCTTAATTTAGATTTAAATTTCCAATTATTAATGTTAACTTTTTTATTTAAATTTCCAATTTAATTTTTATTTAAATTTCAATGTTTTTTTTAGTATTGTAAGCTTTAATTTATGTTTAATAATTGTTTTTTATATTTAATATAGCGTCAAAAAATAAAAAATAAAAAAATAAAAAGATAAATAATGTGAAGTGGTAACCATTTCCAAGAGCTAGTGAACATCTAGTGGATGTGATATGGCATATAGATAACATCGCTTTTCTAGTGGGTTAGTAGTGACTATAACACAACCTAATAGGAAAGTAGATAATTACACAAATAGTAGAGAACCAAAATCATGATGCATGAACCTTAAAGAAAGGACAAATATGCTGACCAGATAGGACTCGAAAGTCTAGGAGGGTGTTTGGGATTCATTTTGAACTCTAAAAGGATTTTTAGGTAAGAAGACTTATTGACTTATGAATGTGAGAAAATGAGTTTTTAAAAAAGTGTTTAAATTAACTTTTATAGTTGCAAAAGTTAATAAGTAAATAAGTTGTTTTTTTTAAAATGTGTTTGATTTAGCTTATAGAGTAAAATAACCAAAAAAGAATCTTGATTTCTTAAAATCTTCTTTTCAACCTAATAAATTATAAGCTGTTCTAAGAAGATAGAAATCTTGACATCTTAAAATCTTATTTTCAAAGAGTTAACGAAAAGTTGTTTTAAAAGTCCTTACATACCCAAACATTTTTTTAAACTTATTTACTTTTAAAGAAGTGAATAAGTGAACCAGTTATTAATTTTAGATGAAATCTCAAACACACTTTATATAGGAAATAAGTCTTCCTCCTTGGTGCTTAATTTGATGGTAGAATTCATCGATCAACAAGAATAGGAGGAAGAGCGGTTCACACCCAAACCAGGGTGAAAACCATTTATAAAAAATCAAAAAACCACTTTGACTTGCATATAAATCATTAGGATGCATAGAGAAATAACGGGCTTCGGCCTTGGGTTTGGTGGTACAAGGGGGCATTGTTCCGACCAACTCACGGGATCACATGAGGGGGTGTTTGGCTAGTAGATTAACCCGTGAAGAATCTTGGCGTATGGAGGCTTTTGGGCTCTTTGACCATTAACCAGTCAAAGAAATTAATGAATATTTTTTTAAACCTTTATTTACCTATATATACCATTCCATTCTTTTATTCAATCCATTGATTATTTTTACAATTCTCTCAATTCACCAATCCAATTCCATTCCCTTATCTAATTCCATTCCATACCTCTTCAATTTCATTCGATATATGTCTGAGGGAAATCAAGACAAGGTGGTTCTTGCCAAAAATGCAAATCCAAGCAAGGCAGTTCTAGTCAAGAAATTTCATTTTCTTCTCCTGAATCCCAAAACTGCCAACAAAACCCAAACAATCAACAATACAAACACTATCAACAAACCCAAACTATCAACAAATATTGATACAACGAACCTACAACTCATTTCATATTCCATAGGAAAATGTGGGTTTTACTCAATACATACAGTATTCTCAAGGGGTTCCTGAAACCCAATTCCAAAATTCTCAGCCCGAGGTATCGCAGTATCTTGATACTCAAAACACAGAATCATCAGATTCTGGTGATGAGCCCGCTCCTGCACAAGATAACGAGGAACAACAACTAATTAACGGGAAAAAAGGACCGATCAAACCTTACAATCATCAAATTCTAGTGAAACATCTTCATCTAACACCTACACAACATCTTCGGATGCATAATTTCCACCCGGATTTGACCAACAACACCAAGTAATAAACTCACCGCCTCAGAGACAACGGAAAGGAAAGAAATCAGCATCTAAATCATCAACACCAAATGAAGTCGTTGATTTGGTCAGTGAAATTGTTGGCATCCACACTGTGAAAATAAAGAATTAAAAGCTAAATTATTGGAGTTAGGGATAGAGCAGAGAGACATGCAGTATTTTCTCGAGCCACATGATCACTTGACCAAAGGGCTTTTGCGAATGGTGCATAAACGGAAACGATAAATTGCAACAAAATATGGTTGAGAGTCTTATAATTATTGTGATCACTAGTTAATTTTAATTGTCGTTTTCTTCTTTTTAATGTTGTCTTTATTATTATTATTTTTTAATTATCATTTTTATTGTATTTATCGTGTATTTCTTTTTTATTTGTATTAGTGTTTTTTAGCTAAAAATTGTTATGTTTATTTACTTTCGCATTTTCTATTTTAATTTAATAAAATAAATAAGATGCGAAAAATGGATTGAATGGGATGAAAAATATATTATATTCATATTATGGTTGGAGATAAAATAAAAGAAAGATAAAGAAAGAATAAGCTATGTAAGCTTCAATGGATCAAGAATCTCTCGACCATATAAACACATTTTATATTTTTGGCACCATGTTATATAGTTATATATTATCTTTGATTTTTTAATAACCCCATCATGTATTAACAATTTTTACATACATGGTCATATTGTTTTATATTCTAATCATTTATATTATTTAAACTAAACAATATTAATCCTTATTTTACTAACTATTTTAATATAAACTAGTATTTTGCTTCGTATGTTGCCGCATATTTATTTTGTAAACTGAATTTTGACAATTATACTGAAAAATGTTAGGTGCCGTTGTATTTATTGGTAGATAAATATACAAAGTCGATACCACTAACTAAGGACAATATATATCGTCAAATGAAAACTTATTATATGTGACTAAAATATACATAAAAATAAGATAGAAAATATAAAGAAACTAAAATTTATGCTCACAAGTATATAGTTTCTCTTTGATTATTATTTATTTCCAAAAACATACTATATTCTAAACATAGCTAATATACGACAATACCACTTTAAGCTAGTAAACATAGGTAATATTACTGGTTTAAAGTGGTACTCTGATTGATATATATATATATATATATATATATATATATATATATATATATATATATATATATATATATGAAATTTTAATAAAATTTATATATTTTTATTAAATTCTGGATACATTTAAATATAAATATGTATTGAATATTTTATTAATTTTTAGTGGATTATGTTCTCCTCTATGAAAGCTTCAAAACGTTATATGTTGTATCCAAAACGAAAAATTGTGAATGAGATATCGATGCTTAAATATGAGTATTTGAAAATAAATTTAGAAAAAAGTGGATGTGAGAATGTCCCACGTAGGAAAAAAGTGAAAATTTTTAGTGAGTTTATAAAGATAGATGTATAATGGGTTTACAAGTTTCTATGCATAATTTTACTCTAACACCTCTATGTGCGTGCGAAGGTGTGCAAATCATGGATTTTGTAGACAAAATTCAATGAACTCATGGATTTTGTAGACAAAATTCAATGAACTCGTGTCCACGCAAGCCATGTTTTTGCAAAACTTTACAATTTTATAACTGATGCATTTAATGTGAGTTAATTCATTATTAATTCTTTCAATTATGAATTAATAAATGCGGTTACAAAGATTGGTATATAAAGAGACATTGTCTTCTCATTGTCAAATACCTTGATCGAATACTCCTCTATGTATTAAAATTTCGACAATTTTTTCAGTCAAGTGATCAAATCCAACAATACATATTGCTTTAGTTGTTGTACCCTGGGAAAAGACGATGAATCTGTTTAAGGGAATTGTGTCAAACACGAGCCTCAGTCAATTGGCGATATAATTCACTAATTATTTATTTTGCATTTTTATTATCTAAAACTAACAATCTTAAACAAAATCTCGTTAAAACTGTTTTAATCGAGTTTGTTTTGATTAAATCTATTTTCTTCTATTTTCGGTTTTATTTTTGCTACTTGAATTATATATGTTTTGTGTAAAAAGATTATATTTTTGTGTTTTTGTAAATTGTCATAATCTAGTTTGTTTCGATCAAATATGTTTTTTTGTAAACAAATTCATTTACTCTTATTTTATTTTTCTGAATCGAGTTTTGTTCGATTATTTTTTTTTCTTAAACAAAATTTTCTTATGCTTTTGTTTTGTGTAAACAAAGTTGTTTATTGTGCTTTTAGCAGTTTACTTGAAGTTATCGCATTGGTGGGAGATTCATATGTTTTATAAACTATTACAATCAAGTCTGTTTCGATTACATCGGTTTTCTTTATTTAGTTTTAATTTTGAATATCATGTTATAGTTTTTGTGTAAAGAAATTTTGTTTTGTGTAAACAGATTCGTATTTCCGTTCTAATTATTATTTGGAATAATTTTCAGAATGATGTAAGGCTTCTTAAACAAAAATACTAACACAACGGTGTCCATGATTACTAATCTTACAGCTATGACCTCATAGTCAAACCTCTTGGATGCAAATATGAGAGGATGGTGGATTGACACTGGAGCACTCGCCATGTGTGTCATGACTAGAGCAATTTTTTTTATATACAAGGGTGTTGATGATGATCAAATGCTCTTCATAGGGAATACAGCCATCACGAGTGTAACACTCATAAAAACCATGAAAAAATAAACTTTTTAAGACCAACCAATTTCACAAATTGTTTACAAACATAATTCTCAAAACATGTTCAACATTAGAGTCTCCCAAAATCATAATTCAAAACATGAGGATGTGTACGCTCATGTCTTCTCCTTTTCGCGATCATCCAATGTACCTGAAACATAACCTAAAACTGTAAGACAATGCTTAGTGAGATCCCCAAAGTACCAACACACAATACACATAACAACAATAACAAACAACATGCATATAAAGCCTTCAGCTTGACTAGACCACCTCACAGGCCTGTAGTCTATCCAGACCGCTCACAAAACCTTTAGCATGACTGGACCGCCTCACGGGGCCTTCAGCCTATCTAGACCGTTCTCCGGGCCTTCGGCCTGAGTGTTCCGCCTCACGGCCCTTCAGTCTATGCGGGCTGCCATGTGTCTGTTAGCCATCAGTCTCCACTAGTTTGCCTCAACCCAACCACACATAACATAGTGACATATACATAATAGATAAACATATAAAGATATAACCAATCAACTAACAATCAAACATATCTTACAGATCCCTAAGCATAACATCATCCTATATATCAGGACAACAGTCTAACAGATCACTACATCATACCAACATACAATAAACCAGGATAATAATCCAATAGGCTGACCTTGGTACCTTTGACCCGAAAGGACAGTGAGGAAGACTGACCTTGCAAACTGAACAGGAGTTGATAAGGTCCCTGACTCCAAAACTTATCTCTTTAACCGGAACCTAATCCCACTAAAGACAAATTCCATCAAAATCACAAAATACTCAAAATATCCTCGATAGTCAAACTTGGTGAAGTCAACTGGTCAAAACCACTAAGTCAATTGAGTCAACCTAACCGAGTCAACTCATCCAGGCTGACCCATGCGAGTATGTTGGGCATACTCCAGAGGTACGCTGAGCATACTCCAACCCTCACAGTTGACCACCATTGGGGTGGTTGACCTCATACGCAGGGCGTACTCCGAGTGCATGGGGCATATCCTTGCAACCTTTAAAACTCAATAAGTGCTTAATAGCTTAAGCACTTTTGTCCATATTTTAGATCCAAGGCTCAAATACACTCTAGAGTCATAAAGTTTCAAACTTTATGACTTTACATGCCCATTAAGTGCTTAAATCAAGGTCATAGTCCATTAAGACCTTCTACAAGATGCATGGAGCAAAACTAACCATTGGGACTTCATTTTTATGGCTTAGGACCTCTCCTAGGGTTTGAAAGGACAACTCAAATTGTCAAGAACATGCCATGCTCAAGATAAGACATTTAGGACCCAAAAAGTATCAGTAAAACATCCATTTCTAGATATAGAAGATTAAAAGATCAAGATGCAAGCTTTATACCTTTGAAGGGTAGCAAATAAAGAGTAAATCCTAGATCCAAAGTGCCTCAATGTCCAAAGATGATATTGCCTTCCTTCCTTCTTCTTCTAAGCACACAAACATACACTTTAACGCTTGAAAAGGCTTCACAAGGTGGTTCTAGGGTTATAACACGAATGAGAGAGTGGAGGCTGAGAATGTGAAGGGAAATGAGGCCATAAGGATGCTCAAATACCAGCCAAACCCTAAAAATCAGGGTTTCCCCATTTAGGAAGTACGCCCATCATACAATAATGTACGCCCAACATACTAGGGCACACCTTAGTACGCTTAGCGCATACCACGTATGCATGCCATACTCCGAAGCCACTATTTACTAAAATGCCATTAAGGCCCTTTTGCATATAACTCTTGAACTTTTGGACCAATTGCAATATAAATAAATTAGAGGGTTGAAATTTGAAGTACCTTAACATCGGGATGTTACAATTCTCCCACACTATATCTAGAATTTTTCCTCAAAGTCTATCGTGGCGAATAAATCAGGATAATGCTCCCCCATATTTGCCTCTGGTTCCCAGGTCCACTAGGAGCCTCTCTGATACTGCCACTATACCTTTACTAAAGGTATCTCCTTGTTGCGCAAGGCCTTCATCTTTCTTTCCAAAATAGTTACTGGCATCTCAACATAGTTTAGGCGCTCCTCGACCTGAATATCAACCACGCAAACCACTGTATCCTCATCCAATACGCACTTTCACAGTTGCAAAACATGGAAAGTGTTGTGAATTTGACTGAGCTCCTCAGGTAGATCCAACCTTTAAGCAACCTTCCGACCCTGGAAATCACTTAAAAAGGCCCAATATATCAGGGACCTAACTTCTCCCTCTTCCTGAAGCGTATCACACCTTTCTAAGGCAAGACCTTCAGCAATACCATATTACCGACCCGAAACTCCAACGCGGATCGGCACCAGTCGGTATAGCTCTTCTGCCGACTCTGAGCAATCTGCAGTCTCTGCCTAATTGCGGAATAAACTTCATGGTCTGAAGGACTATTTCATTCCTTCCCATAACCCTGTGACCAACCCCCCCCCCCCCCCCACCAAGCCAGAGTGCGACATCTCTGACCATACAAGGGCTCAAAAGGCGGAGAACTAATGTTGTAGTGAACTATTGTTGTAGGAGAACTCCGCACGAGGTAGGTAGGAATCCCAAATCCCAACAAAATCAATGACACAGGCCCACAACCTATCCTCAAGGATCAGTATCGTCCGCTCACTCTGTCCGTCGGTCTGCAGATGATAAGCAGTGCTGAAATGCAACCTCATGCCCCGTTCGTCGTGGAACTTCTACCAGAAACGGGAAGTGAACCAAACATCACGATATGAAACAATGGAGACCGAAACCCCATGGAGAGCAATGATATCGCAAACATACATATCATCTATCTTCTTGGCCAAATAACTCTACTAAATTGCCAAAAAGTGGGCACTCTTGGTCAGTCAAGTTGAAAGATACAGAACTACTCAAGCCCTATTGGCATGTAAACACCAAGATGGAAATTATGTGTGTAGGCATGTTCTGAAAATGAAATCGTACATTGACAAATTGGATATGTTGGGTGTCGTTTTCCCAAGGGAGAAGGCCATTGATTTGGTTCTACTTTCGCTTCCTGAGTCATATAGTTAGGTCGTTGAGGACTTTTATATGAACAACTATGATGTGACCATAATTGATGTGAAACATATGTTGATCATAGCTGAAGTAGAAATGCTTAAGAGCACAAGTGCAGCAAATTTTTTTGAAGGATCAAATTCCAAAGTTTCCATGGATAATAATGGTGGTCTAGAAAAGATTTCTCTTTCCAATGGTAAGGGATTGGCCAAGGTTAAACTGTTCGATCGTATGGTAAAGAGAAAGGCTTGTTATGAGATAGTTCCATGTGCTAACCCTAAAAGGTCCATATGTTTCTATTGCCAATTGAAGGGACATTGGTTGCGAAGCTGCCCAGACTCCCTGAAAGATCTTAGTGATGGTAAAGTCAAGTCATGTCACTCTACTTCAGGTACATCCATTATGTAACTCCATTTTTAACAAGTTCCTATTCATAGATTCTTAATACATGATGTGATAATCACATTTTGATGTTTTGTAGGATCTAAGCGAAAGAAGAAAGGTTAAGAACAGTGAGCTAAATCTGATCGTGCGAGATGGATTTCTGTCGCATGGTTCGATGATCAGATTCTAGAAGCTACTGCTTGGGAGTTAGGATAATTTAATAGATTGCTTAGGAAATGTCTAGAAACATAGTTTTCATTTATACATTGTAAGGACAAGTTCAAATTTTTTTCGTTTATTAACAGTAAAACTAAAATTTTGGTTGATATGGTTGGTTTACTTTTCTTTATAATGGCATTCATGAAAGTGTTAGTTACATTTCTATTATTAGCAATGTTAATTGTGTATTTAATTCTTGTTATATCGCTTGTGGCATTGTTATAATTAAACAAGTGAAAAGGAATTCTCATCAACCAAGTTTCAATTGGATAGAAACTTGGATTCATGCAATTTGAATTGCGTGATGTATGAGAATCCTGATCGTTGGAAGATTATGACTAATTCATTGATCACATGTTTATGTGAGTCAAAGGGAAGGACTAATGCATCTATTACATATTGATATGGACTATTCATATCCATAACAAAGGACGATAAGTTTATTTCTCATGATTTATTGATATTTTAGTAAATATGGTTGTGTTTATAATATTTTGGAATAGTTTTCAAAGTATAACAGAACGAATAAGAAGAATCTGTTAGGCAGAAAGATAAAAGTTTATCCAATCTAGAAGGAAGGAGAGCACTTTAGTATCATGTTTTATGATCATCTTAATGATTATGGAACTATATCACAATTGATCCTCAAAAAACATCTTGGTGCAATTGTATGACTAAAAGAGGAATCATATATTGTTTGTAGGGTTCAAAGTACTCCATGGATTACGGAAATGGGCTCCCTTGATGAAGTGTAGGTTAAAATACCAAGACTTGTCTTTTCCCTATAAATAGTCATGTATTATTCATAATTAGGGTAAAGAGTGAGGCGAAATGTAGCCGCAAACATTATGAGGTTTCTTATGTAGAGTTAGATTCTTTAGTCTATTCTAAAAGTGTAATTTATTCCTCATGTTTTAAATAAATTGAGTGATCATTCGACATATCTTCTTTATTGTGTTTGCTCTTATTTTCCGCATCTTGTTCATCAAATCACAATTAGGTTTTTAATCTCTACAAGTGGTATCAGAGCGGGTCTTTGAAGATCTATTGATTTTTGAAGTATCGGTTCTTGGTTTGATGATTTTCTACACAAGTTATTGAAGATTATTGGTGTTTTGGCATTTTGGAATCAAGATTTTTGTTCAGTCTACTGTTCATGAATATTTATGGTGTATTCTACGGTTCATCGTGGTATTTTTCTATTTTTTGAATCTGATTTTCTTTGAGATCAAAATCTTTTGATTCAATTATTTTTCTATAAATTCACGCTTGAATCCAATTCACGAGTTCCACTGCTATTCATTTTTTGGATCTGATTATTACTCATTCAACCGATCCAACACCATTTATTTGTTCCTAAGCCCATTATTTCCTATTAATATTCATCGATTCAGCCCACATCTTGGTCTTTGAAATCCTGTGATCTAGATCATACGATCAACTCATCTCAAATAGGAAATTGTTGTATCTTAAAACCTTCTATTCTTCAGTTCTTGAATTGTAATTTATGATCGATATTATTGTCAAAATCAAATTTTGATTTTATTGATTTTAGGTTTAATCTTGTCGATTCATTCTTTCATTGAATATCGATTTTGTATAGTGACTATATTGATCTGAGAAAGTCGATTTTGCCATTTGTCAATAATCAGTCTTGATTGTCCAAGTAAGAAAAGTCAAAATCGACTTATGTAAACGAAGAACAGTGGGTTGTTGATCGGAATTGATTTGAAGATAGGTTCACAATTGCTAAATGGGTTTTACATTCGGGGCTTAATACATCGGTTCAAAAGAAATTGAATTCACGATCTATGATAAAACTGAGTCGGAATGGTATAATCAAACAAGAAAAAGTCAAAATTGGTTTAAAAAACTTACCTTCGAACGAATGAAATCGAGTTGGTAGTCAATTGGGATGAATGGTCAAACAGAAAAGTAGAATTGTGAATCTTTTGGAATGAATGTATTACTTGTGAACGTTCGGACTATGGATTCGTGGTTGATATTGATTCGCATTGAACCTGTGATTTGATTCGGTTTTACTGGATATTCGCATTGGGTCCATGATCGATTGATTGGGAGCGAGAGGTGAAGGATTCGGGGTTCCCTTGATTCGCACCATTGGACTCGAAGCGAACCTCTCGCAATCCATGTTTCTGATAAAGTTAGAACGAACCTGGATTTGTTGTTCCAGTTGGCTCACATCTGATTTTAGACTAGATTTGTGTTTGTATTGTTGTGGCATTCGGAACGAATGATTTGCAGTTTTGAATTTGGAGGTTTCGTATACGAGTTCCAGTTGCATTTTGTGACATCCCCATTTTTCACGGCCATAGAAGACCGATTTCATTTATTCTTTTATAATAAAATCAGAGTAATCTTTCAAAGAAAAGTAATGCGGAATTCGTTCCCAAAACAAAATATGATAAACTTTTAACAAAGCATTTCTTAAAGAAATGTATTTACATTACATTACAAAGCATGGGATGTCATCGTCAATACAGATCAAAAGCATAAACAAAACATCATGGGCCACAAAATAAAATTCGCTTCAAAACATCATAGGCCTTACAATATTCTATTCATTTTCTATGAATCCATAATCTTTTGGTAGATCATCCAACTATGCATTTGCCACTACATGTAATACAAGAAACTGAGCGGGTCAGGCTGGGGAGCTTGGTGAGCATATAGAGTTTTCAACCCACAATAAATAAGTTTATTATTTATTTTCATTAAATAATTCACCCAATTACCCATTCCCGTTATCCTCACTTTACGTCCCTAAATCATCAATCCTAAGGGACCTAGTCAAAGGATTTTTCTTCGGGGTGACAACACTGCTTAGAGGATTCCTCAACAATACATGTCAAATAAGGCAACAATGGGTGAGATGGAGTACATCTGGTGAACACTTAGTTCAAAAACCACCTACAGGTTGCGAGCATGATAGCGTTCCATTGGACTGCCTAGAATAGTCTTTGGTCATCATCTATACTCCGCTAGATGACTAGATCATCGTAAACATCGAGGCCTCTCGTCATTTTATCACACATCAACTATTTCATCTATCCATGTTCTACCCAACATATTTGTAGATATAGAAAAACATATACAGTCTAGATCTGAAAATTTTAAATCTTTTCATCCGTCATAGATCAGAAACTATAAAAATACATATACAGTTTAGATCTGAAAAGTGTAGATCTGATATGAGAGTGTAGATCCAAAGGAAAAAGTTTCAGATCTTAAAGAAAAAGCTTAGATCTGAAAGATAAAGTTCAGATCTGAAAAGAAAGAAGTATAGATCTTTCATCCAACAAACATCTCAAGTAAACAAATAACATATATATATATATATATATATATATATATATATATATATGTATACAGATAACATGTAATTTATATAAAATACTTCATATCTATGTGTAAGATGAAAGTGACTATACACTCACCTGATGAGGGGTGATTCGGGCAACACTTCGCTTCTGAAAACAATCTTCTTTGATGAAACCGGGAGGTTTGCTTAAAAATCGGGCTCTGCGCGGGCAGAGTTTCAAACCGAAAAACTCTTTTTCTCGGAGCCTTCGGGTACTACGGGGCTTTCTTCTAATGATAGGGAGGTTTCCTAGGCTTCGAGGGTGTTTTGGAAGGCTTGAGAGAGAGAGAGAGAGAGTAGAGAGTGAAAGAGAGTTGGAGAATGGCAAAGAAAACGAGCTGTCCTCGTGGCCCTTATATAGGTCGAAGCCTCGCAGTACGTTGGCTGTACTACTGGTCTACGCGGGGTGTAAAGAAAAGTTGGTACATACATGTCGGTCTTCGGATGGAGGGACGTGGCTGCTTCGGAACCGCAGAAAAAGTCAAAACACAGGGCGTACAAGCTTCGGTACATTGGGCGTACCCCTCGCATCAGTTCGTATTTTCTCATCTTGAATTCTAAAATTCATAACTCTCAGGTATGAGTTTGTTTTTTTGATTTTTTTATATCCACGCGAATGTGAGACCGTAGTCTACAACTTTCGTTTAGATTCCGTCGGCTAACTTTGACTCTATATTTAAAGTTATATTTTTAACAGGTCGGGACAGGAAAGTCCATTAAAAATTCATAACTCCTTCATTGGACGTCCATTTTCATCTGTCTTTTTACTGTTGCGTTACTATTAACGTGATTTTCGATCCTCGTTTAGGTTGTGTCGGCTAGAAATCGCTTGATCTATTATTCGAACTTCGGGCTGCATACTGCTAAGCCGAAACTTAGAAAAATCATAACTTCCTCATATTGAGTCAGATTTGGGTATTCTTTTTATGCACACTCCTGCTTTAACGAGCACTACGACTTTCGTTTCGATCACTAAGGCTTTAAAATTCTCTATCGTAAATTCACTATTTAAGTCACGTGGTGTTGTGATGGTTCTGTCGCGAAACTTCGACATGTCATAACTTCTTCGTTATAACTTCAGATTTCGGCATTCTTTATATGTCCGGAATCCTTGTCACAACCACTACAACTTCCTTCATCGATATCGGGTTTATCTCACACTTTATTTTTTATGCTTATTTTTATCCTTTATTTATTATATTATTGTAAACAAGTATAAAACACACAAATTCATATAACACTCAAACAATTCATCTTTATTACTTTAAAGTAGGTTACAATATTTTACCTAAACTATTACATCATCATTAATGCTTAGCCCAGAAAAACGGATGGTATACATTCTTTTAATCAGACGCTAAATTGGGGAAGAAGATATTAAAGTTCCATTTTTGGTCCCTGTAACTTCAATGATTTGATGGTCTTGGTCTTGATATTTTTCGTGACTTGGCTATTTTGGTCCATTCCAGAAATTGTTGCAATTAAAGGGGGAATTGATGCAGAGTTACTTTTCAATCCTAGAATTTCAGCAATGTGACAGTTTCAACTAATTTTTCGAAAAGTTTTCAAATTTGAGGGCTGGTGAACAGTTTTGCATTTTTTTAATGCACATTTTTTCGTGAACAGAAAATTAAGGATTTCATCAAGTCTTGGCGGTTCGGAAAGTCGTTATTCGCAATAACGTTAATTTTTTCGGCTATTTCGGATTTTAAACTTCATTGTTTATATTGTTTTGTCGCGAAGGAGCACAATAATTATTTATCCATTCAAGATCATTATCATGACCGTTTGAAGGTTTTATAATCACGCTTTTTATTATAAATTAGGGGAGAATTTGGTATGGCCATTTGAAATTGGATTTGTGACTTTTCAGATTTGAAGATGTTTGATAAAGCTTGTGGTAGAATTATGAAGGTAGCTTTTACAGTATCTGTTATTCATCGAGCCCTTCTAAATCTTTTACAAAGAAGTAGCCTTTACAATAGCATTTCTCCATCGATCTCTTCTAAGACCTTGATATATCTCCAACTTCTAGTATTTTCCTGATCAACTGGTGTTACGAATCTTAAAATTTGGGTTGTTACATGATATTTTTTGGTGGCTTAGATCATTAGCTTATTTGAAGATCTTTGTGACTTGGAGGTGGAGTTCTTCAAAGACATGAAGTGATTTGGTTTCTTAATTATGAAATGGGTTTTTATGGCAAGTTTAGCTTTCTTGAAGATCTTTGGGATTACATTAGAAAATGAAGTTTAAAGATATTACTTCAGTGCTTGGTTTTATATATATATATATATATATATATATATATATATATATATATATATATATATATATATATATATATATATATATATCCTATAACCCATTTTTGAAGACTATTGAGGAATCAAGATTCGTGGATTGCTTCAAATATTCCTCATCGCGAGATCTTTTCTTATTTGTTAGATGCTTGTTTTGGAAGTTGAAGCATTGTCATCCATTCCATACTTTGAGGGGGAGATTGTAGGGTTTAAAGTACTCCATGGATTATGGCAATGGGCCCTTTGATTAAATGTAGGATAAAAGCCCAAGACTTGTCTTTTCCCTATAAATAGTTATGTATTATTCATAATTAGGGTAAAGAGTGAGGCAAAATGTAGCCGCCAAACATTGTAAGGTTTCTTATGTAGAGTTAGATTCATTAGTCTATTATGAAAGTGTAATTTATTCCTCATTTTTGAATAAATCGAGTGATCATTCGACATATCTTCTTTATTGTGTGTGTTCTTATTTTCCATATTTTGTTCATCAAATCACAATTAGGGTTTTAATCCCAACATTGTTGAAATGATTCAGTTAAGAGATGAGTCATACTGCGTTTCTAATCAAGTTTTAGAGTCATACTCTAGTTACTACACATCGTATCTTGAAACTTATTTTATACTAAGTTGGTTGATAAAACATCATGAAATGTTGAGTAATAATGTTTTCTTACTCTAGCACATTTGTAATTGGAAGTTGTGATGTTTTAATTAAAACAAAGTATAAACTAAGACCAATTCAATGAAGTGTTTCTTGTCAAGAACCACACTAACTTTTAGATATTTGTTTTTGCTCATCAAGGAATGTTCCTTGAATAAAGAAACTTATACGTCAAGAAATCAGTGGGAGTCTTATTGATCTTAAAAAGTTTCAGGAATCAATCAAGAATAAACCTTTTAGTTATCACAAGTGCACGTCCTAAGGTTGATTACTTATCGTGTTAAGTTGACATATTCTTGTTTCTATGCACCTTCCAGTTGAGTAGGCAATGCTTATGATTCCTATAAGTCTCGTTTGACTGCAAAAGGCAGAGCATGTTGGTTAGTGATATACATTGATTAATAGGGGTGAGCTGCTTAACAAACATGGAAGCACCGGTGGGCCCTTTTGCTACCAATGGGCAAGAAATTAAGACTAAGCAAAGTTCAGTCGATGAAAGGAAAACTAAATTTGATTTTGTTTTCGTCCTTATCCTTATCTTACGATTGCAGGTTGGAAATGATAAGATTCACATAGATAATAATGTATGCACCATAAAATCTGGGTGGAAAAAGGTTTCACTCTAATTTATGAGAATAATCTTAAGGAAACACTTTTGTTGGTAGATTTTAAAGATCTGATAAATATCATTATGGTTAGTAGTTGTGATAATTGCATTCTCAAATTCGTAATATGATTATGACATCCCTTTTCATAGTTTGAATTGTGAGAAATGGAAAGGAATTGCGTGACCCTTCAAGACATATGGTTAATTTATGAAAGGGTTTAAAAACACACACACATGTTATCTAATGAAGGTGTATAAGCTTGAGAAGTCTAGTTGAATACTTATCGAAGCATCAAATATCAAAAATTTGTACTTTAGTAAGAAGGTCAAAGAGTATTGATTTCTAGAAGTCCAGTTGTGTAACAACCCTTTTTTTAGGCTAAGCATTAATGATGATGTAGTAGTCTAGGTCAACCTTTGTAACCTATCTTAAAGTAATAAAGATGAATTACTTTAATATTATGTGAATTATGTGCTTTTATTTGATTATATACTTGTTTCTAAAGATGTAATAAAATAAGTGTAAAAAATAAAATGTTAGATGATCATGGTTTCGATGAAGGAATTTGTAGTGGTCGTGACAAGGATTCCGGACATATAAAGAACGCTGAAATCTGAGTTATAATGAAAAAGTTATGGCTTGTCGAAGTTTCACGACGAAATCGGCACGACACTGCGTGACGTAAATAGTGAATTTACGATAGAGGACTTTTTAGCCTTAGTGATCTAAACTAAATTCGTAGTGTTCATTAAACTGGGAGCGTGCATAAAAAGAACACCCAAATCTGACTTCGTATGAGGAAGTCATGATTTTTCTAAGTTTCGGCTTAGCAGTATGCAGCCCGGAGTTTGAATATTAGATCGAGCGATTTTTAGCTGACACGACCTAAATGAGAATCGAAGATCTCGTTAATAGTAGTATAACAGTAAAAAGACAGACAAAAATGGACATCAGATGAAGATGTTATGGATTTTTAACGAACTTTTCCTGTCCTGGCGTGTTAAAAATATAACTTTAATTATAGAGTCAAAATTAGCCGACGGAGTCTGAATGAAAATTGTAGAGTACGGTCTCACCTACATGTGGATATAAAGAACGTCGAAACAGAGCTCGTATGCGAAAGTTATTAAATTTTGAAGTCAGGATGGAAAATTGCGAGCTGGATGCGAGGGGTATGCCCAACGTATCATCGGATGCCAAGCGTTCCGAAGTACGCCCCACATACGAGGATAGGTATGCCTTACGGTTTGACTTCTTCTATGGTCCAAAATGTTCCACGTAGCCCCAACCAAAGTTTGACAGCTACCCCTTATGCGTCGCGTAGATCCGGTGTACGCCCGATGTAGTCCGAGGTCTTACAACTATAAGTAGATGAGTGAGGCCAGCCACAATTCTCACACCATTCTTCATCTCTTTCTCTCTCTACTCTCTATAGTGTTCCAAAACACCCCCGAAGCCTAGGAATCCTTTCTATCTCTAGAAGAAAGCCTTGGAGATCCCGGAGTCTTCGTGAAAAATAGTTTTTCGGTTTAAAACTCTGCCCGCGCAGAGCCCGATTTTCAAGAAAACCTCTCGGTTTCATCAAAGAATATTGTTTTAAGAAGCGAAGTGATGTCTGAATCACCCTTATCAAGTGATTGTATAGTCACTTTCATCTTACACATAGATATGAAGTATTTTGTATAAATTACGTGTTATGTGTATATATATGTTATTTGTTTACCTAGGATGTTTGTTGGATGAAAGATCTATACTTCTTTCTTTTCAGATCTAAACTTTATCTTTCAGATCTAAACTTTTTCCTTCAGATCTACACTTTCTCATCTCAGATCTACACTTTTTAGATCTATACTTTATACGTATTTTATACTTTGTGATCTATGGTGGATGAAAAGATTTAAATTTTTCAGATGTAGATTGTATATGTTTTTCTATATCTACAAATATTTTGGGTAGAACATGGGTAGATGAAATAGTTGATGTGTGATAAAATGATGAGAGGCCTCGATGTTTATGATGATCTAGTCATCTAGCAGAGTATAGATGACGACCACGGACTATTCTAGACACTCCAGTGGAGCACTACCAGGCTCGCAACCTGTAGGTGGTTTTTTTATCTAAGTGTTCATCACTTGTACTCCATCCCCCCATGGTTGCCTTTTTTGACATGTATTGTTGAGGAATCCCCTAAGCAGTGTTGTCACACCGAGGAAAAATCCTTAGGCTAGGTCCCTTAGAATAGATGCTTTAGGGACGTAAAATGAGGATAACGGGAATGGGTAATCGGGTTAATGATTTGGTGAAAGTAAATCGTAAACTTATTATTGTGGGTTGAAAATCCTATATGCTCACCAGGCTCCCATACTGACCCACTCAGTTTCTTGTATTACAGGTAGTGGCAAAAGCATAGTTGGATGATCTGACGAGAGATTATGGTTTTATAGAAAATGAATAGAATGTTGTAAGGCCTATAATGTTTTGAGGCCAATTCTTTTTGTGGCCCATGATGTTTTGTTTATGCTTTTGATCTATATTGACGATGACATCCCAGGCTTTGTAATGTAATGAAAATACATTTCTTTAAGAAATTCTTTGATAAATGTGTATCATATTTTGTTTTGGGAACACATTCCGCATTACTTTCCTTTGAAAGATTACTCTAATTTTATATAAAAGCATAAACAAAATTGGTCTTTTCTGGCCGTGAAAATGGGGATGTCACAAGTTGATTTCTGGATACATGTCAAAGCTAGTGGGAGCATAATTTTGTGTTTTTAGGAGCATAAATTTTATGCTAGTGGGAGCATAATTGTTATGCTAGCTAAAGATTGCAAGTTGCCAATACTATTCGTAGGGAACAAAGTTTTCAATTTGCAAGTTGCAAAGTTTTGAAATTGTTTCGCAATAGTAATGCTTAAGGGAGAGGGCACTCATACTTCATTTCAAATCTAAAAGTTTAGATTGAAGGGTTTTAGAAGAACATGGTTTTGGACATATATAAATATCTTGTTGAAATGGTTCATCATAGGAAATTCGATATATGGAAATATTATAGCAAGAGACTGATCGGATATCAGGTCTTTATGTAAGACATTATGATGCAAGACCCATATGCTTCGAATATAGGATCGATTACATACGCTATAATATTCACTTGTTCTGATTTTTCCGAATTCCTAAGGCATTGAGAGGGAAACAGGACTAGAACTTGGTGTAACTAAAGCTGTTAAACAACCGTTAAGAAAATTCTAAGGTTTACCAAAAGAATTGGTTGCTTGTGGACAGTTGGAAGTATAGTATTGGTTGGAAGGACTATAGTGACATGTTTTGGAATTAGATGATTCTTGGTCAAAAATCGATGGTCATATGGAATATCCATAGTGGTAGTTGGTTATTAAAATTTACATGTGAGTTTGGAACTTTAATGCAAGAAGGATGTTTAAGGAGTGTACCTTGAATTTGAAACTTTGTTACTATGGAATTGTTTTTAGTAACAAAAGTTCCAATGGAACATTTTGTAATATCATTAGCTAAGTCTCTGTCAATTTGAAGCCTCGACATCACAAAAGGATAATGCATGTGAGGTTGGAATTCTAGCACATTTAGTAGTAACAAGAATCTGCAATTGTGAAATAAGCATCATTGGAATAGTATCCAGTCAATCTGTTCACAAAGGAAGGACCATAGAAAGACAAAGAATGCATGTTCATAACATGGCATGACTGATTTTTAATTCAAGTGGATAGTTGATTACTCGAAACATTATACAATGGATAAAGTCTTAATTAATATGGTGATTAAATAATAAGAGTTTTATTTATATTTGACAGTTGGAGACCATAGTTAATTAGGTTATCATTGTGTTTCACTTTTCATGTTTTAATTGTTGAATAATTTGATTATTCGAAACTCCACAGTCGATCGTACTTTTGGAAGTAAGTAGCAAATTAAGACTATCGTGAATTGGTTTCTAGATTACCTAACGGGTTTAGAAATAGTAATAGTTTGTTGTAATGTTCATGAGTACTTGAAAATAGGGATTTTAAGTATTAGATAAACCCACGCTCAGAGAATTATTTCATGGATTTTATCACACGTAATTTTGAGATAATAATATCTTATATTCTTGCAACGGAGATATATGAGTTGTTATTTACAAGTCGGTTGTGCATTGATAATACGTAAACGCATCCGTACCTTGATGTTATACAACGTATTGTTAGGCGTGATTTGATGAGTAAATAGTGCAAGCATATAAGTCGAAGTTTATCCGTTCCTTTTTCCCTAACGGGAAAAGCGATATCTATGGGCCCCTCGGTGATTGGGTGTTGACTTATAAGTGTTAGGCCTAGCCAAGGCTAAATTTGTGACACCCCAAAACCAAAATAACAGAAACGTTGGGGGTGGAGGACGTCATGTACAGTATCATAAGAACGCACAATAGTAAATCAAGCAACAACATCCATTGCATTATTAATAATAGTTAATACATGTGCTCTTTGTAAAGTTTAAATGACACCAAAAATGAATGTATAACAAAAGAATAAGACGAGTTCGTAATAAGTTTAGTGTCATTATGTTGTATTTACTTCATAAAACGGATTATGGTTGTATCATAAAAATGTTTGTTTGTTTTCCCAAAAAATCCTATATTTTATGTTTATAATGAAAATGTAATCTCTTACCAAGTCTGTATCGTTTGTTTTTTCTCTTATAGTAATGTAAGTAAAATGTTGATACTAATGAATGATACTCAAATATTAGTTTACCACCTTATAACCGGGTTGTTTAATTTAGATGAAAATGTGATAAGGTTGTAACCATGCTTGATCGACCTAGTGTAAATACACGAAGTTTTTCGGACGTCGAAAAGGTATGACATTCGTTCACCTGTGGCCCTGCAGATCCCATTGTAGCTAGCTGCGAGATGTGGGATGGTGAATCCTGTATAGATCTATCCAAAAAATCACGTTCTCCCTCCAGGAGACTCTGGTTACAAAAGTGAGACAGCAAGTGTATTAGTGTGCCATGAAGTAGTATCTCACATTATTGTTATCTTGTTCTAGTTATAGGGCATATGTTCCTTTTTGTAAATGTATACGTTCCTTTCTATTCTTGTTATAGTATGAATGATCTGACTCATGTAATTTTCATTATTCGAGAATAGCAATTAGTAATCCTTTAAACTATACCTATTATAGTTTACTAGTATGTTTGTTGTATAACTTACATGTTGAAAGACTCACTTGTTAATCACAAACGATTAATTTGAGCATATCCTTGAAAATGAGGTTTAGTATTCATATAAGTATTTAGTATGTATAAGTATAAGTTAATCGACCGTCGGACTAGTGAATCCTACCCTAAGCCCACAACCAAACAAGGAACAGGACTCAAGGTTATTAACATTAGTCCTAAGTCCATTAAAGCATATTTATACTTAAATATCTACATGAATATGATTTTGAAAGTAAAAGGGGTTTTATAATTAATTTAAAAAGGATTTTGAAAATGAAGTTTAACAGTGTTTGAAGACAGTAAGGTTCCTATGTTTGCAAGAATTCAAATGTATAACTAAACACAATTCTATTATGTTTCAAGTTGTAACCCCCACCCTTAAAATCATTTAAAACATGTAAAATGTTGATTGTAGGGGTATGAACTCACCTATAGTGAGTGGTTCGAATGAAGGACTGATATAAGATGCTAAGTATGCCCAGTGAAATCCCGAGCACAAACAGATCCTAATAAACATATAATAACACATATATGTATCCAATTAGTGTACATAACAACTAATCATGTATGGGAAACACCTTAAGGAACTAGGAGCCACTCATAATGGAGTGTATCAATCACATATGATTGGAAAAAAGGGAGTCTACGGCCACACTTATGAGTGTTTGCAGCCATGGGTGTGTTTACGGCCAAGAACACTTGAAGTGTTCATGGCCCAACTTGGTCTATGAAGGGTTTACGACCATGGATGAAGGGTTCACAGTCATCATGATCTTATGAAGGGTTTATGGCCACCATGAAGGGTTTACAGTCGTAAACTCTTGAATATCATGAACAAATGTTTGATTCAAGGTAGGAAAGTAAGTGTTTCTAATGGATACAAGATGGTGGAAGAGACACTCACAATTTGGAAGACCTTGGGGTGTTCACCACCACCAAGAACAAGTGTGTGTTCTTGGTGTACAGGATGAAGGTTTGAATATCTAAGTCAAAAGAGTTGGTGTAAAGACCCAAAATTTAAGACCAAAAATTTCTTTAATAAAACATTACTTAAAGCCAAGGTTGCAGAACTCGTTACTCGGTACCTGTTCGGCCGACTACCGAGTAGCGAGTACCCGGGAGTACTCGGGAATACTCGGGGAGTACTCGGATTCGGTAATTCATGTAGAAATATTTTTAGGGAAATTATATATGTCAAAATCATAAGTTAAAATCATAAGTTGATTGAAATATATAACAAAATTAGATACATGTGAATACACAAAAGCTGAAAAATCACATAATGGTCTTACTTCGCGAATAATTACTGAAAAGTTAAGATATATATGTAGTAATAATCATATGTATGTGTTAAATAATAAATAATTAAGTATATTATACATATTAATCACCGAGTTGACCATGTTTTACAAAACTACTCAGTTTAGTAAATAGGCCGATTGGGGAGTACTCGGGATTTTGTAACTCGCCTCGGTAAGGGGCCGAGTAGCGAGTACTCGGAGGAGTAATCGGCCAACTCGACGAGTTTTACAACACTGCTTAAAGCAAAGTCATCATTCCAAAACATAATATGACTAGGGGTGTGCACCAAACCGCACAAACCGCATAAACCGCCCACACCGCACCAAACCGCACCGCCTAATGCGGTTTAGAACTAGTGTGGTGCGGTTTGCGGTTTGAAATTTTGTTAAACCTCATTATGCGGTGCGGTTTGTGGTTTCCAATTATAACAATGTGGTTCAAACCGCACCGCATATATATATATATATATATATATATATATATATATATATATATATATATATATATATATATATAATACAAACACATAAAAATTACACAGAAGATACGAATTTAGTTTTATTACTAATGAATTTTGATATCACCAATTTCAATTTTTGTAAACAAATTTGTGATAGATTATTTATCTGATTGTCTAATGTAACAATGACTAGTATTGTTAAAACATTGGCAAAACCAACTTATCTTGATTCTATAACTAATATATTTATGTATAAATTTTATGTACATAATATTAAAAATACATATCCTTTTTCAAACCGCATAAACCGCAAAAAACCGTACAAACCGCCCGCACCAAACCGTACCACATAACGCGGTTTAGAACCTTCGCGGTGCGGTTTGCGGTTTTCTAAAATTTCAAACCGCACATGCTGTGTGGTTTGCGGTTTCGACTCGAAACCGCACCAAACCGCACCACGAACACCCCTAAATATGAGTATAAGTTTTCAAAACACATGTTCATTATCAGAGTAAACATTCCCAGACTGTCTAATCTATGGTGTGTGCCATGCGATCACCCCGAGCTCTTCCCCTCCGCTACCGGAAGTACCTGAAACCAAAACTAAAAACCGTAAGCACGAAGCTTAGTGAGTTCCCCACCCTACCACATACCATGCAGAACCACATACTACACATACTGGGCCACGCCCGCTACCTTGGGCCTCGCCCCTACCTCGGGCCTCACCCACTACAACGGCCCCTCCTGGCTTCGAGCCCCGCTCAGATACAGATATGTTTTACTTAGGCCTCGCCTGTCACAGGGCCTCGCCCGCCAACAAATAATAATACATCAACATATCACAACACATAACTAAACACATGCAACTGAATCTGTCCTAAGGCCTCGCCTATCCTGGGCCTCGCCCATGTCCTGCTACTGATGAGTCATGGAACCCCATCCACACTCTGCTATTAATGAGATACGGGACCCCGCCCACACTCCCTCCCTACCAAGCACATACATGTATCACATAGACAACAAGTATAATCTATCATACAAACAATCCTTGGGCACCCACCCGCTATTACTGGACCTCGTCCTGAATATCATACTAGCATACTGTGACTAGGGCTAACCCCCGGGTCTTCTACTCATAACTACATGGGCCAGCATTGTGGCCTTAGACCCATTCACACAAAGGGAAACTCACCTGCACTGACTGAACTTGCTGATGATCTCACTAGCTGCTGCCCAACAACTCACTGAACTCCTGCTCCCCGAACTACCAATATCAAAGCAATATTGAGTCTAACTGACCCCCAAAAGACAACCAAGTCAACCCTGGTCAAAGTCAACCTTCCAGGTCAACCCTACTCACCGAGTCACCCTACTGACTCACCGAGTTCAAAATGTTCAGATTCCTTCCATTCGCATCTCGACTCGCCGATTCAGTCCATGACTCGCCGAGTCTACCGATTTTTGAGTCCTAACCTATCCAACTCACTGAGTCTCCACCTGACTCACTGATTCGAGTCTCAACTTGAAGGGTTTGGGGTTTCGCAACCTGACTCGCCGAGTCCAAGAACAGACTCGCCGAGTACAAGGCTATCTTCATCTGACTCGATGAGTTGTTCATCCCACTCGTCGAGTTTCTCCACATCTTCATGCTACTCGCCGAGTCCACTCAAAGGACTCGCCGAGTCCATTCAAATCCTTTTACATGCAGAGGGCTTTTGATTCATGCATGGACTCGAAACTGTAGATCTACCCTTCCCAAGCCTATTCCTCATGTAAAGTTGCAAACTTTACATGTAGGGAAGGAGATCTAGGCAAAATACACCATAAACTAGGGTTTAAGACAACCATGCTCCACCAATATACCAAGAGCTGATACTTTACGGGATTTTAGACCAAAATAAGCATGGATCTGAGGTAGCAACCTCAGATCTGAACCCCTAGCTCGAATGGTTACTCATATGCCAAGAATGCCCAAAACACACACATAGATCTAGGTGTAAAGGAGGGAAAATAGCAGCTTATTACCTCCAAGATGAACACAACTAAAGTAGATCTTGGATCTACACCTCCTCCTGTGAAGCAACCTTCTTGATCTTCAAGTTCCTTTCCCAAAGTTTCCTTCCTCCAAGCTATTTCTCTCAATTGATGGAAGCCCTCATGAAATCAAGGGTTTACAAGTTCTCTAGGGTGATATGGGGGCTGAGGGAGGGACATAACACCCTTTAAATAGGATACAACTCCCGGGATTAGGGTTTTTCCTCGTTCAGACCAGACTCGCCGAGTCACCTTGGCTGACTCACCGAGTTGGTCACTTACTCCTCGTCCCGGATCCCGCTCGGACTCGCCGAGTCCCTTCTTGGACTCGCCGAGTCTCCCTTTAAAATTGGGGTTTTCTTTCTTTTCTTGGTTTTCCAAACTTTGGGTGTTACAACTCTCCCCCACTTAAACTAAACTTCGTCCTCGAAGTTTTCTATGATCCACCGCCTGCGATCTGCCTCCAATACCCCACCATTCATTCTAACACCAGCTGCCTACCTTCGCTGGCCTTCCGCTCAGCCATTCAGACTAATGTGAGTCCTTACAGATAATAATCTTGGGTCCATCCTGACCCTGAACATTCTGGAAACACAACTTACTCAACCGACAATCTTTCTGGTAATCTCCAATTACTGCACTGACCCCATAGGGGTTCACCCATTCTTTCCTTGCGCGGTTTCCTTGCCTCCCCAAGGCAATGCTCCATAACCATCCATTCCCTCTACCCCTGTGAAGACCTTTTCCTCACCCAATCTATTACTCCCGCTACTCCCAGTACTGGTCATCGTCGCCAGTATCCACTGGACATTCTTTCTATTATCATTTAGTGTCGAGCACCCCACAATCGACTAACTGAATTCCACCATACGCTGCATACTCGCACTGCTACTGACTGGAAATCCTGCTATTCCTTATCTGGCTCCCGGATAAACTGAGACCACCCTGGTCCCTACCAACCTATCAATATCTGCATTACCGGCTCTCACCGATCGCTGCCTCAACACAACCACTAGTCGCTCCCAACGACATTCGAAGAAACTCCCGCCACCTATGCTGCTCAATCTATTCTACCATGCTGGCACTACAATTTCATGGGATCCCCGATCCCCTTATCTAGACACTAAGATCCTTACCAGGTCCCACCTGTGCTGCTAAAACTCACGGGCCTCGCCCACGGGTCTCACCCAACCATACTACTGAGCAACCTTGCTCTAGGTCTCACCTATACTGCTACTCTCATACGGGCCTCGCCCGCAGGTCTCACCCGACTATATCCTAGAGCGGCCTCTCCCAAGGTCTCACCTCTCAAGGGATATACAGGAAACTCCTTACCATTCTCACCCATTCCCGATCCTTATCTGAATGCTAGGAGATAAGGGCCTCGCCCCGACTCTGCCAACGAAGCTACTACGGAATGCTACGGCTGCCCCGTAGTATGACAACACTTCCCACCACTGACTGCTAGTGAATGCTACGGCCGCCCCGTAGTCTTACATCATTTTCCACCACTGACTGCTGTTGAAGAAAGCCGAGGCTCTCCCGCCACTCTTCCATGCTCTACATGCTGCTTCTGCCACTGACGGCTAACACGAAAGCATCCCATGCTATTTAACCTCAAGATCTCCATTCCGACTCACACGAGTCCTACAGGCGACCCTTCACCGGAATCCGAACCACATACTCACCATTACCATTTACATGCACGAACTGATGGGGAGTTTCTCAAACCCCCACAACCCTGAACTACTCAATCCATCCAATGCTGAACTACCTCTTTTCCTTCTCAGAAATCGTGTACTCGTTCTGGATTTGCGTGCTCTTGTCCTTGTACACTCGAAGGATTCTCCCCCACTTCGATCCTGCTTACACCTCGATGCTCAATAAAGAGAAATCCCAATCCTTGCTACCATTCCCTAATCAATCCGCTGAGGAATCCCAACCTTACCATAGCTAGGGATCTAACCTGCCCATTCTAAAACTTATACAGCTCCGAACTAGCGAGACATACCGACTCCCTCCAAGGCATGCTACCGTTACTGCACTCTAAGTAACCTTCTCCAATAGAACTCATCCCTTAACCACTATCCAAATATCCAAGGTATGCAGATGGCATATAACTCGATCACAATCAAACCGCTCAAATGAAATGCTCATACAGATAATGATGCAGAACCATAACAATATAACATCATGCACAAACAGAAGAACTGAAAACAGAAATCGCATACCTGCAACGTCCGGCGCTGCTCGCATCTCCAAGGTAGCCATCTGAAAAGCCCTGCCTCCTACCGCAGGCGCCTCCACACGACCCTGACGGCTGTCTGTGATCCTCAAGGTTGCAGGGGCAGGTGCCATCACCCGTCCTGCTGAAAACAGACTGGGGCATTGGGCCTTCTTGTGGCCCCGCTAATTGCAGTGAAAACATATCAAGTCTGATCCCTGAGTGATGGTAACAGTACAATCTCTACTAAAATGACCAGTCCAACCGCACCTGAAGCAGCCAGACTCACCACCACTACCACTCCTGCACGCGCCCCCGTGCGCCCTGCCACACTTTCCGCATCGACTGCGGTCCTGATAATCCTTCGATCTCGAATCTGATCCCTTGGGCCTTTTGCCCGAACTCGCGGCTACCTGAACCTCATCCGGCTTCCTCTTCCGGATCTGCTCGAAATCAATTTCCCTCTCCCTGGCCCGAGAAATCATATCTTCCAGCATCTTACAACCGGACCTGCTCACAAACTCCCTGATGTCATCCCTCAGCATCTCGTGATATCGGGCCTTCTTCATCTCCTCATCTGCGACATACTGCAGAACAAGAAGAGCTCTCTCCCTGAACTTGGCGGTGATCTCCGCCACAGTCTCAATGGTCTGCTTCAAATTCTGAAACTCCCGGGCCAACTGCTGCACCTGAATAATTGGCGAAAACTCCGCCCTGAACCTAGCTAAGAAATCACTCCAAGTCATCGCGTCCAACGCGGCATCATCACCCAAATCATGACCAATCTCTTCCCACCAATCCCTCGCTCTGTCCTTCAGAGGACAGGAAGTGAGTCTGACCTTGTCCTCCTCAGGACACCGGCTCGTACATAATGCATTGGCAACATCAGCCAACCATCTGCTGCTAGCGATGGGGTCCCTAGCCCCATGATAATCTGGTGCCCCGCAAGCCCTAAACTCTCGAAATGTCAAGGTAAGCGCTCCCAAGAAAGCCATCATCTCAGTACAGAAGGCTCCCAGCCTCTCATCCAAAATCTCCAATATACCCTCCTTGACTGTGCCAAAGATCACAGGAGTCTGAGCTAGAATACTGTGCGTAACCAAGGTTGATATCAACTCTCTCATCTGCTCCTCGAGCCCAATCCCTCTCCGGCGCCTGATCCGCCCGCTGGTCCCTCTCGCAATGTCACCATACTGAAACATATAACATAACCATTATCAGAATACTCCTCACTGCTGGGAGACCAAACATACTCACTACCAGGTTCACGGTCTTGTCTCGGCCTTTCCCGAATCGAGTATGGATCCTCTGCTTTCAGTAGTACGGGCCCATACTACCTTCCACATCTATCCGTACTTTCCTCAAGAACTGCTTTGACTCCACCAGGTCCCTTTTCTACTACTACTGCTCCCAGCACTACCTCATCCTAGGCTTACCCTAGGCAAACCTCTAACTCAACTCAAACCAACCCTCAGCTACTGAAAGTCTCCTTATGATGCCAATTAGCCATCACCTGGATACCATCACATGTGATGAGGCTCAGATAATCCTTCAAGTAGAGGACTCGTTCCTACAACGGTTGGACTCAAACAAGTGCTGCGGAATAGGACCAAACCCAACACTCTGAGATTATTCAACCCGGATCACATGTGACGTACCGTATCCACCTAATGGCTAACTCCCATCACTCAGAATCCCACAATGCACAAAGCAAGCAGCATTCAGACAAAGGGAAAATCTAACCATAACATACTCAAGCAATCATATCCACATAGCAAGAATCTGAACTAGCATGCAACACAACTCATAAACTCAGGCATAACCTCTATTCAGCACTATCATGCAGATCAAAAGCACATATAATAGGAACATAAGGCATCATCCCTAGATCCTCAATCCCAATCTAGCATGTTGTTCTATTAACTGGTAATCAAAACGTAGACTTGTATGGGTATTTTGGGGTACTTACTTGAGCTCGGTTGATTGCATGCACCACACCTCTTTTCTCATTTCAAAGTTCTTTTCTTTCAGAATTATTTTTACTTTTGTAAAACCGTTTTCTTTCTCAAAACTCTCTTTTTACAAAACTGTCTTTTCGTTTTGAAAACTCCCATACCAATTCCTCAGTTTGAGTTCAGACACACCCGAGGGCATGTCCGAATCCATCAAACCAAGGCTCTGATACCAACTTGTAATGACCCAAAATTTAAAACCAAAAATTTCTTTAATAAAACATTACTTAAAGCAAAGTCATCATTCCAAAACATAATATGAGTACAAGTTTTCAAAACACATGTTCATTATCAGAGTAAACATTCCCAGGCTGTCTAATCTATGGTGTGTGCCATGCGATCACCCCGAGCTCTTCCCTCCACTACCGGAAGTACCTGAAACCAAAACTAAAAACCGTAAGCACGAAGCTTAGTGAGTTCCCCACCCTACCACATACCATGCAGAACCACATACTACACATACTGGGCCACGCCCGCTACCTTGGGCCTCGCCCCCTACCTCGGGCCTCGCCCGCTACAACGGCCCCGCCTGGCTTCGAGCCCCGCTCGGATACATATATGGTTTACTTAGGCCTCGCCCATGTCTTGCTACTGATGAGTCATGGAACCCCATCCACACCCTGCTATTGGTGAGATACGGGACCCCGCCCACACTCCCTCCCTACCAGGCACATACATGTATCACACAGACAACAAGTATAATCTATCATACAAACAATCCTTGGGCACCCGCCCGCTATTACTAGACCTCGTCCTGAATATCATACTAGCATACTTTGCCTAGGGCTAACCCACGGGTCTTCTACTCATAACTACATGGGCCGGCATTGTGGCCTTAGACCCATTCACACAAAGGGAAACTCACCTGCACTGACTGAACTTGCTGATGATCTCACTAGCTGCTGCCCAACAACTCACTGAACTCCTGCTCCCCGAACTACCAATATCAAAGCAATATTGAGTCTAACTGACCCCCAAAAGACAACCAAGTCAACCCTGGTCAAAGTCAACCTTCCAGGTCAGCCCTACTCACCGAGTCACCCTACTGACTCACCGAGTTCAAAATGTTCAGATTCCTTCCATTCGCATCTCGACTCGCCGATTCAGTCCATGACTCGCCGAGTCTACCGATTTCTGAGTCCTGACCTGTCCAACTCACTGAGTCTCCACCCGACTCACTGATTCGAGTCTCAACTTGAAGGGTTTGGGGTTTCGCAACCTGACTCGCCGAGTCCAAGAACAGACTCACTGAGTACAAGGAAATCTTCATCTGACTCGATGCGTTGTTCATCCCACTCGTTGAGTTTCTCCACATCTTCATGCTACTCGCCGAGTCCACTCAAAGGACTCGCCGAGTCCATTCAAATCCTTTTACATGCAGAGGTCTTTTGATTCATGCATGGACTCGAAACTGTAGATCTACCCTTCCCAAGCCTATTCCTCACGTAAAGTTGCAAACTTTACGTGTAGGGAAGGAGATCTAGGCAAAATACACCATAAACTAGGGTTTAAGACAACCATGCTCCACCAATATACCAAGAGCAGATACTTTACGGGATTTTAGACCAAAATAAGCATGGATCTGAGGTAGCAACCTCAGATCTGAACCCCTAGCTCGAATGGTTACTCATATGCCAAGAATGCCCAAAACACACACATAGATCTAGGTGTAAAGGAGGGAAAGTAGCAGCTTATTACCTCCAAGATGAACACAACTAAAGTAGATCTTGGATCTACACCTCCTCCTGTGAAGCAACCTTCTTGATCTTCAAGTTCCTTTCCCAAAGTCTCCTTCCTCCAAGCTATTTCTCTCAATTGATGGAAGCCCTCACGAAATCAAGGGTTATAGGTTCTCTAGGGTGATATGGGGGCTGAGGGAGGGACATAACACCCTTTAAATAGGATACAACTCCTGGGATTAGGGTTTTTCCTCGTTCAGACCAGACTCGCCGAGTCACCTTGGCCGACTCGCCGAGTTGGTCACTTACTCCTCGTCCCGGATCCCGCTCGGACTCGCCGAGTCCCTCCTTGGAGTCGCGGAGTCTCCCCTTAAAATTGGGGTTTTCTTTCTTTTCTTGGATTTCCAAACTTTGGGTATTACAGTTGGATTCAAGGATGAAATTAAAGGGTTTCACTTGAATGTGAAAGATATCAACAAATAATGAAAGGACTACTTACAACTTTGAAGAGGAATGGAAGTGTTCTTAATGATGCTTGAGAGAGAATTGAGTGTTCTTGACTTGTGGATGTGAGAAATGAAGGAAAAAGAAGGAATTTCATACTAAATGGAGGGGTTCACGGCCAACATGCGTTTACGGCCGTAAACCCTAGTTTGCGGTCGTGAACTCCTTTTGATGGAGTTTTCGGCTGATTTCAACTCACAGAACTTTAGTTAACACATCCTAACACACAAACCTTGAATGTAATAGGCTTAGAACACTCAAACAGACTCTTAACAAGGCTAAAAGATAGTAGAAATGAGTCTAACTTTTGATTGAATTGATTGACTATACAAGATAGAAATTTCGGGTTGTCACAAAATTGATGTGTTCGATTAGTAGTCTAATATCATCATTAAAAATCAGAATTTGGGAAAAAAAATTTGGGCAACGAAATTGATTATAACTCATGTCTCATGTCTATACGATATCATGTAGAATGGATGAATATTTGATCACTTATCTTAGGACACATTACTGACTCGGTAAGACTTCGATAACAACTTTTGGTAGCTACAATTTGCTGATCAATTTGGTAGTTATACTGGCAGTTATAATTATTAGACTTATCCAAGTGGGAGACTGTTGGATTATGTGTCTAAGCTCATAACTATAATTGGTATAAACTTGAATTAATGGTAGCATAGTCCTTTTGGGTTGCCCTCAAACCTGGCAATTTAATTAGATGAATTTTAGAGAGAAAAGATTGATTTATTAATTATTATATGGTTAATAAATTAACTAGAAATCAAAATAAATGATTTGTTAATGTATTATGAAGATAATATATTAATTGGAAATAGTACTATTTGATTAATAATTAATCAGAAATTAATTGGAATTAATTTTGGGATTAACTGGATTAATTAAAAGTAGGAGGACTAAAGGTGACAATGTTCAATAGTTGAGCATTAAGCAATTCTAGAACCTCCCATAATAAGGGGGGAGGGGGGGGGGATCTAGAAGCCTTCTATGGTTTCCTTGGGCTCTAAGGGTTACTTGGATGCCTTATGGAGGAAGCTGAGGGATTATGGATATCTTGGCGATACATGCCTTATCTAACACTTTTCTAGACTCATATATAAATCCCTAAGGGTGAAGAATTTCGTTCATGACACTTCCTAGAGGCTTAGGGCCGAAATTCTTCTTTATGTTCTCTTTCTCTCTCTCTCTCTCTCTCTCTCTCTCTTCAAGCTCCTTGGTTGGTAGGGTTTGGGTGTGAACCATTAGAGGCACTACACTTGTGGTGCTAGCTACCAAAGGTATTCATGAAGGAATTGAGATTGTTTACTACAACAATCTTAAATGTTAGTTTTTCTGGTTCTTATGACTTAGTTAGTTGATAGGAAAGTTTTATAGGATTGTATTCAAAGTATGTTGCATTTACATGAAATACATAGATCCTATTAGTTTGTATGTGCCCTAATTAATTGAAATTGTTTTTGATTATTTTCTGCTTATGGAATTGAACTTGTAACCACCAAAACCCATCAAATACATGCATGCATATATTACTATGGACTTTTTTGACAAACTGTTTAATGGTAAAAAAAGATGGCAACATACTTTCGTTAATCTAAATAACAATCCAAACAAAATTTTTACCAATGTACCCTAATATGGGAAATATAAAACATAAATAGGCAAAATTACCAACATACCCTTTGACCATCATTTCAACATACTAAGCATAAATTCAAGAAACAATCCAAACAACAAATTTACCATCATCCTAATAAACAAAGATAAATCCAAATAACAATTCCAAGTTCACTCTAATCAATTACAAGAGTTTCTCCCTTAGAATTTCCCAGATCATCACAACCACCAATTTGCTTTCCCGATTTCAGCTTCAAGATTCTCTTTAACTTCCTTCTCCTTAACCTCTTCAAAATTTCTGAAATTGGTCTTACTCTATTCTGATGAAGTTGGATATTAGTAATAACCTCCTACACTTCAACATTAGCCACACCCTCCTGTACTTGAACATTATCAAAAACCTCATGCACTTGAACATCAACCACACCCTCATGTACTTGAACATTATCAATAACCTCCTACACTTCAACATTAGCCATACCCTCCTACACTTAAACATCATCGACAACCTCCTATACTTGAACATTAGCCACACCTTCCTACACTTGAACGTCATCAACAACCTCCTGCACTTGAACATTAGCCACACCCTTAAAAACATCCTTGTTGCACACATAACATACTTTCTTATTGAACGTGCACTCGTTGTCATAGTTCCTAGGATTTCCACACTTAAAACAAGTGATTTCTCTGTCACATTTCCCAGAGTGCTTCTTCTTTCACTTGTCGCACCACTTCACTTCACCTCCTCCCCCTCCAAACTTCCTTGAACCATACTTGATTTTCTTATTGGCCCTTGCAGACCCTTCAAATTTCCTCTTCTCACTTGTACCCTGACCATTATGATTGACTTAGATGCAACTGCTATAATAGGTACTTACTCAATCACTTGAGGTTGCAGCTGTTGATTCCTATTTCCGTTTGCGTTTCCACTTCGGGTTATTTCCATATTGATCTATACAACGAACAAGGTGAATTTAGATCTTTATTTAGGATAGATGTTTAAATCATCATTATCTCTCTGAAACGTTTACATGCTAGTTCTAATATCGTCGTCGTACGTTTAGAATCCTGAACACATAAGGTTTCCAGATCCGGTCGACAATAGACCATATATCCGCAAAAATAATAGCATATAGCACATAAAAGCATTTTAGGAATCTTTCCTAAAATAAACTAGTGCTTGTGTCTAAAATATAGTAGACACTCATCTCACAATCATCGCTTATCATTCTAAGTTTAAGTCTAGAAATCCTACAAATTTCTAGTTCGCTTAAACTAATGCTCTGATATCAACTGTGACATCCTCATTTTCGTGGCCAGAAAAGACCGATTTTGTTTATGCTTTGTTTAAAATCAAAGTAATATTTTAAATAAAATTGTTGCGGGATTTTTTCCAAAAGAAAATATGATAAAGATTTATCAAAGCATTTCCGAAGAAATGTATTTCATTAAAAACCTCGGGATGTCATGTTCGATACAGATCAAAAGCATAAATAGTACAATATAAGCCTTACAACATTTATGCATATCTACAGGCCTATAATCAGTAATCCATCATCCACACATCACATCTATGCTCTAGTGCCGCTACATGTAATACAAGAAACTGAGTGGGTCAGGCTTGGGAGCCTGGTGAGCACATAGGGTTTTCAGCCTACAATAAATAAGTTTATTAATTTCGTCAAACCAATGACTATGTAATGAGATATTCAATTCTACTATTACTTAGCATATGTGGTGGATACGCTTGGCAGTATATTTAGCACTGGTGCTCCAGTTACATTATGAGAAGAGTATACTGTTAAATGACTACGTAAAATTCATAACTTTTACATACAGATACCATTTTCATCTTTCTTTTTATCATTGAGCTCCTATTAATGAGATCTTCAACTCTCATTTAGGTCGCGTTGGCCAAAAACTGCTCGATCTAAAATTCGAATACCGGGTTGTGCACTGTTATGCCAAATCTTAGAAAAATCGTAACTTCCTCATACGAAGTCAGATTTGGGCGTTCTTTTTATGCACGCTCTTGGTTTAACGTATACTATGACTTTTTTTAGATCACTAAGGCTAAAAAGTCATCTATCGTAAATTGACTATTTTGTTTAACGTATACTATGACAATTGTCAGGTATCATTATTGTTCAATTTAAAATTCATGTTTAAGACTTATTCGACAAGTTGATGCTATGACTCGACGAGTAGAAGTGAGTTGGGACACATCAATTAATGAGTTGACTTGATGAGTCGGGAAGGGGACTCGTCGAGTAGGAGTTGGCATAGGAAAGGTTTTTGCACCCTTTATATTGGACCATTAGCGCCTCCCACTGTCCCTTATCACCCCTTGAGAGCCAGAAACCCTAATTTCGTGTGTGTGAGATTTGTGAGTGTTTTTGAGCTTTTGGAAGTGATTTAGTGAAGGAAACTTGTAGATCAAGAGGCTTGCATCAAGGAAATTCGTGTAGATGTTGAATCCATCTCAATTTGGGCATGTTTTGGAGGTGACCAGCTATTACTTTGATCTCTTTCTTCTTAGAACCTCTCATGGATGGAGTTAGGGCTTTCTTTAGCATATTCATGAAGGGAGTGTGGTGTATAAGCTAGATCTAAAGTTATAACTTCATATCTGAACATCCCTTGGGTCCTAAGTTCATAAAGTTCCATGTATGGCTATGAAAGAACCCTTCCTTATGAGTAGAACTTCATTTCAAGCTTGGATTCGGATTTTGAGGCATGTAAATACGTAAAGGTAGCAACTTTACGTTGCTAATACACTCTAGGGACCTAGATATACTGTTTGGAACGAAAGAATAGTTCTGTATCGCTTGAACATGGGAATAACTGCATGGACTCGGCGAGTCTGGGAGATGACTCGACGAGTCGAGTAGGGTTTTTGTCCGAATTGGTCCCGTGTGGACTCGGCGGGTTTGGGAGATAACTCGGTGACTCAGTTTGGGTTTTCAAGCACTGGGTTGCGTATTGACTCGAAGATTCTGTTAGAGACTCGACGAGTCGAGTCGGGTAATTCATGAATCAGTAGGGACTCGATGAGGGGAAAGTTGCACTCAGCAATAGGACAACATGGACTGTTGACCATTGAACAGTGACTTTGACTTTGACTGGGGATTGTCTTGTGCCTTCCAAGGGAATTTTGTTAATTTGAGTATTTATTGGTAAGTCACTCATGTCTGTCTAATTAGGAGGCCCATTATGCATGTTGTTGTTATTTGTTATTGATATGGTATTATCAGTGTGGTATTGGTATTTTGGGGGTAACTCACTAAGCTCTTGAGCTTACAGTTTCAGTTTATTGTTTCAGGTACATCAGGAGATCGTGGCAAGGCAAAGGCGTGACCGTACCGCTCCTCATCCTTATGATTTTAGTTTCTGGGACACTCTGATGAATAATATTTTGAAAACAATTTGTATAACACTATTTGGTTTTTAATGGTTGGAAAATTTTAAATTTGGCTTAAAATTTTGGATGTTACACACTATTTACGTCACACAGCATCGTGCCGGTTTTGTCGCGAAACTTCGACATGTCATAACTTCTTCGTTATAACTCGGATTTCGGTGTTCTTTATATGTACGGAATCCTTGTCACGACCACTAAATCTTTCTTCATCGATATCGGGTTTATGTAACACATTAATTTTGATGCTTATTTTTATCCTTTATTTGTTATACCTTTCTAAATAAGTATAAAGCACATAAATTCACATAATTCACATAATACTCAAATAATTCATCTTTAATACTTCAAAATAGTTAACAATGGTTGACCTGGATGTTACATCACTACACTAATGCTTATCCAAGAAATCGGGCATTACAGTAGTGCTCAAAACTACCGAGTTGATTCAGCAGGTGTGCAACCATCTACGAGTCGCACAAAGTTGTCAGAAAAGTTATGCTGACCGGCGTCGATCGGATCTTGAGTTCCAGGTGGGGGACTTTCTCCTACTAAAATTGTTGACCTGGAAGGGATTCATCAGGTTCCAGAAGAGGGGCAAGTTAGGGCCCCAATATATTGTCCTGTTCGGGATTTTGGCCTGAGTGGGCAAGGTGGCGTACCGTTTGGATCTACCATATGAGCTCAAATAGATACATAACACCTTCCATGTGTCTCAGCTTCGGAAGTGTGTCACAGACGAGGCCGCGATTATTTCCTAGGATGACATTCAGGTGGATGAGAGTTTAAAGTACATTGAGAGGCCCGTTGCAATTCTGGATAAGAAGACTAAGGTTCCTCAGAACAAGGAGGTGAAGTTAGTTAATGTGCAATGGCAGAACCGAAGAGGCTCCGAATGGACATGGGAGCTGGAAGAGGAGATGTAGGATCATTACCCTGATTTGTTTGTGTCAGTGGACTTTGAGAACAAAGTCTAGTTCATGTGGGGAGATTTGTAACGCTTTTTCCAGGTATCATTTATTTTAATAAGTTTTTAGGGTTTTGCATTGGGACTCGACGAGTTGGGGAGCCCAACTCGATGAGTAGAGATCGATATTGGACGCGGGACTTAGGGTCTACTCGACGAGTTAGAAGGCCCTAACTCAATGAGTAGGCACTGTAAAGGAAAACCCTAATTTTCTGGGTTTAGTACCCTATTTCAAGAAGTTAACCATTAGGGTTGGTCTCCTTACCAGCCTCCTAACTCATAGAAACTCTAGAACCGCCTCCCCCTCTTGTTCATTGAAGTTCTGAGTGTTGTGGTGTGATTTTTGAAGGAATTCTTGAAAAGAGAAGTAACAATCCTGGAGCAGTAACATTGGATCCAAAAACTCTACATCAAGGGATGCATTTTGAAGGTATAAAGCCATAACCTTGACATGTAGTGTATTAGATCTCATCTTTTGCTAGTTTAGGGCTTGTTTTGGAACTTTGGGTTGGATGTCCCAAGATAAGAGTCGTCCAGAGGTTAGGAGTGTAGATCTGGCCTTTATAAGACCTCTAGAGGATTGAAGTTTCAAACTTTAATAGCCTCCATGTCCTATTCATGCATTAAGTCCACAATGAAGGCAAAAATGGATCTTGGAGAGTATTTTACGCATGCATGGACATAAAGTTAGAAACTTTACATGAATTTTCCACCCTTGGACATCAGATCTGTGTTTTGGATCGATGGGATGTGAATTTAGAGGCTTAATGAGTCAAGACCTTCCTCAAAGAAGCTAGGGTTTGAGTCTAAGGCATCTTAGATGGTCTTTGGGGGTAAAGTCAGAAACTTTACCCTTCTAGACATCTCTATTGTTAAGCATCTGTTGTATGGGGCTTTAGATTCGACTGAAAGGATCGATTATTTAAAGACAAGGAAAAATCGATGAGTTGCCCTGGCAACTCGGCGAGTTGGATCGGGTTTTCCTGTTTTCGGTCTATAGAGTAAACTCAGAGAGTTGGATCAGATTTTTTCTGTTTTCGGTCTGACGAGTAACTCGACGCGTTGATGAGATAACTCAACGATTTGGTTAAGGTTTTCTCTGGTTTTCTAAACACTGAAGGGACTCAACGAGTTGCTAGATGCACTCGACGAGTTGGGTCAACATGGACTGTTGATCTTGACTGTTTACCACCATTTGACCAAGGTTGGCCAAGTTTGACTTTGAGGGTACTTTTGGTATTTTGGAATTTTGACTAAACTAGTCACATGATGATTGTGGGCAGTTGAGTTGGAGCTGTGCATTGGGACTTATCTGATTTTATCTTATCAGGTCAACACTCTTGAGAGGTGAGTCTCCTCACCATACCAATGGGTCGAAGGCACCAATGCTTTCCTATTTTATGTTGTACGGTACACTAGTTGATACAGTAATATGTGGTATGCTAGTTGGTTATATGATAGATGGTATGCTAGTTGTATATGTGATATACTTGCATGAAATACCATGGGGAGGCCCATGCGCTTAGATGTAAGACCATGTAGGGTAGGGGTCATGGCTTTTCAGGTAAAGACCATAGGGGAGCCCATGACGCTTGGATGTAATACCATGCGAGGGAGCCCATGGGTTTTCAAGTAAAGACCATGGGGGAGCCCATAACACTCGCATGTCAGACCATGTGGGGAGCCCATGTCTTTCCAGCTAAAGACCATGGGGGATCCCATACCACTTAGGTGTAAGACCATGTGGGGGAGCCCATGGCATCCTGGAGTAAGACACGGGGAGGAGCCCACGGCATCCTTATATGTTTGTATGTGTGGCTTATGTGGTTATGTAGCTTTTATAGCTAATGTGGATTATGTGATTATGTGGATTGTGTGGGGTATGATCTAGGAACTCACAATTTATTGATTTGTTTCAAGTACATCTGAGCCTAAGGGAAAATGCAAGGCTTGATGGCGCGACATGTACTCTTCGACATTTGATTTGATAGGACACTCTGATGCTTGAAATAAAATGTTAATGTTATGGATTTTGAAAACAACTGTCATTGTTACTTCATATTTGAAAACAATTGTCATTGTTACTTCATAAAATGTTAATGTTATGGGAATGTTTTGGTTAATTAAAAATGAAAATTTTATTTGAAAGTTTGGATCGTTACATCATATGCCTCTGTTGCTCCCCTTACTTCAAATTAGTTTAATCCACTAGGTAGTACTTGAAAAATTCTTTGAAGTTTTTTAAGTAAATTTATCTTATTCCTTATCTCTAGATAAATATGATTTCCTCATTTTGTCCTTTCAATTTCATGTTGTACAATCTATCCATCATGTATTCTCAACTCTTCTAACATGGTGATAATAGGCTTCTTCCTGGCATCTACTATTACAACATTAAAACTCTCAAAAAATCTATTCTCAACAACATCACAACACCTGCCAGGTTGAAAGAAAGCTCTTGACCAAGTCTTGGGATCTTTTTCCATGAGGTATTGATGGGAATTTGGGTTCCGTGTCATAATTTCCTCCACCACAACTTCAAATGCATTCTCAGTTGTAGCCTTTGATGTTATCCAAAACACCGTATGATAGATGGCCCCTGTGAATCTCTTCGATAAATTTTGGAAAATATGTCTAGCACACTGTATGTGCTCTACATATACAACTCTTTAACAACCTCAATCAAACCATGTATTAATAAAAAGGTATATGTCAAAATTATGAATAAAAATATAAATGTATTACTGTATAATATATTAACCTTATGTTGGTCTAACATTAAATTGTATCCATTGCCTAAATTCAAATTCGAAACATCAATGAGTAAATCCAAAAACCACTTCCAATTCTGCTTTTTCTCCACACAAACCATTGCCCAAGCAATATGATATATCTAGTCATTTGCATCCCTCCCAACCGCACAAAGCAATTCCGCTTTACAAACCACTTTCAGAAAACAACCATCAAGACATTTTACTCCTTGAAAACACACATATAATTTGCTAAAATATTTCTTTCCATTTGAACCAGTCTCCATATCAAGTTTGACAGTTGACCCTGGATTTGTTCTTAAAATCTCATGGCCAAATGATCACAGCTTACCATAATGTTCAACAAGACTACCTTCAATAAGGTTTAGTGCATACTTTTTTGCTCTCTTACATTGCCACATGCTAACTTGAATACTAAACTTGGTCATTACCTTAACCTTGAGTTTCCTTACACTCATTTTCTGATTCCATACAATTTCTTTGGTATAGTGACTACCAATCCATGCATATGTCACCAGTGATCCTAACTTGAAGTTCCTATCACAATTATGATAATCTTTTAGTGACTTTATTTGGAAACTCTCTTCATCACTCATCCAAGAAGCCCATAATCTAAAGCAAGCACCCTTACTACACCTCACCAAAAGTCTTTTCCTATCATTTTTTTCAAAGCACGGTTGATATCCATTAGCTACATCATAGTTACACAACACTGATTTTACTTGCCATGGACCCTTAAATCTCATTCCTAGAATTGGTTTTTTTGTTTTTCCAGTGTAATAACTCATTAGGTATAGAATGAGTTTGGAGGTTAGGTTCAAATTACCTCCCATCATCATCATTTACAATGTTGCTATCATCCTCCTCATCAACACATAACTTACTCAAGAAATGATCATTTGATGTCCTATTCATATGCACTACATCCTCATTAAATTCCAACTCAACATTCCTAAGTTCATCTATGTTATCTTCATTTTCACCATCAATACAATACTCATGTCCATCATCATCATTATCTTCATCATTAAACCACCCATCAACACCAACCCCAATATGATCCACATAAACATAAATTATACAGTTTGTTTCATAAGCATCAAAAATAAAAGTAGCATATTCCACATCATCTGAAATAGGATTAAGCCCTTCCATAAGGCAAACATCTGGTTCACAGTAGTACAACTTTTTACAATCTTCATGCATGAAACGTTCGAAGAAGGTCACACACTTAGAATAAGTCATAGAAGAAAAGTCAACATCCTTGAGCATGTTTTTCACACCACCGGTGTAAAAGAAAAGATTAAAAGTAAATACACATTGGTAGTTAAGTTCCACCATGGCAAACAGTCCATTAGGTTCCGATTGTACCATTGTAACGACTTCTTTGATATTTCAACTCGATCACAAAAATGTTTCACAAACTCTAGTTCAGTTTCGTTTACAGTAAAAAATGAAGAATGAAGGTCAACAAGTGAAGATGATAGGCTTTAAGCATCGTATATTATTTAATGACGTGACATATCTCACGTGTCATCGGATTAACCAAAAAATAAAAATTAATTGACACATATACAATGTCAACCGGGAAACCATTTAAAATCGGGAAAAATGACTAAATTGAAAGATCAAATACGAATAGTGGTAAAAAAAAAAAAAAAAAATTAGAGACCAAATCGAACAAATGCCAAAACTTTAATGTGCTAGAGTGTCATTTTCTCTTTATCAGGATCCACAAACATCAATCGATGCTATTAACAGTAAAGATATTGATAACCTTTATTGCTTGGAAGTGTTTGATTTCTCAGACATAATATTAGCTTTACTATTCTAATGAAGCTATGAGAAAGATGTTAACGAATAATCCACATCCTAACACCTTATTCTTCAACACATGCTGATCACAAATATTTCTAATTTATTCAACATAAGAAAATTTATCACACATTTATATTGTCCTATATCCTATATCAACATATATACTATAACTTTGAGTGTCGACAGAAGTATACAACCATCAATAAACCACACATAAAAAAACTCCCTGTAATTGCCAGACTCATAACTCATATTTTATCAAAACAAAGACATATATACTAAAAATATATGTATAATCTCTCATGAACATTACAGAATTAGTGATGAAAAAACTATAAACATGATATAAAAATGGCATAATAGAATCAATGAAAGCTACACAGCTGGTTTGTTCTTTGGAGCTGACACAGTTTCAAGGTTTACATCTCCAACACCTTTTATTGGTCCAATGCTGCATCGATCCGTGTTATGTGTCTGAATTGCATCCTTAATTTTCTGAAACTGTAAATGCAGTAATACATCTAATTTCAATAAATTCCAAAAAAGATTATATAAATAGCACTCAAATGCATTCACAGCTTATACTCCACAAACCATCATGCAATTCCACAAGCATTTGCGGGTTGTACAAAACTAGTCCTTGTTTTTTCTGATCTTTATCAAATTTAATCCAAAACCGAAACAATTTTCAAATTTGGTTCTAAGAAACAAAATCAATGTGAAACGGTGAACAAAGGTCAGAAAATGTAAAAGGTTTCAAGTTTGGACTTGATCACGGTAAAAATCAGAAACCACAGGGACCGTTTTTGTAATTTATTGAAAAAGTTGCTTACTTTGGCAAGTGAACATGAAAAAGATTCGAGTTGTCCATCAGCTCCACGATAAAAATGGAAATAAGGAAGAACTTTCACATTCAAGTTCTTGCACATCGGTTTGTTCTCATCAAAGTTGACTTTCAAGAACAAGATTTCAGGGTGTTCTTGTGCTGTTTTGCAAAGCTGAAAAATATTAATCAAATAATAACATCAATCAACAATGATTAAAAAAACAAAATTTCCTCAAAAAAGTATAATGGTTCTATGGTGGGTTTGTGATTATGAAATACCTGAAGCGTTAATAGGAAAATGAAAGTAAGATTAAGTAAAAAATAAAATTACCTTTGGGAATAAAGCACGACAAGAAGCACACCATGTTCCATAGAATTCAACAATAACTAATTTATCTCCAGCTTCACTTAAGGAGTTCAAAAACTCTTGTGTTGAATGGATGTCAATCATATTTGGTCCTCCATTTCTCTCCCACCATTTTGGTTGTTCAGTTTCTGTAATTGTTGCATGTATCTAAAACAGGAATCAAACAAGTATAACTGTTATTCGTATTTTTCATGATGATTTCACAAATCTTGAAAATGTAGCGCCATAGTTTCATCGAACTTATTCGCGATGTCACTTCTGCTGTAAAAAACAAGATGACGAATGGAAAGAAAAGGATAAATAGACAGGAACGTGGGATATTGTAATGTTATTTCTACACAGTAAATGAGAGCAAACAGATCAAATTTTCTCAAATTCAAAACCAAATGCAACCTAATATCTCAGGAATAGCACCAAGAAAAAAGCTATTTAGCCTATTTGAGAATTAAATCTGCCGAGACTTATCATTGAATCAAAACCTGGATTCCCAATTCGATGAATTCGCATAATTGTGTATAGATTCATTCAAATCGAAGCCAAGTATTTCATGGTTTCTCAATTTCATTGCACATATTGGTTAAGCCCCTTTTGAGTTCCAGAAATAATTCAGAAATGAAGTGAACTAACGTCATTCCAATCATTCAATTTTCGAACAGAAACAAAATAATCGAAAATATCCCCGAATGGGTTTTGAATTACTCTCAAACCCCACAATAAAACCCTAAAGTGCTGAAACGAAAACGAAGTTTCCTGAAACTTCACCTTGAATTGCGACGCTTGCTTTCGGGGGTTGATTGCAAATCGAGCATTAACAATAAAATCAGAAGATAATAACGAATCAGCATCAACTGACAGTACCCTCTTGCTGTTGTTTTTGTACAGTAATTGATTTTGGTGAAGAGAATTCAATGACGTAGATAACGAGGACGAATTGAATGATAGCAACCGAACAAAAGCTGCCATTGCGCAGACACAACAGAGATTGAATTACAAAGGTATATAAAGATAGAATTGATTACAAGGGTGTTTATACAATTATTTGGAGTGTTTGTATTGAAGTGGGAAGATCAGACGCGATAGAAGAAACTGTGTTTATGGTTTTGGGGATTTTGGGAAGAAACACGACCTCGATGAGGACTCTGCACAAAATTTCGATGAACAAGTGAGAGGATTTGTGTGAACCAGAATGTACCAAAAGTAAGTAAAATTAAATTAAATTAAATTAAAAAAAAATAATAATAATAAAAAAAGTACATCTTGCTTAAAATCGGTTTGGGGATTATCCCCTTTTCTTTTAAAAAATTAGATGATAATTAAATTATAGTCTCCAAGATTTGTTAAATACTTAAATGTCGAATCTTAAATAGCACTCGACTTGTGAGTATAATAATAATAATAATAATAATAATAAGTTTAAACATATGTTAGCACAATTATGAATATCATCAACAATACTCAAATTATATGAATATCAAGATCATCAGTACCCAAATTCAATAGAAATAATAAGGTCAATGAAGGTAAGATGTATATAATCATACATCCATTATCCAACTAAGGGCAAAAAGATTGATTATATTAATGAATTTAAATATAAAGAATAACGAATGAAAGAAATTAAATACTCTCCTACAAAATTATTCTACTTTTCTTCCTACTCATTGGATTATGATAAACCTCGTAATCGATCAATAAGATAAAAAAAATTAATGGATTACACTAACAATCAATGAATAGGTATGAAGATGAAGTAGATGATAAAATAAGAATTAGACCATGTTTGATATGTTGTTGACTGAGTCAGGTCAGACGTTTTTTGCTGACTCGATCAGTTGAACCTGATTGATAAACCATCTGAACGGGAAATTGAAGTCCGACCCGGTAAGAAAGAAGGATTCAACTGACCGAAAAAGGAAGACATCGTTTCCACTTGTGCCCTTGCGTGTGTATCCCTATACGTGTGCGTGTGTATCGTATCCCAGCAGGAAGAATCGATCCAACACCCCCTTTACGATCTCGTTCTTAATAGACACTCAAAATCGATCATCCAACACCCCCTTTGCTTTCATAAAATCAATCACATCCCATCAAGAATTGGACCCTATCCTTCTCTCTAGATCGATCGATGGACTGCCTCTCCACTTCGGTTCCAATTTAATTGTATGTATGTTTCCCCTTCTTATCTACGTTTATATCTCCAACAGTAGTAAGAAATCGGATCCTACCCCTTCTTCTAAATCGAGTGTGTTTGTTATATGCTTATACTAACAGTTGATAGAATTGGATATAACTAGATATAACTGTTGATTAAATTAGATATAATTCCTGATTCACTCAACAAGTTTGATTGGTGTTGTCAAAATCTAATGGTGATGTTACGATACATGTAAGACATTGGATGGATACACTTGAATTTGTTTGACCACAATACTTTTGCTACAATTATGCCCCTACAATTGATGTGCCATGGGATATATCACAAAGTTGCTGGTAACTATCTTGATTTGGACAATTTTGCCCCTACACAAGTTTTATCTGGAAAAGCCTTTTGCTCCTCTGTTTAGTAGAGTTTGGTTATATTAGTTTGATTTGGTCATGATGTCGAATCTAGTTTTTATTTGTCTATTTGTTTTGTTGGTGTACTCCTTTGAGTGATTGCTCAATGAAACCAATCCGCCAAATAGAATATGTATATGGTTTGTTACTTGGTCAGGATAAAATGATCATTATTCATCGGTCAACACATTCAATCAGACGTATAATCAAATAATATGGTTTCCTACTCGGTCAGTATTTCTTACCCAGACAGACATTTCTCGATCAACACTTTCTCAATCAGCAACTATAAAATGAGACCTTAATTTAATTTTCCATAACAAATTCATAAGGAAGAATAAAACCGGAAAGTTAAAAATGAAAGAGATACAACTACATATAGAAATATGTCAAAATTAAAAAGGCAATGAAACACCTATAATAGGTTTTGTTCATTATGTGTTGTTTAAACAAGTCATCCACATTAAAATGTTTGGAGAAAAAAATCCCAAAAGAAATAGAAGTTTTTTTTTTGGATGGGAGGAATTCCTATTTTTTTTTGTTTGTGCCACATAAAGAGCATGTAGATATTTTCTTTTGCAAATTATTTGCTTTTTAGAAGATCCTTTGAGACCTAAAAAAATATTAGTGTTTTTTAATTGGAGTAGACATGAACTCACTTTTTTTCCAAGTATATAGAAATCTTCGGGTAAAATAGAAAAAAAAAAATCTTTTATATCCTTACAAACTTTAAATAATACTTTTATATCTTTACAAATTTTAAAATTATATATACGTCCCCTAAAACTATAAAACTCATATTTATATCCAAACTAATATTTATGAAAAACTAATCTAAAATCCAAATACCATATGATATTACTAAACTACTATTTTAAACTACTATTTTTAAACTGAAAATTATAATTAAACTAATTTAATCTTTAAAATCTATATATCCAAAATTAAAAACATGTTCATAAATATACAAAATTCATAAAACTACATTACTTAATACTCCATCCAACCCAAAATTATTGTCCACGTTTGACTTTTTAAGTCTCTTTTGTTCAACTTTGACCTTAAATAATTTATTTTTTGTTATATAATTGTAACATTGTAAATTTTCAAATCAAAATTTTCATTTTAAAACACAATAAAACACATGTTACATTTTCTCAAAAATCACAAGTATAAATTTATCAACACATATTTCAAATTGTTTATCACAAATCCAAGATCTTCAAAAAAAATATATCTCCACCTCAGATATGTGTACAATCAAGCCAGTGCCTTCCCGCGATCCTGAGAAGTATCTGACATACATATCACATAACACGATAAACAAGAAGCTTAGCGAGTTCTGCAAAATACCACACACAACTCATTAGCCACTCGAGGCTATAACTCAATAAGACCCTCTGGTCAATGTGTCTCAGTGGGACTCTCTGGTCCCACAGCTCGGGTGAACCCTCCGGTCACAACTCAGTAAACTCATAATAATACACAACATAAATCACAAAGACATAATGTCAGATATCACAATACTCAATATAAACATATAAGACCCTTCGGTCACAAAACTCAGATTACCACTCTAGGTATGTATAGTGAGAAGGCTCACCTCGTAAGCAAGCAAGTAACAACCTCGTACACGTAGTCTCGAACTAGCCTCCGCCTAACACATAGAATAATTACCTCTAATTAATACTCTATTCACATTCAAAATAAACTGAAGGTTACACACACACACACACACACTCTCCATAACTCTTAAGATGGGTAAAAGACTAATTTACCCCTCCATTGACCCCAAAATCCTTGACTTGGCCAAATCCTAAAGTCAACAGTAGTCAATACTCGAGTCAACTGTCCATGTTGACCTAACTCGCCGAGTGCACCAATGTGACCCGTCGAGTCCACTTGTATCTCAGAAGTCTCGTGAAGGTCCAACTCAGCTCATCGAGTTGACCCCCAACTTGCCAAGTTTTCGCATGATCAAGCTCATCGGGACAAACCCTAACTGACTCGTCGAGTCAGCTCATAGACTCGGCGAGTCCCTTAAATCCGATTTCTCATTCAGACATTTCAAAGCAGATCTACCACTCCAAATACTAAATCTAGCATCCTAAGACTCGATTGTCACGTAAAGCTTCGATATTTACGTAAATGCATGGTGATTTTGCTCCAACATACCAATACATGCTCTCACAAGGTATTAAGTACAATAACCCTCATATGGATGAACAAAGTTAGGACCTTTGGACACTAGGGACCTCACAAGGTCTAGATATGAGGTCTAAACCTCATAATAACCTTGTATGCTTGAAGTCATAATAAAAGGTGGTAGAAACCCTAATCTTCCGTAATCATGAGATCCAACCAAATAAGTGAGAAAGATGCATGCTTTTTACCTTCCACTTGAAGCTTTGGATGAATTGGCCCTAGATCCAACAGATCCTCCTTGTTCCTTGCCAGACAAACTCCCATTCTCCTCAAAAGATGCACTAAAATTCCTCAAGATTAGCTTTGTGACTCTCTTAGCTCACTACACACGTTTAGGGTTTCACACAAGGAGATTAGGCAACTGGTGAGGCGGAAATGAGGACATAAGTTTCCTTAAATTGTCCCCAAACCTGGGGATTTAGGATTTCATCTTGCAGTGCCTACTTGGTGAGTCAGCTCCCTAACTAGTCGAGTCGGTTATTAGACCCACATGGTTAATCAGTCTCTACTTGATGAGTTGAGGCACCAACTTGTCGAGTCGTTTAATAAATTTCAAAAATAAATAAATAATATACCTGGGAGCCCGGATGTTACAATTCTCCCCCACTAGAATCAGACTTCACCCTCGAACTCATGCTTCAGAAATAACTCTGGATACTGCTGAATGATCAGTGATTTTGTTCCCAATGGAAACATTAAGATAAACAAGGGTTGGAAGTGTTTTGTTTAGTCTGGAATTTAATAAGGATTTGGCTTGGTAGTGGTTCAGTATGGGCAGTCTATCGGGGAGTCAGAACAATTCGAGATTCAGGTTTCGGGGAAGGTAGAAGTGGTTTTCTGCATGGGATTAAGGATTCATTCTTCTTCGGGTTAGGAGAGTTCTGCTAAGGTTGGGTTTGGTTATAATCGGGAAGGCTATTGTACGCTTGGGGTTGTCATTGTGTTGTTCAAGTTTTTCTGGTGTGCCTGGGATGATAAGGAATGATTTTGAGGATGAAATATAATTTATCTAGGGGAGAGTTGTAACACTTGGAATAGAGATATTCCATATTTTCCCTTCGGAATTGTAAGAATTACAATTTGGTAATTGTAAGTAGTACGTGGGGCATACCATAGGGTACGCTTAACATACTAGCTGAGAAGCTAGTACATGGGGCGTACCTCATGTGTATGCTTAGCATACTGATGGAGGATGGTCGTGGGTCTGAGGCCTCATACGTTGGACATACGAGGAGGAAGAGAACACCCTAATTTTCGAGGTTGTACCATATTTAAGGCATAAGTGAGCTTCTTGTTTCCTTGTTTAACTAGCTTCCTCACCCTTTAAAATCCTAATACGTTCCTTAGTCATTTCTTGGTGCTTTTGAGCTCTTGTGAAGCTTTTTGCAGAGGATTTTGTGCATCTTGAAGGGAATGAAGAGACCTGGAGACTCATTCTTTGGAGGAGGGATTTGAGATCTAACTTTAGCACCTTCTTTTGGTGGCTTATGAGGTATAAATTTCAAAACTTTCCATTACATTTTTTAGATCTACTCCTTGGCATGTTTTGGTCATTTTGGTCCTTTTGGTTGGTGATTGGATGTTAAGGTCGTTTTTAGAGCTTAGCCTTATAGATTTGGACATATTAAGGGTTCCTTATTCATAATGGTGCAAAATTTATGGTGGGTTTGGTTTCATGCATGTATTAAGTAATTTATTAAGCTCTTTTAAGCTCTAGACCCCCATTTAGACATGCATACACATAAAGTTGGCAACTTTATGTGATTAACCACCTTAGGGAAGTCAAATCTGAGTTTGGATCCAAGTCTTATTAGATTCACAGTTGAATTGGGAAAGTTGGCCAAGCCGGTGAGTATGCGGGGCGTATAAGCATGTATAGTATGCGTACAATCCCTTTAAGCAGTGCGCTGTACGTACAGGCTGAGTACGCCCCCGTACTCAGTAGACTTGGGTTTCGTTGTTTTGGGATTTAGATTTGTGCTAGGATGGGTTTGGTTGTCTTGGGCCATTTTAGGCCATCATAATTCATTGGTTGGGCTATTGGGATTTGGTTGGATTTTCTTGGGAGAAGGCTTATGAATGGGATTGGGCTCAATTTGGAAAATTAGGCTATAATTGGGCTTTGGTTGATTATTTTTAGATTTTGGGCTTTTGATATATTAGATTGGGCCTTGGCCTTGGACCAAGTTAGAGGAAGGATAAAAAGGTCTTTTACCCTAATTTGGACTCTTAGTGCGAGTCAGGACCCTATTATTAATTAGATGTTGTTTTGGCTTTGGATAGTGTGAGGATTCTAGCAGATCTGGAGTCAGAGACTTATCCATGGGTTTGAGCGGTTTGAGGTGAGTTTCCTCACTACACTATGGGTCTAAGACAACACTGCCAACCTATTAGCTTATGTATTATGGAAAGACTAGGGGGTGACCCTTGGCCTTTGTATGAAAGACTCAAAGGTGGCTCCTAGCAAATCAGTATGTAAGACTAGGGTTCGGACCCTAGCAGTTAAGTAGATAGTTAGTTATTGATTGTACACTAGTTGTATTTGTGACACTTTCATGGAAGACTAGGAGGTGGATCCTGACAATTTTTATAAGACCTAGTGTTTTGGCCCCTAGCCTGGTAAGGAAATACCATGATATGGCTCGTGGCATAAAAGCATGAATATGGTTAGCACATAGCACCTCCTATAACATGTTTGATATCTATGATATGTATGACTCCTACGTTATATATGGTATGTGGTATTTTGGTAACTCACTAAGATTTGTGCTTACAGTTGTTTTTTATGGTTTCAGGTAATTCGGTTCGAAAGGATGGGCCTGACTTGATCGCAGCGCATACACCCATGTTTTTCTACAATTGTATGATTTTGGGATTGTACTATGATAACTATTTTATCAAAATGCTACTAAGTGTTTAAGTAAATGATAAATGGGTATTTTGATTGTATTGAAAGTGAATTTTTACCCTGATATTTTGGGATGTTACACTAGTCTTGTTCTTCTATCACTGAATGTAGGAACCCATTTTGTCGATTGGATTGGTGCAGAATAACAATATCAAGAAGAAATTCGTATGAACAATGATGAACACAATATATGAGTAAATTGTCATGGATAGATAGAGAGAATCAACATGTTACAAGAACAACATGGCTAGGGAGAATCCCCAGCCAAACTCTCTCTCTCCCTCTCTCTCTCTCTAAAGTCTACATGGTGCATTCTTAAAAATAAAATGATCACTCACCTCCACTTTATATACCAGTGGAAGGAATATACTGTCATACAAGGTAGTATTCTAATCTAAGAAATCACTCATCATTGTAGAGCATTTCCATGCTCCAACAATCTCCCCCTAAATGCTCGAAAATGGTGAAGGTAAATGTAACGAACCGAAAATTCTACGTTAGTTTTTCCGTTACTCGAAGGACTATTTATGCAAAACAGTTTAGCTTTATGAGGTTAAAATGGAATACATTAACTAAAAATAGTATTATTTAATATCTAAAAGAATTACTCATATTTAAAAGGCGCGTAATGTAATGAAATTGATTTATGAAATTATTAGGGTAAATATAATTCATTTTAATGGTTTATTATGAGTTGAGGAGCTAAGGTGTCATTTATAGAAATTTAGTTTGTCAAGATTCTAGGATTAGGGTGGAAGGATTTAAAATTTGATTTATGAGGGTCCAATAGGTAAATTGTGGTATAACCCCCAAGGAGGAGGATTGATCCTCCTCATCACATCCTTTCCATCGTGGCTAACATATAAAAAAATCGACCGAGGCTTCCTATTGCCTTGAGTGTCGTCGATTGAGGATCAAAGAAAAAAAATACCGATCGTGAGCTTTATGGAGAAGAGGAAACATCGATCACCAAAACTAACCACATAAACCAGAATAGGCAGAAAATCCTGAATTTTAATATTAAGCTATGCTCACATCATGACAAGCAGTGTGTCACAACGTAACAAACATATATTTTTTTGAAAATCGATTTTGTTTAGTCGATCTCATGTACAATCAATGTTGGACATACCAAGACTCTGATACCACTGATGAGTTTTATAGGTTACAAAAACTATGTGCTTGAAAATTTTCACTTACACTTAAGGGCACATATAACCTAAAGGATATATGTCGTAACACTTTTAATGTGATCATACTATGAACAAAAAAACTAATATGAACCCTAATGAAACCAGAAACCCTAGAATGGAGAGGAGTGAGGATATACGATTAAAATTTCGTTTATATGCTTATAAGTAATGTCATGAACAAAAATTGCAAGCCAAGGAACCCTATTTATAGTTTAGGTAACTTGCAGGTAAATCAACATTTGACTTGATTAAATAATAGATATAATCCTAGTTCAAATCCTTTCTTTTTATGCAACCAAGAGGCTTCCAAATATCCTAGAAGAGCTCCCAAAACTATCCATGCTTGGATGGTTCTAGACTTGTCTCTTTTGTTCAACTTTTTAATAATTACAATTCACCCCTACACCTTTAATTAATTCTAATTAATCCCGAATTAATCACAAATTAATTATGATAAATAAATAATTAATTCTAATTAATCTGAATCATATAAATTAACAAATTAATTATTTAACAATTGATATGATATTAATTTATTAATCATATAATAAATCAACAAATCAACTTTTAATTTCTAATTAATATTTTAATCACTTAATATATTAACAAATCATTTCCTCATAATTTTCGATTAGTGTATTAATCATATAATAAACTAATAAACAATTGTTTTCTCTTCTAATATCATTTCTAGCTATTTCTAGTTATGAGGTGAATCCAAAAAGGACTATGTTTCCAATTACAAGTATATATGAACTTAGTTATGAGCTTAGACAAATTAGTCAACCACAACGGTCAGTTGTGATTAGAAAGACAAATGTTGAGGATTGAAGGTTATCTCGTCTTCAGATTTAAAGCACTAGTAGTGGCACATGAGGGGTTAGTGCTTGGGGTCAAGTCTAGGTTCGTGTGTGGGTCTCCATACATGTTTTTTTTTCTGATGAAGTGTTGTAAGACTGTAGGTGGTCCATAATATTGACATGGCTGAAATAGGCCAGAAGTGTTGTAAGATTGTGGATAGGCCACAACATTCACATTGATAAAATAGGCTGGAAGTGTTGTAAGACTGTGGGAAGACCACACCATTCACATGGTTGAAATAGGGTGGGAGCGATGTAAGACTACGATTTGCCCTGTAGCATTCGCTTGGGTTGAAACAGACCTATTATTATTTGTTTGTTGGTTTGTTAGTTGTACCTTGCCTAGAATTAAGGGTTTTTAGATCCATGTTGATGTATAATATAGTCTAGCCTTTGTTTTTCATGCTTTTATATGAAATATTGTGGCGCGTTCATGTATGAGGATGTCCGCTTCATGAGTTGGTAGTAGATTCCAATTTTTAGTTATCAATGGGATTACATAAGTTTGGCAAGGTCTTTGTTGGATCAAATCTATGAGTTTTTGGTCAGCATGGTTTATGCATGAGGGTGTCCTTGTCTACCTAGAAGAGAGACATGATCTTTGAGTCTTGAAGTTATGGATGAGGAAGTCAGCTCTTCTCGACATTTATTAGTTATGATGTGTTAGTGTTTTTTTTTTCTTTTTCATGTTGCATATTTCTCGCTAAGGATTGAATCATCATCGACGTCAGAAGGTGGTTGTCTGATTAATGTGTTAATCTTAGTGTCGTATTGGTTAAGGTTCGACTTTTGGAAGTTTCCGCATGGGTATGGTTTATACACTTGGTTTTGGAAATCCTTATGTTGGTGATTGCAGATTCTGAAACTCATAGTGGCTTTGAATTGTGGAAGGAAGTGGACTTAGAAGAGCCCATAAGGGGTTCGAAGGGTGTTTTGAGAAGTAATTGCTAAGGCTAGATTTCGAGGAAGAAATCTAATTTAAATGGGGTAGAGTTGTAACACCTATTTTCCATAAGTATTAGGTAAAGACTTAAATGGATAAAAATAGGTTTTTTTGGATAAAAACCATATGCCACGACGTGGTGCATGGATGCCCACGACGTGGCATAAGGATGGCCATGACTTGGCAGCTGCTACAGACAAAGCCCATGATTTCTTAGGTGTCCTCCATACTTAAAGGCCTTAAATCTAGGTTTTGATCATTTCTCTCAGCCTCTATCCTCCCATTTCGAAACCCTAGCATCTCTTTTTTCCTTGTGAACTCCTTGATGTATTTTGGTCACTTGAAGGTTGAAGGAAAGATTTGTGGAGCCATTGACCATCTAGCAAACTTATCTCCATCTCTTGGTGCACCTTTTGGATAAAGTTGGCAACTTTACCACGACTTGAGGTCCCTTGGTCATCATATGTTCCAGATCTAGACTCTCATGTTGTTTGGTGTAATGAAAGGAGTTTTGACTCAATTTCTTACCCTTTTTGACCTAGTTTTGGGGGAGACATGCATGTCCATAAAGTAAAGATTTTTATGGTTCTTTAGAAGGCAAGGTAGTCTTCTGGAAAGTTGGGGCAAAGGAATTAACAAATAAATCCTCAATGTTAAAATTTGGCTTCAGGCAGTTGCCACAATGTTGCCAAGGAATGACCACGACATGGTGAAGCCCAACATCGCGACTGTTTTCTCCTTGCATGCCCACGATATGGCCAAGAGGAATCAATGTTGTGGTGACTGTTGACTTAGTTAACCGTTGAATTTGTGGAACTTTGACCCTTGACATTTAACCAATTTGACCTTGGGGTAGACTTAGAAGATTAGGTTGCTGATTATGGAATGGCCATTATTGGTGTTAGTTTGTACGTGGGATTGATGAGTGCGAGGAATGAGAGTGTTGTTCTACTTCTTCGGTTCTTCAGTTTAGGTGGGTTTCTCACTATGCCACGTATCCCATTATATATCATTTGCATGGTAGGATAGATGTACCGTTAGAGTACAAGTATGCTAGTTAGCTAGGATAACTCCTTGTTATGCATGTACAATTTAGGAAACTTAGTGTCTTGGTATGCTAGACTAGTAGGGTCTTGCTTGTTGATTGTATGGTAATGTTAGGAGTTATGTTTAGTTAGGGTAACTGGGGTAATCCAGTTATCAGGATAATGTATGACTGACCAACAAAGGACTTAATTAAGAAGTGGTCAGCGACAAGGTAACTACGAAATGCTAGTTGCTAAGGGTAGCGATATGTTAGTATCTGTTATGCATTTATTTTACATGGTTAAGTGGTAGTGATATATGGGTTCTATTTAGTTTAAGTTAGATTTCTTGAGAACTCTTGATCTAATGTATGATTATGATGTTCTTGTCAGATTCTTCTCACTCGGGTGGGTCATCTATACAACTGCCTATCTGATCTCTAACTACATATGACTTTATGTACTATATGGATGAATAGGATATGGCCCCTGGAAATGATATGAAAGACCAGGATCTGGCCCTTAACAGTTATATGGAAGACCAGGATTTGAGCCGTGGTAGTTGTATGTAAGGTCGGGATTTAGCCGTAGACATTGCAAGGAAAGACCATGATTTAGCCCATGAAAATATGTAAGACGATTACTTGGCCCATACCATTCACTTGGGGTTCGAGAAGACTTGTTATTTAGTGTATGTTTGTTATATATGTTTACGTGGATAAGAGATTTGGCTGGTCTACACTAGAGTCGAACTCTTGTATGGATGCATTGTGTGTATGATAGAATATGTGGTATACTGGGGAGCTCACTAAGCTTTATGCTTGCAATTTTGGATAATATGATTTACACATTGTTCATGGAAAGAGCTCGACTAGACTGTATACATGCATCAAAGATATATGTTTCTGCATTTTTTTAATTTAACTATGATAATGTATGGTATTAATCAAATGAATGTTACTTAATGACTTTTGGAATAATGGTTTTAATTGGTTAATCTATTTTAAAAAAATGAAAAATCTCTTTGAAATTTTCAGAACGTTACATAAAGGTATCTATTTACTTTGTATTTATTTATTATAGGCATTTGTACATTTGCACTTTTCCCAGGATATGTCTACCTAAAGATATTTACCTGTACTGTGTTGTTTTTAACCCATGGTTTTTCCTTGCATATTCGTGCTTGTTTTCTCATGATTAAGTTTGGAGGATCTCGAGTCGGTATTTGCATGTTAAGCCGACCCGGGTACACCATTAGTAAGTGTACCTTTGATGTTGAAAAATGAGCTTACCATTTAACTTTATGCATGCTAGAAAAAGGAAACAAGCCCACTCATAAATTTGAAATTGGGTGTTAATCACTAATAATAACCTAATTTCCCATATGATATGTAACATCCCAAAAACAGAGTCTGAAAATTTCGTTTAATTTAATAATAAAACCATAGTCAATAAACCTCATATAAAAATCATGAGCAATGTATCTCAAAATATTATAAATACTATCAAGTATATCAGAGTATAAACATCTCAGGCTGAACAAATGGTGCGTGCACTGCAATCTTCCCGAGCTCCTCTTTTGAAAACTGAGTACCTAAAACCAAAATTGAAATTGTAAGCATGAAGCTTAGTGAGCTCCCCTAAACTACCACATACTATACAATAACATATAAACACATATTGGGCCTTGCCCACTGCATCGGACCAAAGTCCGGAAACTGCATCGGACCGGAGTCCGGAACTAACTAGGGCCTTGCCCTCTGCATCAGACCGAAGTCTAGAAACTACATCGAACCAAAGTCCGAAACTACCTGGGGCCTTGCCCTCTGCATCGGACCGAAGTCCGGAAACTGCATCAGACTGAAGTCCGGAACTAACCAGGGCCTTGCCCTCTACATCAGACCGATGTTCAGAAATTGACTGAGCATAGCATAGCATAATCATAACTACTAGCACAAACACATATACTACATACTGCATCGAACCCTAGTCCGGAACACATAATACAAAGACATCAAGCACATTGAACTACTGCATCGGAACGAAGTCTAGAACTACTACTAACTAGACGGGTCAGAATTGTGGTCATAGACCCGTTCCTACTAGAAGGAAACTCACTTCACACTGCTGAAGTCCCGCATACTCAATCCCACTCTGCTGAAGTCCCGCAGACTCGATCCCAACTGCTAGATGACAGATTTCCGATCTGTCAACATCAAAATAACACCCAATTAATAATTAGGTTCCACTACATAACTATAATTACATACTTTGGATAATTACTACATTACCCCAAGCTTGGCTTACCCAAGTTCATTGTAACAACGTAAAATTCATAACAAATTTTCACATTTTCAAACACGTTATAACAAACACATTTAACAATAAAATCCCATTGTATCATAATTTTGGTTCACAAAATATTTCCCAAGATCAAAATACATAAAAATCCATACGTGTGTACGAATCATGCGGCACCTTCCCGCGATCATCACTGGTACCTGAAACACATAACACATAACACTGTGAGCGTAAAGCTTAGTGAGTTTCCCAAAATACCATACATAACACATACAATGCAGTACAACACATCACATAATAGCATACGATAACTCTGGCACATAACTCTAATTACCACTCCAAGTAAAGTATAGTGAGAAGACTCACCTCAGATGTCCCGATAAATCACTGACTTGGTAGAAATACGATCTAGCCTCCGCCTAAACACATAAAGTAATACTCTCATAAATATAACTCTCAGAACTAGACTCCACTCTCTCTAGGCACCCTCAGAAGGGTAAAAGACCATTTTACCCCTCCTTTGGCTCGAAGGCCCTCATTGTTGACCAAACCCTAAAAGTCAACGGTCAAACTTTGACCCGACTCGACGAGTGCACTTGGGCAACTCGGCGAGTCCACCTATGTCCACTTAAGTCTTTAGTCCCATTTAACACGTCGAGTCCCTCCCTTTACTCGACGAGTCCCCAGGTAAGAATCGCAGGGCCACCCCGACTCAACTCGCCGAGTCTCAAGAACAACTCGGCGAGTACATGCCATGCACAAACTCCATTGGCCTCCTGAGGTTAGATCTGTTCCTCTAATCCATAGATCTGGCCTTCTCAAGCATAATAATCACGTAAATTCCAGACCTTGACACCCATATATCATCTAGATGGTTTCATTTGGTGAGTTAGCCTCAAAAATGACATTCTAAGCTCATGAATCCCAAGATAATTCATAAAGCTCCAAGGGTTAAGGTCTTTGGACCTCTTTCAGTCTAGATCCAAAGCATAAACTCGATAAGGGACCAATTTCTCCACATAATCATCCTCAAAATAGGTTAGAAAACCCTAACTCTAAGAATCAATACCAAAACTGAAGAAGGTCCGAATAAATACCTCAATTTGAAGTCTCTGGACTCTGAAACCACTAGAATCACACCTCCTTCAGGCTCCTCTTGCTCTTGATCACCTTCTTCTTGCTAAACCAAAGATAGAAAGATCAAATATGGCTTCTCCTTCCTCCCAAACAATCTAGCTCACTTAGGGTGCTCTCAAGGGACTGGTAGCCGCAATGGGAGGCTAAGAGTTCCGTTAAATAGGCTCCAACCCCAAAGGATTACGGTTTCATTAAACAACGTGGACTCGTCGAGTCCACTCATGGACTCACCGAGTCCAAACACGAACCCGGATGATATTTCACGACCCTACTCGGCGAGTCTACGCATCAACTCGCCGAGTTCCTTCACAAATTCCAAAAATAAAATATTAGAATAATATACCTCAGAATCCGGATGTTACAACTCTCCCCCGCTAGAATGAGACTTTGCCCTCGAAGTCTCATTCTACAAACAACTCTGGATGTTGCTCACGCATCTCGCGCTCCGACTCCCAAGTCAGCTCTAACCCTTTCCTATGCTGCCACTGCACCTGCACCAGAGGCACTTCCTTGTTCCTCAGAACCTTGACCTTCCGATCCCTAATTGCTACCGGTCTCTCAACATAGTTCAGGCCTACATCCACCTGAATATCCTCTAATGGTACCACTGCCGACTCATCGGCTATACACTTTCACAACTACGACATGTGAAAAGTGTCGTGAATCTGACCCAACTCCGCAGGTAGCTCCAAACGGTAGGCTACCCTGCCTACTTTCGCGATCACCCTGAAAGGTCCAATATATCGAGGCCCCAACTTGCCCCTATTCCTGAATCAGATCACTCATTTCCAAGGAGAGACCTTCAAGAGTACGAAGTCATCGACCAGAAACTTGAGCTCGGACCGACGCCTATCCACATAACTCTTTTGACGACTCTAAGCGGTCAACAACCTCTGTCTGACCTGCTTTATCTGCTCAGTCGTCTGAAGCACAATCTCCATACTACCCATTACATGTTGCCCCACCTCTCCCCAGCAAATGGGGGTCTGACACCTCCTCCCACACAACAACTCAAAGGGTGGCATACCAATGCTCAAATGATGGGTGTTGTTGTATGAAAACTCTGCCAAGGGAAAATATGTGTCCCAACTCCCGCCAAAATCCAACACACATGCTCGTAGCATGTCCTCGAATGTCTGAATTGACCGCTCGCTCTGCCCGTCAGTCTGTGGGTGATATGCGGTACTAAAATGCAACCGTGTACCCAACTCCTCATGAAATTTCTTTCAGAAACTGGAAGTGAAACGCACGTCTCGATCCAAGACAATCGAGATTGGAAATCCATGCCGCGAGACCACCACTCTTACATACAACTCTGCCAGTCTCTCCGTAGAATAGCTCTCGCTAATAGCAAGGAAGTGAGCTCTCTTCGTCAACCGGTCAACAATCACCCAAATTGCATCGACACCCCTCGCAATCGTTGGCAATTTGGTGATAAACTCCATAGTAATTTGTTCCCACTTCCACTCGGGAACCTCTAACGGCTGCAACTTACCATGCGGTCTCTGGTGCTCGGCCTTAACCCGGCGACATGTTAGGCACCTCTCAACGAACCATGCAACATCCCTCTTCATACAGGGCCACCAATACTCCTTATTTAGGTTCGGATACATCTTAGTGGCCCCGGGATGGATCGAGAACTTCGATCGATGTGCCTCTTCTATCAAAATGGTACGCGTCCCACCCACAAATGGTACCCAAATCCGACTCGGAAATGTCATAAGTCCTCAGCTATCGGTAATGAACTCCGATACCTGCCCAATAACTCGCTCCCTCTTTTGGTTTTCTGGTCTCACAGCCTCGGCCTGGGCCCCTTCAATGCTGTCCAACACCGGAGTCATCACTATCAATCTTATACAAACGTCTCGCATCGGGACGCTCTCCGTCCTACGGCTCAGGGCATCGGCTACCACGTTAGCCTTACCCGGGTGGTACAGGATCTCACAATCATAATCTTTTACCACATCCAACCATCTCCTCTACTACATGTTCAGGATGGGCTGATCCATCAAGTACTTCAGGCTCTTATGATCCGTGTATATGGTACACCGAACCCCATACAGATAGTGACGCCAGATCTTGAGGGCGAACACCACTACCCCCAACTCTAAATCGTGGGTAGGATACCTTGCCTCATGAGGCTTCAACTGCCTCGATGCATATGCTATCATGTGCCCCTTCTGCATAAGCACCTCTCCCAACCTTTATATCGACGCATCACAATATACCACAAAGTCCTCCATTCCCTCCGGAAGGGCTAACACCAGGGCTTCGCATAACTTCTGACGAAGTGTCTCAAAGGAGGCCTGCTGCTCTGGGCCCCATGAGAAAGCAACGCCCTTCCAGGTCAACTTGGTGAGTGGCACGGCGATCTTGGAGAAATCCCTGATAAATCTCTGATAATAGCCTGCCAATCCTAGGAAACTCCTGATCTTTGTAGGTGACCTCGGCACCTCCCAACTCATCACCGCCTTAATCTTGGCCGGATCGACCAATATCCCATTCTGGTTAACAGGATGCCCTAGGAACTGGACCTCTCATAACCAAAAATCACACTTGGAGAATTTGGCGTAAAGCCTCTCCGATCTCAAAACTCCGAGGATCTCTCTCAGATGTTCTTCATGGTGTTCTTTGGATCTCGAATACACCAATATGTCGTCAATGAACACGGTCACCGAGCGATCCAACATCAGCCTACATACTCTGTTCATGAGGTCCATGAATACCGCCGGTGTATGGTGAGCCCGAAAGGCATCACCACGAACTCGTAATGCCCGTAACGAGTCCTGAACGCTGTCTTCTGGATGTCCTCATCTCGCACCCTCACCTGATGGTATCCCGACCTAAAATCGATCTTGGAGAACCAAGATGCTCCCTGTAACTGATCGAAAAAATCATCTATCCTCGGCAACGGGTAACGGTTCTTGACCGTCATCTTGTTCAATTCCCTGTAATCAATGCACATTCGATGTGAGCCATTCTTTTTCTTAACAAAAAAGGATGGGCGCTCCCCATGGCGAACTGCTTGGCCGAATAAACCCCTTCCCCAGCAGCTCCTGAAGCTGCGAGGATAACTCCTGCATCTTTGGAGGCGCAAGGCGATAAGGTGCCTTGGCGATAGGTGCAGCTCCCGGAACCAAATCGATGCTGAACTCAACCTGCCTCTCGGGAGGCACACCCGGTAACTCTTCCAGAAATACATCCGGGAACTCACGCACTATCGGTACCTCATCAACTGACCTCGGTCTCTCTGAATCAACCCTCGTATCCATCACATATGCTACAAACCCCCTTACAGCCCTGCTGTAGACTCTATCTCTCTCTAGTGGCTAAACAAAATGCCGACCCAGAACGCGTACCCTCGCCATACACGGTAAGAACTCCCCCACTAGGGTCTCGTATGGTCACCAACTGTCTCTCACAGTCGATAACCACTCCAAACTTGCTCAACCAGTCCATGCCCACGATGACACAAACATCTCCCATCGCAATAGGAACTAGATCAATCGGAAACTTGACGCCGAAAAGCTCGAGTACACATCCTCGGATCACCTCGGTGGCATACACAGCTCTCTCGTCAGCTATGGAAACTCTCAGAGGTCAACTTATCACCTCTTGACTAATACTGATGTGCTGACTAAAAGCCAAAGATACAAAAGACCGACTTGCACCCGAGTCAAATAACACCAAGGCAGGTACATAATTCACAAGCAAAGTACCTACGCATATCATAATATAAGCACAATATTTCAACATAAAAGTAAATATACGAAAGAATACATACCAGCCATGAAATCAGGAGCTGCGCGGACCTCCTCCGCGGTCAACTGGAAGGCTCTCCCTCGCGCCTTTGGTACCTCGGCCTTCACTAGCCGGCTCTCAGTAGCTCTGATAGCAGCAGGGGCAGATCCCTGAGGTGACCCCTAAGTAGTCCCTCGTAACTGTGGACACTATGCCTTGTGGTGTCCGGTCTGGTTTCAGTGAAAGCATACTGCAAACCCCTTGGGGAAATCCCTGGCCATATGCCCCTCCTTGCCACATTTTTAGCAAGACCCCACTCAGCACACCCCCTCGTGGCTCTTGCCGCACTTACCACAAGTGCGGCCCTTCTGATTCCCAGATCGCGAATCAGCAGGCTTGGCCCGCTTGGCTGCCGACTGAGACTGTGCCGGTCGCCGATCCCTCACCTGAGACTCAACCTCCTCCCTAGCCTGGGTCTCCAGCTCTATCTCCTTCTTCCGGGCATTTTCATGAACCTCAGCAAATATCCGATACGTCGAGTTCGCCACGAACTCCCGTATATCCCTCCTCAAAATGCTCAGATAGCAGCTCATACGTGCCTGCGCGGAGGACACGTGCTCTGGGAAAAACATCGCCCGCTCATGGAATTTCCTCGTAATCACTATGATAGAATCAGTACCCTACTTGAGGGTCAAAAACTCCTAGGCCAAACGTTACCTTTCCACCTGGGGAACGTACTCATCTCGGAACATAGCAGTGAACCTCTCCCAAGTCACTGCAGCAAGCTCAGCAGGCGAATAATGCGCCGTCACAAACTTCCACCAGTCCTTCACTCCCAAGCGAAGCTGGTTCAGTGCTAACCGGACCCTCAAATGCTCAGGAGATGAGCAAGTAAAAAAACGTCCCTCTATGTCTGATATCCACCTCATCGCTGCAATTGGGTCCCTTAGTCCCATCAAACTCTGGTGGTTTTGTGTTGCAGAACTCCCGGAATAGCAACGCATCACCACCCCACGGTCTAGCCACAACTACAGTTGCAATGGCCGCAACAACATCAGCCTCAGAAAGAGCAGCATATCTCTCATCGAATGTATCTATCAGGGTGCTCTTAATAGACCCAAACATCTCTGGAATCTCATCGCGGATGGCAGCAGCCACCACATCATGAATCATCTGGCGGAGCCCCTCATCGCTCACACCCCCTCTACTGGTCCCTGGTCTGTGACGTGTCCCTACCATGATGCCTCTCTGAAATACAACATAAGATATCAGTAATTTGCTCGGATGTACACACACTCGATATCCAAACCCTACTTGATCTCTGGTGCCCTAAGGATTCTTACTTGGGTTGCACACTAACCCGGTGCCTTCGATAATACGGGCCCAATACTACCGACCACACCGACTCAGCATTCACACCAAGTCCTCCTCCCAGAGCCCCACATCCCAAGTACGCGATTCTCTCTAATCGTGTACTACTCACTAGCAATTCTGTCGTAAGCTCCTTGCTGCTATCTCAACACTCTCAAGCATTTCTAATAGCAAAATCCCTAGACTAAGGCATCATATATCAGGCCACTCTAGTCCTAATAAGAAAACCTAGTCTTACTCTAGCATGTATAATATAACTCATATAGCATAACATTTCTTTTACAACTAATTGTAAGGGTATTTTGGGAAATCACCATTCAGGCGCTGGCTGATCGTACATACGGTTCTGCTCTGTCTGTTTCAAAACTCTTTTTACTCTTTTTTTAAAAAAATTCTTTATTATCAAAATTTTCCTCAAATCCTCAGTTTGAGTTTAGATACGCTCGAAGATGCATCCGAATGCCTCAAACCAAGGCTCTGATACCAATTTGTAACACCGTAAAATTCAAAACAAATTTTCACATTTTCAGACACGTTATAACAAACGCATTTAACAATAAAATCCCATTGTATCATAATTTTGGTTCACAAAATATTTCCCAAGATCGAAATACATAAAAATCCATGTGTGTGTACGAGTCATGCCGACGCCTTCCCGCGATCATCACTGGTACTTGAAACACATAACACATAACACTGTAAGCGTAAAGCTTAGTGAGTTCCCCAAAATACCATACATAACACATACTAGCCACTCGAGGCTATAACTCTATGGGCCCTCTGGTCCTAACTCTGTGAACCTTTCGATCCTAACTCTGATATACTCTGATATAAATCACATAGAAACAATGCAGTACAACACATCACATAATAGCATACGATAACTCTGGCACATAACTCTAATTACCACTCCAAGTAAAGTATAGTGAGAAAACTCACCTCAGATGTCCCGGTAAATCACTGACTTGGTAGAAATACGATCTAGCCTCCGCCTAAACACATAAAGTAATACTCTCATACATATAACTCTCAGAACTAGACTCCACTCTCTCTAGGCACCCTCAGAAGGGTAAAAGACCATTTTACCCCTCCTTTGGCTCAAAGTCCCTCATTGTTGACCAAACCCTAAAAGTCAACCAAAGTCAACGGTCAAACTTTGACCCGACTCGATGAGTGCACTTGGGCAACTCGGCTAGTCCACCTATGTCCACTTAAGTCTTTAGTCCCATTTAACACGTCGAGGCCCTCCCTTTACTCGACGAGTCCCCAGGTAAGAATCGCGGGGCCACCCCGACTCAACTCGCCGAGTCTCAAGAACAACTCGGCGAGTACATGCCATGCACAAACTCCATTGGCCTCCTGAGGTCAGATCTGTTCCTCTAATCCATAGATCTGGCCTTCCCAAGCATAATAATCATGTAAAGTCCATACCTTGACACCCATATACCATCTAGATGGTTTCATTTGGTGATTTAGCCTCAAAAAAGACATTTTAAGCTCATGACTCCCAAGATAATTCATAAAGCTCCAAGGGTTAAGGTCTATGGACCTCTTTGAGTCCATATCCAAAACATAAACTCGATGAGGGACCAATTGCTCAACATAATCATCCTCAAAAGAGGTTAGAAAACCCTAACTTTAAGAATCAATACCAAAACTGAAGAAGGTCCGAATAAATACCTCAATTTGAAGTCTCTGGACCCTGAAACCAATAGAATCACACCTCCTTCAGTCTCCTTTTGCTCTTGATCACCTTCTTCTTGCTAAACCAAAGATAGAAAGATCAAATATGGTTCTCCTTCCTCCCAAACGATCTAGCTCACTTAGGGTGCTCTCAAGGGAATGGCAGCCGCAATGGGAGGCTAAGAGTGCCCTTAAATAGGCTCCAAACCCGGAGGATTAGGGTTTCATTAAACAGCGTCGACTCGCCGAGTCCACTCATGGACTCGCCGAGTCCAAACGCGAACCCGGATGATAATCCGCAACCCTACTCGGCGAGTCTAAGCATCAAGTCGCCGAGTTCCTTCACAAATTCCAAAAATAAAATATTAGAATAATATACTTGAGAATCCGGATGTTACACCCATGGTCCAATCCATAGGCCCAAAGTCAACTAGGGATCAAAGCCCAACATATGGCCCAATTTTCCAAATTGGGCCCAAACCTCTACATAGGCTTCCCTTAAGGCCCAATTGTCCAGTCCAGTCCATCATGTCCCATTCTAAGGGCCCAATATCATACAACCCTCTAGGCCTAAACTATGGCCCAATTTTTGAAATTGGGCCCAATCTTCCATTTGGGCCTTACCCCAAAGCCCAATTAATTACCCTAGTCCATTTGATTATTCTTGGATGGCCGCCCATTAGTAACCCAATCATTAAGGCCCAATAATATACGCAAGTGAAATTAGGGTTTCTCATAAAATGACGATTAGGGTTAAGTGTTTCTCACTTAACCCATTAAGGGCTTAACCCACTAAGGACTTAATCCACTAAGGAATTAATCCATTAAGTCCATTATTGCTTAGATTAGTTTCTGCCAATGATTATTATCTAATATTTCACTTATTAAATAATTTTCGTGTGTGTCCTGATAAATTCTCAAATATTAGGATTTTCTCAATTAGGCCATTAAGGACTTGATCCATTAACTCCTTTATTCTACTAGATAAATGGCATGGAATAACTTGGGCTTAATTCACAATCCAATCTCAATGACCCAAAAGTGGGTCCAATAAGTCCAAGGCCCAATACTCATAATTAGTGTTTTCCACCCAAACATGGCCCAATAGGCCCGAAACCAATCTCTAAGCCCATTAGGGGTTGCTAACGGGGCACCACCCACTACCGCCTCGGGTAGTGGTGGTTAATGGCGGCTCACGGCAGCGGCCACCACCTTACGATGGTGGTTACTATTATTATTTTCATTATTCCATGCTAATTACAATTACAAGGCTTTCATCCAAAATACACACACTAACTAATACTCACACAGCCACACCATGGTGGCCAGCGGTGGCAGTGGCTTTATTGATCTTTCCGGCCAACAAAATCAATTGTACATCAACGAAATAACACACACTCACTACTAAGTTCAGAATAGTAACACAACCACCACCTGGTGATGCTTGACGGCAGCAGAACCCCGGAGAGATAGCGGCAACGGCAACTTTCGCGATAACAGCCACCATGGTGGTGGCGACGGTTTCCCATGGGTATCAGTCTGGAGCAGGACAACATACATGAGTGCCCTACCCGAATGCATCTAACCACCTCCACCCTTGCGGTGGCAGGCGACTAAAAGAAAAGAAGAGAGAGATACAGAGGGTAGCGCTCTAGAACAGCTACAACCATCTTGATGGTTGATCCGTGAACCCCTCCCAGTGGCGGCAACACCCAAGATGTAGCAAAGAACCACTATAGAAATCAACATCAGCATCAACGGAAAAGAGAAGAAGAAAAATGGTGGCAGCTGGTTGCTCGCGGCCCATGCTGGCGATGTAAGTCACGGCGAAACAGGACTACCGGCAGCTTCCAATGATGGTAGCAATGTTGTCATGAAGTCAGTGGTCGATTGGCAGCCATGAGTGACCGGAGGGTGGAGGAAACGGGTGGTGGCGGCTAAAGGGGGCGCTACCCGGCGGCTGCTACAACAAGCTAGGGTTAGGGTTCTTATATAATTTATATACCTGGTGCCATGAAACATATCCCCATATTAATATAATCGATCCCTCCTTCCTTCTTTTCTTTCAAAATAAGTCCATGAGTTACCCTTTTAACCCCAACCGTTTAAAATCTCTTCAATTGAAGTCCTAATATTTACCAAACATACCCTTGCTTCTAAAATTCTTCTCAAATCAACTTCGCAATTTACTAACAACCCTCCATTATTAAAATTCTTCACAAATTAATCCGGGAATTACATTTATTAATTTATTTAGATAAACGGGCGTTACAAATCTCCCCAAATTAAATTAGATTTCATCCTCGAAATCATTTCTTACCCTTCCTTATGCGCCCCAACTACCGAGGTATCATGACCAAAATCCTGGGCACACCCTAGCTTTACCAGGGCAACCAAAACTATCCCATGAGGGGTTCTAGAACCCGACGATAAGCGAATTTCTTGCATTTCGATCACATTACCCACTCAGAAATCTGTAGTCTCAGGATGATCTGACCCTCTAACAGACCACCTACACTGAATCATTACTGTTGAACCCAATCCACTTTGTCTCTCAGCTGCCTACTCATCTTCTGATAACTAAAGGCTCCCACTAGAAGAACATAATCACAGACCCCCTTATCCCTGCAATTCACTTATACGCAGCCAAAACTCATATAATTTTGTTGTGAGTGACTTAGCATAACCCAAGCTATCTATGACTCTAACCATACATGAAATCCCCAAATACTGTTACTTCTTGAGACAATGACTTTCTGAAGCATTGAAATTTCTGAAACACTGAACTATCTGAAACACTGACTGCCTGAACACTGAATTGCTACATGGCTGCTTTCCAACATTTATCGAGACCTTCCTGATCTCAATTGATTCATCAGTCATCTGAAATACCGGTTTCCAGCTTGATTGCGGAGCCAAATGACTCCCTACCTAGTCGCCTCACACAACTTCTGAACGAAATCTTTCTCTGAAACTACAACTGCTAGTTATCTTGTCACTGTGGCCCTAGCGGCCTTCTGGTCTAACTGATCGATTCCGCACGTCGAATCCTAAGGTTAACAAACAACATCTAAACACGATTGCTACATGACCATTTGCAACCTTATATAACAAGCAACCTTGAGCAATTCATTGCTTCCTCGGTATCAGAACTGTAGTGGCGTCCCTACAGTCCTGTCACTAGCTCAACTAGATCTAATCCATCCAGATAATTCCAAAATCCAATCCATGGATTTCCATATCCTTACTACTACACCCGAACTGGTGGGTACTACTATTCCTTCTGCGTCCTAACAATGCGCTCATGCTATCTACCAACTAAGTGAATGTTACGGCTTCACTTGCAGAATTACAACACTCTATCACTATCTGGCTGCTAGTGAATGGTACGGCTACACCCGTAGGCTTACAACACTCTGGCACTATCTGACGTCGAGCATGCATGCGACCTAACATCCAAAACTGAACCCATTTCCTGACTGGAATCCCTAGACTGATTCCTTAGGGTTTTCTAGCAAACATTCTGAGAACGCGATCTCGTCATTATCAAGTTTTTCCGAACTTCCATTTCACACTATCCTCAAACTATATAGCCACTTGGGCTGTCTTCCTTCCTGATAAGGATGCAAAGCTTATCCCGATTTCAAAACTGCTCTACTTCTGAATCCCTAGACGATTCTCCTCCACTTTGATTAAGCTAATGCCTTACAGCACACAAAACTGGAAGGATTCTCAATCCTTCATACCCTCCCATGACCAATCTGCTGAAAACCATGTTTGCCATCCGAATCTCAATTGGAGACCTCAGAATCTCCCAGTGCATCACGGTCTCTATCTTGGCCGGATTGACTAGAATACCCTTCTGATTGACAAGGTGCCCAAGAAATTGCACCTCATGCAGCCAGAACTCACATTTGGAATACCTTGCAAAAAGGCTCTCCCTCCTCAAAGTCTCTAGCGCCTCCCTCAGGTGCTTCTTGTGCTGCTCCTCAGTCTTGGAATAAACCAAGATGACGTTGTACTCTCCCAATCCCGCGATTTGGGATATGGTCTTTCGCTATCCACTAATAATTATCGGTATGCAAGTGGGAAACAACACCTCTTGGGGATAATAATTCAAACACAGATAGTGGATAACCCAAAATTACACTTACTCGTACCCTTGGAACTAGAGGCTCTGTCGTGCAGTTTTCTGCACGTGCTGCACCGACTCTGACCCCGCGGTTTCTCAAAACTGTTATGAAATCTTGGGTCTCTTCCCGAGACCCTTCTATATAAGTAACTAATCTGATTCCCTCTTACTGATATGCTCCAAGTCCCTATCCCATCCTCGAGCTCTATAAGTCATATCACTCAGGGTCTTGCACCCCGAGATACTCACGATCTCACCGCTATCACTCTGTAGTATGTCCTGATATCTTACCTTCTCTGTTTCCTCACCTGCTAGCCTAGTGTGGTTCCAACTAATCTTTCCCTTACGAGACTTGGCAGTGATCTCTGCCATAGTCTCCTTAGGCTTGCGGAGATCTAATAACCCTGGTACCAACTATTGTTCCTCAATCGACTAGCAAACTCTGCCCGGAATCTGATCTAAAATCATCTCATGACATAGCCTCAACCGCATCATCACTCCACTCACTACCAACCTCTTCCTATCAATCTCATGCTCTTTTCCTCAGGATACAGGTAGTAATTCGGATCTTGTCTCCTTTCAAGACAACGTCTGGTACGAAAAGTGTTGGCGGCATCTGCCAACCATATGCTGCTAAAAATGGGGTCCCTAACCCACATGACAATCTAAAGCTTCACAAACTCTGAATTCCCGAAACATCAATGTATGGGTCCTTATCATGACTGCAACCTCAATGCAGAATACATTCGACCTCTCATTAAAAATATCTATTATGCCCTTTTTGATCATACTGAGGATCACGGGAGTCTGGTCAATGTTACTGCGCATAATCTTAGATGGAATGAACTCCCTCATCTGATCATCGAGCTGTCTGGCTACAAAGTCTAAGCCTAATCCCTCTTCGACACCAGAACTACCATCTGGTCTACCACGTAGCATAATATACCATCACTAACATCACAATACTTATCAGAACTCGAGGGATCTCACAAACTACAAGTTCCCTGGTCTTATCTCAGCCTTCCTTGATTCGAGTACGGATCCTCTGCTTTCAGTAATACGGGCCCATACTACTTTCCATATCTATCCGTACTTTCCTTAAGAACTGCCTTGACTCCACCAAGTCCCTTTTACTGCTACTGCTCTCTGCTACTCTCATCCTAAGGTTGCCTTAGGGAAATCTCCAACCCAAACCAGTCCTCAACTGCTGAAGGCCTCCTTGTAATGTGAATTAGCCATCACGTGAATACCATTATATGTGACGAGGCTCAGATAATCCTTCGAGTAAAAGACTCATCCCCACAATGGTTAGACTCAAGCAAGAGATGCGCAGGGCCAAATCCAGCACTCTGAGATTATTCAAGCCTGATCGCATGTGAAGTAACGTATTCACCTAATGGCTAACTCCCATCACTCAGAGTCCTACAAAGCACAAAGCCACAACATTTGGTACTTCCCGAGCCTCCTCGGTAGTCAACTGAAATGTGTTGCTCTTCACCGCAGAAGCATCCTCCTTGGCAGGACGTCCATCAGTGATCCTCATTGTGGCGGGAGCAGGTGCCACCACCGATCCTCCTCCTCCCCGCAACCTCAAACATTCGGCCTTTTTATGGCTAGTTTGGTTGCAGTGAAAACAAATCAAGCCCTTCTTGGGGAAATCCTTGCTCATGTGGCCCGGTTGGCCACACGCTTAACATCCTGAGCCTGCTTCTCAACAAGCCCCAATGTGTGGCTTAGCGCACTTGGCACACCGGCCATGGCCCTGCTAGCCCCTACTGAAATAGTTAGATGTCTTAGGCTTTTTAGCTTGACCTACAACTGTCTGAACCTGCTCTGGCTTCCACTTGGTGCGAAGCTCCAACTCCGTCTTTCGCTCTCGGGCCTTTTCCACCATCTCATTTAGGGTTTTGCACCCTGTAAAGCTCAAGAACTCATGGATATCATCCATCAGCATGGAATGATACCTCGTCCTCCTCATATCCTTATCCGCAGCATACTGCAGGATCAACAGTGCTTGTTCCCAAAACCTAGCAGTGATGTTCGCCATAGTCTCGGTGGTCTGCTAGAGCTCCTGGAACTCCTTCACTAATAGTTTCACCTCAGTAGATGGTGCAAACTCCAGCTCAAAGCGCCTGACAAACTCCTCCCATGACATCTCAGCCACACCAATTGAACCCACATGGCTAGTCACCTCCTCCCACTAATCCATGGCTCGATCCCTCAACATACACAAGACAAACCTCACCTTTTTCGCCTTGGGGAAAAAACTCGTGCGCTGGGTAATTTGCTTGTCTTCCACCCAGTATCGGCTAGCTATGGGTTCCTTGACCCCAAAGAACTTAAGTGCTCCGTACGCCTTGAACTCCCGGAACGAGGGAGTTCGGGACCTAACCTGGCCCGTAGCAATCTCGTCTTGAAAAGACCTGATCCGCTCCTCCATAATCTACATCTACCTTCCTTTACTACCCCAAAACTCACTGGGGTAGAATCAAGGATGCCTCTTGTAACCTCGACTGCAATATGCTTGCACAACCTCTCGTCAATGGGCTCGGTAGCATAGCCTGAACCAGATCCGGATCCTGATCCTAATCCCCCCTCTCCATGTTGTGTCACCACCATACTGATATGAAATACCATAAAGCATAATTATCAAGATATTAAAAAGGGGATCCTTCCACATCGGTCTCCCTAGAGCTTCCAGATCTAGCATTAGTTTGGGTACAGATCTTGTGCTTTCAGTAGTACAGGACCAATACTACCTTCCACACCTACATGTACCTTCCCCCAAGGCTCTACTTGATAACTCTAATTCATCCCTGAACAATACATATCTCACAGGCTACTTCATAAGTCAAATCCTAGGATACCCTATGATTTGTTCAACCCCATCAAACCAGAATCACAACACACTTATATGCATGCAAATTATACACATAAAAGGATCAAATAGACTTTCGAATAACACACTCTACCCTAGGACCATAACTAGATGAGGAATAGGAAATAAGGCCAAATCAATCATTCTAAGGCTATAAGATCCTAGCCATATAGATTTTTTAAAGCATACACCTAGCAAAATCCATCCGACTATCATAATCCAGTTATCAGTATAGCATGGCTAACATATTGGGGAACCACTTAATTGATGTACACCTTAGGAGTGTTAGAATGCTCAAAACCCATTAGTGGTATCAGAGCCTAGGCTTGTTTTCAATTATACTTGATGCTACTTGCTTAAAAATGCTCTACAAATCGAAATTATGTTGTCTGGACAGTGAACTCATCGAGTCCACTGGGGAACTCGTCGATTCCCTTCACAATTTTGACTAACTCGCCGAGTTTGTTCGTAAACTCGACGAGTTGGTGCTCCAGAGTGCAGATTTTCGAGTTTGAAGGCTCGAATTGGACTAGGATCATTACCCTAAAATGTTTTTGAACTTATAAACCTGTTTTTGATGTGGTAATGATCATGCTTATCGAATTCAAAAGGTAATTGTCAAAATTTCATGTTTTGTATTAGTTTATATGATTAGTCTAATTACATGAAATTTGTTTGATTTGAATTGTCTTGTTCATATGAGTTTAATCTAGAACTTGAACATGCTTGTTAGTTTAATTGATGATTTTAATGGACTCCATATCTTGTCCTCAAGTTATGGAATCCCAAAAGTTTTTCATTTAAATGAATCATTAAAAATCATAGGTTATAGAAAAATGAAGAGTCTCATTTTAAAAGGCCATTAAACTCATATGTTATGAAGTTGAAAAGTTTTGAAGAGTTTCAAAACTTTCCATCAAGTTTTGGAATTTGTAAAGTCACACATATTAATATTTTAATTCCAAACCCTAGAATTTTAAAAGTTTAAGATTCAACCCTTATACTATTATAATATTATAAGTTTTTATATATATATATATATATATATATATATATATATATATATATATATATGTATGTATGTATGTATGTATGTATGTATGTATGTATGTATGTATGTATAAGAACAAGTCAATCTTACCGTTAGTAGGCATCATTCATGAAGCCGGTCTATAGGGGGGATTAGGTTACTGCCTATAAAATGGTGGTTTAATGGGTGTTCACTCTCACCCATCGCTTCCTTGACTGGTGTAGGATCGTTAGTTGAACGGGTAGGATAGGACATTAATTCTTATTAAGTATAATGATAATTATAAAGTAACTAGATATTTTATAAATTCCCAATCTTAGTTACTTTAGGAAAATGTGAAATTGATTCTAACCCATGAAATTACACTTTGCACCTTACCAAGTCGCTAGTGGAGCGTGTGTGGTTAACCGACATACTAACATGGAATAGTAAGGGTGGAAAAGGGTAGCTTAATGTTTTTCATATATCGATGGAGCATGTGTGGTTAACCGACACATCGATTAGGTTATAAATGACATTCAGAGTACCAAGTATATTTACATGGTTATTCACACCTTGTTTGTGATCCTCAGTATCCTAGTCATAAACTTGAAGGGCATAATCGAGATTTAAACATGTCATTGAAAAGTTTAATGAATATCTAAAGAATCTAGGAATTTCAATTCATCTAAAACCTAATAAATCAATTTCATTTTTCATGGTGGAAATTTGTAAATCATTAATTTACCTACCTTCAAATATTTTGCAACTTGGATTACGGCATCCCTCTTCTAAATTGTAAAATATTGTGTTGGGTACTAGCCTTAATATTTCATTTTGGGTGTTATATTAAAGGACTGTATATCTAATATAAACTTTTTCTTTCTTCTTTTTCAGATGTCTTCCAATAATGCTTTTGGCTCAAACCCTACCTATTCCTTCTTTATCATGAACCTTTGTGGGAGAGTCATGTTCGATAGAACTAATTTCAATGATTGGATTAGGAACATCAGGATGGTCATGTGCTATGAGCATAAGGAGTATGTCCTTGAAAAGGAGCTTAAGGTCATCGATGAGTCTTCTGCTACTTCCATGGAGATTTATGAGTACACTACCTATGAGAAGGATGCCACTAAGGTATCTTGTATCATGCTGGCGACTATGATAGCTGAACTCCAAAAGTCTTATGAGGACTTCTACCCTTTTGAGATGCACCAAGACCTAATGGAAAGATACCATCAGAGTGCACGTCAAGAGAGGTATGAAATCATCACCTCTATGATAACAACTAAAATGAAGGATGGAGAGTCCATCATGGCCTACTTGCAGAAAATGCAAAGATTGTGGTTTGTTTGCTAAACTAAAATGAAGGATGGAGAGTCCATCATGGCCTACTTGCAGAAAATGCAAAGATTGTGATCTATTTGCTTAAGTTAAATGTGAACTTTGATGAGGAGCTGGCTATAGATATCATTCTCCATTCCTTACCTCAATGTTATGATCAGTTCCGCATGACCCATCACATGAACAAGGAGGAGGTCACACTTAGCAAACTTCAGGGACTTTTGAGGACTGATGAAAGTAGTCTCAATGGTAAGAGTGTTGTTACCACTCCTACTACTGCCCCAGTTCTAGAAATCGGTCAAGGCAAGGGAAATAAGAGAAAGACCCCTTCCAAGGGTCACAAGGGAAAGTACCTTGATGGGTCCTCTTCAAGCAAGACTAAATTCAATCTTGCTACTCCCTCCTCCAACTCAAAAGAAGCAGAGTGCTTCTATTGTTATGACAAGGGGTACTGGAAGCGAAGCTGCCCGAAGTACTTGCAGGACGTTAAGGATGGGAAAGTAAAACCCATCCATGTAGGTATTTACACTATGTTGTCTAACAAGTCACTACATACTAATTCTTGGGTCCTTGATACAGGTTGTGGTATTCACATTTGTTCTGATTTGTAGGGACTAAAAAGAAGTGAGGATGTGGAGGACGGGAATATAAACTTAATCATGGGGAATATGAAAGCTTCACCTGTCACCAAGATTGGAGTTTATTCTTTATTTCTTTGTAGTAGGTTAAAATTAGATTTGAATAATTGTTGTTACTTGTCTGAAATGGCGAGAAATATTATTTCTTTTCATGGTTTGTACAAACAAGGTTTTAGTTTTTCGTTTGATAATGAAAGTGGTGCTTTAATGCTTTTTATAATGATATATTTTATTTTAAAGCATTGCACTGTAATGGTGTATATGAAACTGTGTTGGTTGTAGAAAACTTAGGAAATAATGTATTGCATATTGATTCTTCTACAAGTTTGGATAAAGCATCCTTGTGGCATTGTCGTCTTGGTCATGTCAACAAGAAGCGCATAGGCCAACTCCAAAAGGCTGGAGTCTTGGAATCATTTGACTTAAATTCAAATGATAGTTGCGAATATTTGTTTACTTGGAAATATGACTAAGTTGCCCTTCACTGGTACTTATGAGAGGGGTGAAGGTTTGTTGGACCTCAAACACACAGATGTGAGTGGACCCTTCAAAACCGCCACAAGGGATGCTAGCCGCTTTTATGTGAATTCTACTGATGATTATAGTAGACATGCCTATGTCTACTTAATCAATCATAAGTTAGAAAAATTTGAAAGATTCAAAGAGTTTAAGCAAGAAGTAGAGAATCAGCTGGGCAGGAAGATAAAGATGCTCCGATCCGATCGAGGTGGAGAGTATCTTGGTATCGAGTTCCTAGACTATCTTAAGGAATGTGGAATTGTTTCACAATTGACACCTCCTACGACACCACAACTTAATGGTTTGGATGAGAGGCGCAATCGAACCTTGTTGGACATGGTTCGTTCCGTGATGGTCGAGCTTCTCTACCTATCTCATTTTAGGGGCGTGCCTTAGAGAATGCCATCCATATCCTTAATCTAGTCCCTACCAAGAAGGTTGCCAATACACCTCACGAGATGTGGACAGGGAAGGTTCTCTCGTTGGCACACATTAAAGTTTGGGGTTGCGAGGATTTCGTGATACGCAAGACTTATGACAAGATCGAACCTCAGAGTGATTGGTGTATTTTCATTGGCTACCCATAGAAATCCTTTGGTTATCTCTTCAATAGACTGAGTGACAATGTTGTCTTCGTTGCGAGGGAAAGAGTCTTTCATGAGAGAGAATTCATAAGCCAAGGAAATAGTGGGAGGAAAATTGACCTTGAAGAGCTTCAAGAGTCAAAAGGTGAAGGAACCTCAAACACTAGCGATCAACCTGAGGAGGAAATTCCTATTGAGCCAATTAACGAGTTTGTACCTCTAAGGCGTTCTACTAGAGTTAGAAATACACCTGAGTTTTATGGTTTCCATATTATCACAAAAGGCGATACATTTATCAGTGATAGCACACTGCTAAATTTGGATGAACCTAAAAGCTACAAGGAAGCCACGGAAGGCCTAAAGACCGCAAAGTGGAAAGAGGCTATGGACAACGAGATTCAGTCCATGTATGACAATCAAGTTTGGAACTTGGTTGACAATGTACCGGGACGTAAAACAGTCGGGTGCAAATGGATCTTTAATAAGAAGACTGACATGGATGTTAATGTACACACTTATAAGGCACGGCTGGTTGCAACGGGCTTTACTCAAACTCCGAGAGTTGACTATGACGACACCTTCTTATTAGTAGCGAAGATTAAGTCTATTAGGGTTATGCTAGCCATAGTTGTATTTCATGATTATGAAATATGGAAAATGGATGTCAAAACTGCTGTCCTTAATGGAAAGTTGGCTAAGGATTTTTACATGAGTCAGCCAGAGGGTTTTGTCAATGCAAAGTACCCTAATAGAGTGTGTAAGCTTGAGAAGCGAGAATGAGTCCTGTGTATATGTCAGAGCTAGTGGGAGTGTAGTTAGCTTTTTTGTGGTCCAGATGGTACCTCCAACATCAACTTTTTAGTGAGCATCAGCTACTGCGAGTGTGGACCCCAAGTGGGTGAGAGTTGGTGGTCCAAGGAGAGAGCTCAGCGCGGTCCTATTTTGTGTTCACCTACTAGGGCCAAACGTTACCTCCAGCAGGATTGCTCTAGGTTTGTCGCATATGTTATGGATACACGAGAGCAGGATAGAGCGGCGATATATGAGGTACCAGTTATTCGTGAGTACCCGGAGAGGCAGGTGGAGTTCCGGATCGATCTGGTTCCTAGCGCAGCTCCCATAGCCAAGGAACCATATCGATTATCCCCACCAGAGATGCGGGAGTTGTCTACACAGCTGCAGGAGCTATTAGACAAGGGATTTATCCGAACGAGTAGTTCACCTTGGGGTGCCCCAATCCTGTTTGTGAAGAAGAAGGATGGGTTGCACCAGATGTGTATCGACTACCAAGAGTTGAACAAGCTAATGGTGAAGAACCATTATCCACTCCCGAGGATCGATGATTTATTTGATAACCTTCATGGGGCTTCTTGGTTTTCCAAGATTGATCTGCACCCGGGATACCACCAAATGAGGGTAATTGTAACATCCATATAATTTAAGTAAAATTTAAACATTTCAAAACAAACCATTTATTAAAGAGTGTTTACAAACCCACTGTTTCCAACACCTTTATTTAAAATCAGAATCATTTACGCATACTTTTCAAAACAATAACGTTATCATAGTATCCCAGAAACCATAAGTCCAAAACGCGAGAATGTGCCTTCGCCATGACAAAACATCTGAAGCACCTAAAACAATAAACTAAAACCTTAAGCACAAAGCTTAGTGAGTTCCCCCAAAGTACCAACACACAAACAGTAACACATATACAAATACCAGCACACATACCGAGCCATCAGCCTGACTGGACTGCCTCGCAGATCCTAAAGCCTATTCGGACCGCTCCCGAGCCTTCAACACGTCTGGACCACCTAGCAGGGCCTACAGCCTATCCGGACCGCTCGTCGGGCCTTCGGTCTGACTGGACCACCTCGCAGGGCCTTCAGTCTATCTGGGCCGCCTTGGGTCTGTTCGCCTTCAGCACAAAGCATGACCACCTCAACCCAACCACACACACAAGCCATGTCGACATATAACAAATAAGCATACATATAATGTACCAATACAAACACTACCGAGTTTGTTAACTGGCAGAACAAAGCAGCACAATCTCAACCCAACCACACTACTTCAACACATGCAACTGGAAACATATAGCCCGAACAGATAACAAGCAGATCTAACTGATCACGAAGCATAACACCATCCTGTCTACCAGGATACCAATCTCACAGATCATAACGACGTAACAACATCCTATCTACCAGGAGACCGATCTAACAGATCATAACAACATAACAACATCCTATAACCAGGATAACAATCCAAAGGGCTAGCCTTGGTGCCTTCAACCCTTTAGTATAGTGAGGAAAACTTACCTTACAATGTCGAACTGAACTGAAAAGATCAAGTGTTTGGATCACGGCTCCAAACTCAAAGACCTACAACCACCACAAGACCAATTCCATCAAGACCCAAATTACCAAAATACCCTCAGAAGTCAAATTTGGTCAACCTGGCCAAAGTCAAAGTCAAAAGTTAATTTCAACAGTCCATGTTGACCCAACTCATCGACTGCGGCTAGCAACTCGTTCAGAACTCAGAAAAACCGAGAAAAAACCCTAACTAACTTGTTGATTCGTCACATCAACTAGTCGAGTTTATTTAGAGTCCAAAAACCAAGAAAAACCCGACTCAACTCCTCAAGTTGGCTAAGCAACTTGTCGAGTTCCTTCAACCTTTTCATTTAGTCCTTTATAGTCGAATCCAAAGCCCTAAACTATAGATCTAGTCCCCTAGGGTTAAGATTCCATGTAAAGTTGCTAACTTTATATCCATGCATCGCATCAAAGGGGTTCAAACACTCATATGAAGCTTAATAAGGGGTTTAGGGAATGGGGATGGCCAAAGCTTGATAAAGCTTGAATCTTTAGGCATTTAAGGAGGCCTAAAGGTGTCCAGATCTGAAGTCACAACTTGAAATCATGCTCAACTCCTAAAAATGGTTCCAAAATGGGCTAAAAAGGCAGTGAACTTCCATAGGAGGAGATCTAAGAAACAAGAGGTCAAGGTAATGACTTTTTACCTATATATGGTTGCTACCACAGTGTAAATGTTGGATCTATAGCCTCTTCCTTCAGCTATGTACTAATCACTTTAAACTTTTTCAAGAAATGCACCAAATACCACTCTTTAAGCTCACAAACTCTCAAAATGGAGAAAGAGGCACGATTTGGGTTTCTTCTAGACTGAGGGGACGGTGAGGGAGGCCACAAATGAGTCATAAGGTCTTTAAATATGGTGTAAAATCCTGAAAATTAGGGCTTTTCTGTTCAACCTTCAACTCGTTGATTTAGATCCTTCTAACTCGTCGAGTAAACACTAAATAGTATGCGGCCATGAAAACTCAACACAACGAGTTGGCACCTCCAAAATCATCGAGTTGCCCTGGGAAAATACGTAAAAAGCTTTAAAATTCATTCTTGAAAGTTGGGATGTTACAACTCTCCCCCCACTTAAATTCAATTTCGTCTTCGAAATCACCCCTTACCATCTTTGGGCATGTCGGCCATCCTGAGGGGCACGTCCACAACTTGAACTCATAATTACCTTCCTAAGACGATCAACCCTAGCAAAAAATTTCCACTTTCGAGAAGCCTAATCTATAACTCCACGTAGTGACCAATCCCACTTCACCTGAAATATGAAGCTAGGAATCTCAAAACCAACCTAACTCCTTGATCGACCGCCCATACTAACCATCACTAATTCCATTCCCTTATTCCCCAAATGGAGTGCTCGACCATAGAACCTAAGGTTCCTATCAGAAAATAGAACCATAGATCATTCTCTGTTGGCGATAACTCTTTACTGGACAAAAGAGATTCGATAACCCTTCTAGAGAAAGCTAATTTTGATGACAAAATTTCCTAGGATAAGATGAACAATGGGAGACAAATGGGAGATGAACCTTTTGTGTTGATTGGCAATGCTTCCTTTAACTCTCAAACCCATATACACATCGCTGCTAGCTCATAACTATAAACACCCATGACTGGCCTGATCAGCCTCAGGCTGGGATACCAACATCTCGAATCTACTCAACCCTCCGGTTGAAATTCTTAGGGTTTGTTGGCCTACCACCTCAACCCTATCACTCCCTATGAGAATCTGTGCTTACGAATTACATTCGGCCCACACCGGGTATCTTGGCCTACTGCCTCAACCCTACAGCTCCTCCTGAGCCTCCATGCATGCGAATTACAGTCGGCCCGCATCGAGTATCTTGGCCTACTACATAGAGCAGGACCGCCTCAACCCACCCAAATACAATGTGTCGCCATAGACTACTAGGAGAAATATCTAACCCGGTTCCCAGAAGAAGGACAGGGACATTCTAGCCCAACAACCCTCGATTCCACCATCGATGACATCACACCTTTCTCCTGAAACTCACGACTCACACCGTAAACCAAATCCCCCACTTACCTTAATGACCTCCATAATGCATGCCTCACACGGATACACTTGCGATTCCTAATGCAAGTTTCAACTATAAGCCATCTAGAAATTTCCATCCATGAATCCACCCTAAGTTTCCGATTGGAGATGACACAAATCATCAAAAAAAAATATCCTCAAATAGGTCGATAACGATCCTCTCCCAATTCGAATCCATACGATACACCAAAACCTTAGTATAACCTTTGAATCTCAGCCATTTCATTACCAACATCTAAACCGATGAAAGAAGATGGTCAACCCAATAACTTCCGCATCTCATCTGATCCCTATCCAGAACTTGCGAACAAACAGGAATACGGAGCATACATTCCACAGAGTCATTCTGATGCCTGAATGGCACTCACAACGACCCTTGACCGTTCCCTATCCAGATGATTTATGGGTTCTCCGATCCCCATCAACGCGTCATTACTGAGAGTATCACAAATAGATTAAATGAGTAATCCTGACCATTGGACCCACATCTCATGACTGGAATGCTCCTGATCCTATACCGCCCTTTTCGGTATTACATTGCTTGCCCAACTCGATGGGTCCTAAAGATACTCTCCTCCTTTCACTACCTTAAGGGGACCTAATCACCATCCCACACAACACTGAACGCTCCACATTATGCTGCAACCCTACCATGTACTATTCAGTTATAAAACAAGCTGCTACCCAAGCAGAACCTTACGAACCCATGGCCACACCCATCCGGAGTAATGATGTGACCTAGCAAGCATGGAATACCAAAACTCATCAGAGAAAAATGGCGTCCGACGACACTGGAGGGACCAGTGGAACACTAACTAGCTCTATTCGGTCAATGGCGTTGTTAGAACAAATCCCACCTCCCACAATGATCGCCGTAGGAATGCCAAACGATGGAGGTTTGGTGATAACCACCGAACCACTAGTCAGACAAGGACAACCGGCCAACGAGGGGCTACCCTCTTCTGCTGCCATATCGACAACGATCACACTGACACATATACTCAACCAACAATGCCAACACCCATGATGTTGTAAACGACCCTACCTCAACAACTAACAATGGCCTAGATGGCAGCGTCACAACCAACAAGTCTTCAAACACCATCGTTGAACCATAAAACAACAACACAATCGCTCTTATCTTAGACGTCAGAACCGTCGAACCCGATGGCAAGAATTCAGCCAGCAAACTTCTAAGCAACACCACTATTCAACCAGACAATTGGTACCCAACAACACTCTTCTCTCCGTCAATAGTGCAGACACTGGGATAAACGCAAGCTGATTTCTCAATGCCACCACTGGCCCAGGCGATGGTAAACCAAACAATAGCCTTCCTGACATTGCCATTCCTAGTGAGCACACATTTTCTGTAACAGCCCGGAATTTCAGGTATTGTTTTAAAACTATTTTTGGGGCATTTTAGGAGGGGACTCGGCGAGTTGGTGCCTGACTCGCCGAGTAGGACCACACACTTGGTCGCAGATTCGCGACTGGACTCGACGAGTCCATTAGGGACTCGGCGAGTCGACGCTGTTCAGCAGAAACCCTAGCCGTTTGGTGTTGGATCGTTTATAATGCCTCTTAGGCCGTCATTGTTCGTTTTTGCTTACTGAGAAGAACCCTAGAATGATTGTGTGCATCTGGAACAAAGATTGAAGACCATTGTTGGGTTTGGAAGAGTTGTGTGCAAGGAAGAGGAAGGTTTAGCTAAAGGAACAGCAAGAGAATCACGTTCTGAGGATTGGGGACACAGAAAGTGCATCAATCAGGTAATATCTCGGATTTCGTTCTTTTGTGATTGATGTGTATATGAAGTTAGGGTTTATAGAACCCATTTGATGATTAGAGGGATTATTATGTTGTTACCCAAGTGTTTATACCCCAGTAATAGGATGTTTAGAGGTCCAGATAGTCCCATGAGTGTGTATTTCGGGACCATACGTGTTTCAGGAAGCAGTTGATTGACTGCATGGCATGGACTCGCCGAGTCGGATGAGCAGACTCGGCGAGTAGCTTGAAGATTCACTAGGACTCGCCGAGTTGTTCTTCAGACTCGGCGGGTGGAGTCGGGGTGGCCCCGCGATTCTTCCACGAGGACCTCGTCGAGTCAAGAGGGATACTCGACGAGTAGAAGGGGAACAACAGGGAAATTTGGGGAGGACGTCTAGACTCGCCGAGTCGCCTTTGCACTCGACGAGTCCGGTCAAGTTGACCGTTGACCAGAGTTGACCTGCATGTAAATTCTTAGGGTCAGTTGTCTTGAATGATAAGAGTATTAATAAGGGTATATGGTATTATAGGGAGTCTGCAGATCGGCGGATCGAGTGCGAGTAGTTTCAAGAGTTGATAGCTTACATTACTACGAGGTGAGTCTTCTCACTATACTGTACCCGGAAGGGTTTGACTGTGTGACCGGAAGGTCGGATATGTTATGTGTTATATATATATGCTATAATTGAAAGGAATAGTTGCTATGCATGCTATGTATGTTTCTATGGGCCGGAAGGCAATGTATTATGTGACAGGAAGGTCAGATATGATATATGATATATGTGATATATGTGTTAGAGTAAATGTATTATGTGTTATATATGTTTATGGGCCGGAAGGCAATCATGTTATGGGCCGGAAGGCAATTATCTTATGGGCCGGAAGGCAATTATCTTATGGGCCGGAAGGCGATTATCATATGGGCCGGAAGGCATTGTACTGTGGACCGGAAGGTCCGGGCCTGGAAAGGCGTATATGTGTAAGTGGTATACTGGGGAACTCACTAAGCATTTATGCTTACAAGTTGTTATGTATGTGTTTCAGGTACTAGCGAGGACCGTGGGAAGGCGCCGGCATGATGCATACACACTGCTGCTATTTGAGATCTTGGGGATTTTACATATGTATTTGTTATGAAACATGAAATAAATATTATTGGTTGAATGAACTCACTTTATTTAAAATGAAAAATTTATTTGAAAATTTGCGTTGTTACAATTGGTATCAGAGCCTTGGTTTGAGGGATTCGGGTGTACCTTCGGGTGTAACTGAACTCAAACCGAGGATTTGAGGAAAAATCTTTTAAAAATAATAAATACATAAACTTTTATAAATGGTAAAGTGGTAAATAAGAAAGACGCAGTGTGTACGATCAGCCAGCGCCCGAACGGTAAAGATCCCCAGAATACCTTACAATGTTATGTTATGCACTGAATTATGAATTGTTATGCATGCTAGAAGACTAGGTATACATGATAGGACTAGAATGGCCTGTTTTGTGATGCCTTAGTCTAGGGAGGTTGCTTGTATGAGATATTCGGTAGCGTGCAGGTAGATAGTGCATACGAGAAGTAGAGTACTCACTATTTGGGGTTTGGGGAGGAAGATTTGGGACGAATACTGACACGGTGTGGTCGGTGGTATTGGGCCCGTACTACCGAAGACACCGGGTCGGTGGAAGACCCAAGTAAGAATCCCTGGATATCGGAGACTGAGTAGGGTTGCGTTATCGAGTACAATTGTACTTGATGGAGTCTCTGATAATTTTATGTTGTATTTCAGAGACATCATGGTTACGACACGCCACGGAGTGAGTTCGAGCAGTATGAGTGACGAGGAGATTCGTCAGATGATTCAGGAGGAGGTAGCTGCGGCGGTTCGGGCTGAGATCCCGGAGATGTTTGGGTCCATTAAGACCACCCTGATGGAGGAGTTTGAGGAGCGGTACGCCGCACTGACTGAAGCTGCAGTCGCTGCCGCTACCGCAGCTGTGGCCGCTGCTAGGCCGCAAGGGGGTGATTCATTGCTATTCCGGGAATTCAGCAACACGAAACCCCCTGAGTTCGATGGGCGCAGGATCCGATTGCTGCAATGAGGTGGATCGCCGATATTGAGGGGTGCTTCTACACTTGTTCATGCCCGGAGCACCTGAGGGTACGGTTCGCCTTGAACCAGCTCCGTCTGGGAGCGAAGGATTGGTGGAAGTTCGTGACGGCGAACTTCACTCAAGCGGACATTTCAGCGGTGACATGGGAGAGGTTTACTGAGATGTTCAGGGACGAGTACGTTCCCCCAGTGGAGAGGGAACGATTGATCCAGGAGTTCTTGACCCTTAAGCAGGGTACTGATTCCGTTGCGGTGGTTACACGGAAGTTTCATGAGAGGGCGATGTTCTGCCCCGAGTTGGTGTCTACAGAACAGTCACGGATGAGCCGGTACTTGGGCGTGTTGAGGAGGGATATCCGGGAGTTTGTGTCAAACTCCACCTATCGTACTTTCACTGAGCTTCAGGCGAATGCCAGGAAGCGCGAGATCGAGTTGGAGACCCAGGCCAGGGAGGAGGCCGAGTCTCGGCAGGTGGACCGGCGACCGGCTCAGTCTCAGCCGACAGCCAAGCGGTTCAAGTCCGCTGATTCAAGGACGGGAGGTTCGAAGGGCCGCACTTGCGGAAAGTGCGGCAAGAGTCATGAGGGGGCGTGTAGAGCGGGTGGTTGCTACAAGTGTGGCAAGGAAGGACACATTGCCAGGGATTGTCCTAAGGGGTTTATGGTTTGCTTTCATTGCAACCAGACAGGCCATCGGAAGGCCGAGTGCCTGCAGCTTCGTCAGGGATCTACACCTACTACCAGGACTACCGAGACACGACCGGCGAAGGTCGAGGCCCCGAGGGCTCGCGGGAGAGCCTTTCAGCTGACTGCGGAGGAGGTCCGCGCTGCACCCGATGTTGTGGTAGGTATACTGTAATTCGCGTATTTATTTAAAGTTGAAATGTTATGCTTATGTTAATATATGCGTAGGTACTTTTATTGTGAACTCTATGCCTGCTCTTGTGTTATTTGATTCAGGTGCGAGTAGATCCTTTGTATCTTTAGCTTTTAGTCAGCATATCAGCATTAGTCGTGAGCCGTTAAGTCGGCCTCTGAGCGTTTCTATAGCGGCCGAGAGGGTGGTTTGTGCTACGGAGGTTCTTCGGGGATGCGTGCTAGAGATTTTTGGGGTTGCGTTCCCGATTGACCTAATTCCTATTGCGATGGGTGATGTCTGTGTCATCGTGGGCATGGACTGGTTGAGCCGATTCAGCGCCGTCATCGACTGTGAGCGCCAGTTGGTGACTATACGAGACCCTAGTGGGGGAGTTCTTACGGTGTACGGCGAGGGTACCCGTTCGGGATTAGCTTTTTGTTCGGCCGCTAGGGTGAGGCAATGTCTACAGCAGGGATGTAAAGGTTTTGTGGCGTATGTGATGGATACGCGGGAGGCTTCCGAGAGACCGAGGAAAGTGGAGGAGGTTCCAGTGGTGCGCGAGTTTCCAGATGTTTTTCCCGAGGATTTGCCGGGAGTACCTCCTGCGAGGCAAGTAGAGTTTGGTATCGATCTGGTTCCGGGGGCTGCGCCTATTGCGAAGGTGCCTTATCGTCTTGCACCTCTAGAGATGCAAGAGTTGTCCTCGCAACTCCAGGAGTTGCTGGGGAAGGGATTTATTCGGCCGAGTAGCTCGTCGTGGGGAGCACCGATTCTATTCGTCAAGAAGAAGGATGGTTCACACCGGATGTGTATTGATTACCGGGAGTTGAACAAGGTGACGGTCAAGAACCGCTATCCGTTACCGAGGATCGATGATCTATTCGATCAGTTGCAAGGGGCATCTTGGTTTTCCAAGATCGATCTGAGATCAGGGTACCATCAGGTAAGAGTGCGGGATGAGGACGTCCAGAAGACAGCATTCAGGACGCGGTATGGGCATTACGAGTTCGTGGTGATGCCTTTCGGGCTCACCAATGCCCCGGCAGTGTTCATGGACCTCATGAACAGGGTATGCAGGCCGATGCTGGATCGGTCTGTGATTGTATTTATCGACGACATCCTAGTATATTCGCGAACTAGAGAGCAGCATGAGAGACATTTGAGGGAGGTCCTTGAAGTACTGAGGTCGGAGAAGCTATATGCAAAATTCTCCAAATGTGACTTCTGGTTGCGGGAGGTCCAATTTCTTGGACATGTTGTTAATCAGGCAGGGATATTGGTCGATCCGGCCAAGGTGGAAGCAGTGATGAGTTGGGAGGCACCGAAGTCACCTTCCGAGATCAGGAGTTTCCTTGGGTTGGCGGGGTACTATCGGAGATTTATTAGGGACTTCTCCAAGATCGCAGTACCGCTCACCAGATTGACCCGGAAGGGTGTTACATTCTCATGGGGACCTGAGCAGCAGACTTCCTTCGAGACACTTCGTCAGAGACTGTGCGAAGCCCCGGTATTAGCTCTCCTGGAAGGGATGGAGGATTTTGTCGTATATTGCGACGCGTCGAGTTCGGGACTGGGTGTGGTGTTGATGCAGAGAGGTCATGTGATAGCTTATGCGTCGAGGCAGCTGAAGCCTCATGAGGCGAGATATCCCAACATGACTTAGAGTTGGGGGCAGTGGTGTTCGCTCTCAAGATATGGCGTCACTACCTGTACGGGGTTCGTTGTACTATATACACGGACCATAAGAGTTTGAAGTATTTGATGGATCAACCCAACCTAAATATGCGTCAGAGGAGATGGTTGGACGTGGTTAAGGATTATGACTGTGAGATCCTATACCACCCAGGCAAGGCTAATGTGGTAGACGATGCATTGAGTCGTAGAGCGAAGAGCACTCCATTGCAAGACGTATGTTTGAGACTGACAGTGATGACCCCGATATTGGATGCTATTCGTGGGGCGCAGGCCGAGGCTGTGAGATCCGAAATGCAGAAGAAAGAGAGAGTCGTTGGGTTAATTTCAGAGTTCGTTAAGGATGGACGAGGACTTTTGACGTTTCAGGGTCGGATTTGGGTACCATTCGTGGGCGGTACGCGTACTATTTTGATGGAGGAGGCTCATAGATCGAAATTCTCGATCCATCCCGGTGCTACGAAGATGTATTTGGACTTGAGGAAGGAATATTGGTGGCCTTGTATGAAGAGAGACGTCGCATGGTTCGTTGAGAGGTGTTTGACCTGCCGTAGGGTTAAGGCCGAGCACCAGAGACCGCATGGTAAGTTGCAGCCCTTGGAGATTCCTGAGTGGAAGTGGGAACAGATTACGATGGATTTCATCACCAAATTGCCGAGAACTGCCAGAGGAGTCGATGCAATTTGGGTGATTGTGGATAGGTTGACGAAGAGTGCACACTTCCTTGCCATTAGCGAGAGTTCATCAGCGGAGAAGTTGGCGGAGTTATACGTGAGAGAGATAGTATCTCGGCATGGAGTGCCGATCTCGATTGTTTCAGACCGTGATGTACGCTTCACTTCCAGGTTCTGGAAGAAATTCCATGAGGAGCTGGGTACTAAACTGCATTTTAGTACCGCATACCATCCCCAGACGGACGGTCAGAGCGAGCGGACGATTTAAACATTGGAAGACATGCTTAGAGCGTGTGTGTTAGACTTCGGGGGTAGCTGGGATGCGCATTTGCCTTTGGCTGAGTTTTCCTACAACAACAGCCATCATTCGAGCATTGGTATGCCACCTTTTGAGTTGTTGTATGGTAGGAGGTGTCGAACCCCCATTTGCTGGGGAGAGGTGGGTCAGAGAGTGATGGGCAGTACAGAGATCGTACTCCAGACGACAGAGCAGATTCAACAGGTTAGGCAGAGATTATTGACCGCCCAAAGCCGACAGAAGAGTTATGCGGACAGACGCCGGTCCGAGCTGGAATTCCAGGTCGGCGACTTCGTTCTCCTGAAGGTTTCTCCTTGGAAGGGAGTGATCCGGTTCAGAAAGAGGGGAAAGTTGGGGCCCCGGTTCATAGGTCCATTTCGGGTAATTGCAAGGGTAGGTCGGGTAGCTTATCGGTTGGAGTTGCCAGCAGAGTTGGGACAGATTCACAATACCTTTCACGTATCACAGTCGAGGAAGTGTATAGCCGATGAATCGGCGATGGTTCCGTTAGAGGATATTCAGGTGGATGCGAGCCTGAATTACGCCGAGAGACCAGTAGCTATTAGGGATTGGAAGATCAAGGTTCTGCGGAACAAGGAAGTACCTCTGGTGTTGGTTCAGTGGCAACACCGGAAGGGTTCGGAGATGACTTGGGAGACGGAGCGTGAAATGCGGGAGCAACATCCGGAGTTATTCGCAGAGTGAGACTTCGAGGGCGAAGTCTAGTTCTAGTGGGGGAGAGTTGTAACAGCCCGGAATTTCAGGTATTGTTTTAAAACTATTTTTGGGGCATTTTAGGAGGGGACTCGGCGAGTTGGTGCCTGACTCGCCGAGTAGGACCACACACTTGGTCGCAGATTCGCGACTGGACTCGACGAGTCCATTAGGGACTCGGCGAGTCGACGCTGTTCAGCAGAAACCCTAGCCGTTTGGTTTTGGATCGTTTATAACGCCTCTTAGGCCGTCATTGTTCGTTTTTGCTTACTGAGAAGAACCCTAGAACGATTGTGTGCATCTGGAACAAAGATTGAAGACCATTGTTGGGTTTGGAAGAGTTGTGTGCAAGGAAGAGGAAGGTTTAGCTAAAGGAACAGCAAGAGAATCACGTTCTGAGGATTGGGGACACAAAAAGTGCATCAATCAGGTAATATCTCGGATTTCGTTCTTTTGTGATTGATGTGTATATGAAGTTAGGGTTTATAGAACCCATTTGATGATTAGAGGGATTATTATGTTGTTACCCAAGTGTTTATACCCCAGTAATAGGATGTTTAGAGGTCCAGATAGTCCCATGAGTGTGTATTTCGGGACCATACGTGTTTCAGGAAGCAGTTGATCGACTGCATGGCATGGACTCGCCGAGTCGGATGAGCAGACTCGGCGAGTAGCTTGAAGATTCACTGGGACTCGCCGAGTTGTTCTTCAGACTCGGCGAGTGGAGTCGGGGTGGCCCCGCGATTCTTCCACGAGGACCTCGTCGAGTCAAGAGGGATACTCGACGAGTAGAAGGGGAACAACAGGGAAATTTAGGGAGGACGTCTAGACTCGCCGAGTCGCCTTTGCACTCGACGAGTCCGGTCAAGTTGACCGTTGACCAGAGTTGACCTGCATGTAAATTCTTAGGGTCAGTTGTCTTGAATGATAAGAGTATTAATAAGGGTATATGGTATTATAGGGAGTCTGCAGATCGGCGGATCGAGTGCGAGTAGTTTCAAGAGTTGATAGCTTACATTACCACGAGGTGAGTCTTCTCACTATACTGTACCCGGAAGGGTTTGACTGTGTGACCGGAAGGTCGGATATGTTATGTGTTATATATATGCTATAATTGAAAGGAATAGTTGCTATGCATGCTATGTATGTTTCTATGCGCCGGAAGGCAATGTATTATGTGACAGGAAGGTCAGATATGATATATGATATATGTGATATATGTGTTAGAGTAAATGTATTATGTGTTATATATGTTTATGGGCCGGAAGGCAATCATGTTATGGGCCGGAAGGCAATTATCTTATGGGCCGGAAGGCAATTATCTTATGGGCCGGAAGGCGAGTATCATATGGGCCGGAAGGCATTGTACTGTGGACCGGAAGGTCCGGGCCTGGAAAGGCGTATATGTGTAAGTGGTATACTGGGGAACTCACTAAGCATTTATGCTTACAAGTTGTTATGTATGTGTTTCAGGTACTAGCGAGGACCGTGGGAAGGCACCGGCATGATGCATACACACTGCTGCTATTTGAGATCTTGGGGATTTTACGTATGTATTTGTTTTGAAACATGAAATAAATATTATTGGTTGAATGAACTCACTTTATTTAAAATGAAAATTTTATTTGAAAATTTGCGTTGTTACATTTTCCTCCTACAATCAACCAGTACCAACAACCTATGCTTGACAACATTCACATACAAAACCCAACCATGCCACCCAACCAATTACTAATGTTACCATTCTTACAACAAGCGTTCTATGGCCCAAACCCTAATCATTACATGCCTTATAATAACACAATCATGCACCCATATCCATGGCCCAACCATACAATTTGCAAGGTGCGCTACCCATTCCAAACCAAGATTGTTTGTCGTGTAGCTTGACGTCTCCGTTCGCTAGAGAATTGTTAGACTACGAAATCCCAAATACAGATAAACTCCCACACCTAACGACCTACAATGGAACCATAGACCCTGACAACCACATCAATAAGTATGAATGGATGATGACGTCAATCAAGTTGGATGAACGGTTTTGGTGCACATACTTCCCAGAGACTCTAGATGGCAACGCTGGAACATGGTTCAAAACACTCTGTCCATGAAGCATATACAACTTTGGACAATTAAAGTACCTTTTTCTCACAAATTTCATGCAATTGAGGAAATACAAAGGAGATTTGCATTGCATCATTGGTTGTAAGAAGAAAGAGAGGGAGACTGGAAGAGAATATTTTACTGGATTCAAAAACGCTAAACTGGATGTCCTAGGTCACGATGAAGCTTAATAGCAGGTGCTTTTACATGGGGACTCCTTCTAGGCCCCCTATCGTAGAAACTTATGTGCAAAAAACTGCAAACACAGGCAGAACTGAAGGAAAAGATGGAGCGTTATCTGAGGAAAGAAGAAGGAGAAGCGACGAAGCAAGCATACTTGAATGCCATAACCGCCTCCATGACAAAATGTCATAGTCCACCCACATGGAAACACAAGGTGGAAGCAGGCACTTCGGACAGGGAAAGTGTCCCCATGAGCGCTTTAGGCCATTCTCAAGGGAAGACAGATGGGGTCAACGAACGAACATCTATGTGGTTGCAGACAAGCTGCCAGTGAAAGGAGCAAAAGGGAAATTCTACGAACACCACAAGAGAAAAACCCACGACACTACCAACTGCTCGATATTAAAAAGAGAAATGGAAGAAAAGAAACTATAAGGAAACCTCATTGAGATAGCAAGGAGCCTCCGTACCAAATTCAACGCCGAAAACGTTAAGGATGCAACAAAAGAGCATGCACAACCCAGGGAAATCCTCATGATACGAACTAAGCGAGAAAGGCAAGAGGAGCATGATGACTTGATGATCCTCACCAAGTCAATGCAAGGGCTCAGGTTCTCAGTGAGAGACCCCCACCCCAAGTGCTGGCAAGGAGACGACCCACTCATAATTCAGGGATTCATTAGGAATGTAACGATTCATGAAGTATATGTCGACACGAGTAGCTCAGTGGACATCATCTATGAACACTGCTTCCACCTCCTCCCTAAAAGATCAAAGGAGAACCTCAAGCCCACCACAGGAAGGATTATAAGCTTCACAGGCCATAACCTATGGCCCCTGGGCACAATCCACTTCCCCTTCACACTGACTAGCCATGATAAGTTATGAAGGAGGACGATCCTGATAGACTTCATAGTAATATGATATCCAGCAGAGCAAAATACTATCTTGGGTAGCACAACCTTGCTCAAGCTCGCAGCGGTCTTTTCAACAATGCATGGGATCGTAAAATTCAACTCCACTGAGGGGCCGAGCAAGGTCTTTGCGACACCACCAAAAGAGCTACAGTGTTATGAGATCATGCAGCTAGCAGAGATAGTACAGGAGAGAAAAAAGGCGTGTATCAAGCAAACAAATGGCAAAGAAGTTATCAACAAAGAGCACCCAGACCAGCCAGTCAGCATCGGTAGCAACCTTCGCACGCCCACTAGGCAGGCGCTGATCAACCTCCTGAAACAATACAAACACGTCTTCACTTGGAGCCCGAACGACCTGGTAGGGGTTAACAGGAAAATTATAGAATATAAGCTCATGATCAAGCCAGACACAAAAGAGTTCAAACAAAAAAAGAGGGTCCAAGGGGGGGGGGCGCAACAAACCAATTAACGCTGAAGTAATTAAGTTAACAAAGGCAGGGATTCTAAGAGAATCAATTTTCCCAACTTGTATTATCAATCCTCTTATGGTAAGACAGCATGAAGGCTCGTGGCGCATGTACATTGACTATTTCGATCTTAATAAGGCATTCCCTAAAGACTGTTACCCCAAACTAGAAATCGATCAAAAGGTGGAATCCCTGCAAGGGTTTAACCTAAGATGTTTTCTGGATGCATACAAAGATACCATCAAATTCTGATGAGCAAGGAAGATGAACAGATGACGGCATTCTACACAGACCACGTGACTTTTTGTTACACTAAGATGCCATTCGGATTAAAAAACGAAGGGGTAACATATCATATGCTAGTCAATTCTATATTTGCCAAACAAATCGGAAGAAACATTGAAGTTTATGTCGATGACATGGTCTTCAAAACCCCGACGAGAGACAGTTACTAGCAAATGTGGAGGAAACGTTCAAGACACTAAGGTACAGTGGCAGCACCGTAAGGGCTCGGAATGGAAATGGGAGCTAGAGGACGAGATGAGGGAGCACTACCCGAAGCTATTTCTAGTAGCAGCAGACTTCGAGGACGAAGTCTAATTCAAGTGGGGGAAGAATTGTAATGCCCAGGATTGTCAGGTATTTATGTTGTTTCCTATTTAAGTTTCATATATGCATATATTTGGATTTTGTGGGATGGAGCGTACGCTAGGCATACAAGGTGTACACACCGCGTACACAAGAGGCGCGAAGGGGGAATCCCTGTGCATACGTTGGGCGTAGACTGGTCAGATGCAAACCCTAAATTTTAGGGTTTCGCTCTATTTAAGCATCTTATATCCCTCCAAACCCTTATCCTCTCGGCCTCCATCGTCCTCAAAGTGTCCAACTTGAACCCTAAACCCCTTTCATGTATCTTGAGATTACTTTGATCATTTTGGTGTTATTTTGGTGGTTTTGAAGACGAAGGAATGTGTCTTCATTGATACGTGAGGGAAGTTAAGGGTTATTCTATTCTCTATCTTCCAATAACATCCAAACATTCATCTATGGTTGACGGTACATTTTTGTTATCGAGACAAATAGGTTGATACCTATCGGTAGATAAGGGTTAAATGAAAGTAAAAGGGATGTGTCTTCATTGAGATGTTTGTTATAGCATCCAAATTCATTTCTTCCTATAATAACACTTAACTCTAGCATCATTGTAATGCCTAGGATTGTCAAGTATTTATATTGTTTCCTATTCAAGTTATATTTATGCAAATATTTAGATTTTGTGGGATGGAGCGTACGTTGGGCGTACAAGGTGTACGCACGGTGTACACAAGTGAGGCACGAAGTAGGAAGTCCCCATGCGTACATCGAGCGTAGACTAGTCAGATGCAAACCCAAAATTTTAGGGTTTGCACTCTATTTAAGCATCTTATATCCCTCTAAACCCTTATCCTCCTAGCCTCCACCGTCACAAAGTGTCCAACTCAAACGCTAACCCCCTTGCATGTATCTTGAGCTTACTTTGAGCATTTTTGGTGGTTTTGAAGAAGAAGGAGCAAGGACTTGAAGAGGGCTTGTAGATCCAGAAGTTTGACATGATTTCTGACCCATTTGAGGTATAAAGCTTTAAACTTGATCATTCCATGCTTAGATCTAGTTTTTGGCTGCGTATGTCACATTCTGGTCCTATACTTGTTAGAATATTATGTTCAAACGAGTTGTCCTTTATGGCTCCTGGAGGTGTTTTGAACCATAAAAATCGGATCTTGATGGTTTAGCCTCAACCATGCAAGTGATAGATGGCCACTAAGTGAGCTTATGGACTTAATGAGTGTCTTAATCCCCATCCATGCATTCAAAAGCATAAAGTTCATAACTTTATGGTTTAGGACGTTGTTAGTGATGGGTTTTGAGCAAAACAATAATTGTATGGTGCACATGCAAACCTTAAAGCTTTTAATCTAGGTTTTTCTAATTGTAAATGCATTAGTCATCTAAAGCTTGTAATCCCTAATCTATCATATAGAAATCCAAATTAACATAATGAACCAAGTAAGGATGTTACCTTTCAATTGTAGCTTGAAGATCCTTGCCTTTGAGAGCTTTAATATCACAAGTGTAATACCTCTAATCGATCACAAACACCAAAAGCAATTGTAGAATGTTAGAGAGAGGAAGAGGAGGCTCAAAATCAGTTGGTGATCCTTCTAGGGTTTCAAAGTGGCTAAAAATATGATGCCAAGGGGCTCTTTATATAGGTGAAGAATTAGGGTTTCAGTTGAAGACCTAATCCGGTTGCTTAGGCTCTAAGCAGCCCATAGGATCCTTCTAGAATACCTTATGGACGAATCTATGTGGAATTCCACAATAATTTCGTCCACCCCTTAACTTAGGGATCCACAACCCATTTAGCAATTATCACATAATTACAATATCAGTCCCCTTAATTCAATTAATCTCTTTTGACTACAAAATTAATTCTAAATTAATTATTGACCATTATTAATTAAATAGTATGATTCCTATTTTAATATATTATTCACATAATATATTAATAAATCATAATAAACCTCTTTCTCCATTATTCATCCAGTCATGTTGCTTTGGTGAAGGCAACCCAAAAGGACCATGCGACAACCGGGTCAAGTACATACCAAATATAGTTATAGGCTTAGACACCTAATCCAACAGTCTCCCACTTGGATAAGTCTAATAACTATAAATGCAAGTACAACTTCAAAATCCGATTAGCAATCGTAGCTCTCAAAAGCTGCTATCGAACTCTAACACGTCCTTTAGATAAGGGATCGTATAGTCCTCTGTTCCAAGATATCGTGTTTGACAAATACATGGAACTTAGTCATACTTATTGTCCAACAGTTTGTTTCTCGATCTCTGATTAGTTTGACATAGAACTTAATTGAACACATCAATTCTATCCTGACCGTGCACGACACATAACTCAAACCAAATCATTGAGGGGCCCAAGATAATGCTTTTAACGTCGTAGGATAAAATGAACAGATAAACTTCGACTTATATGATTGTACTATTTACTTATCAAATCGTATACAACAATACATTTTATAACATCAAGTTACTAATGTGTTTACACATTATTAATGCACAACCAACTTGTGACCAACAACTCATATATCTAGGTTTAAAGACTATATGATATTATCATCTCACAATCACTCATGATTAAATTCCATGAAGTGATTTATGTGAGCGTAGGTTTAATCCAATACTCAAATCATATTTCATAAGCACTCATGAACGTAGCAACAAACTTTAGATATGCCTAAATGCTTTAGACAGTCTACAAGCCAATGCATGATAGTCTTGATTCATACTTACTTCCATCGTATAACTGACTGTGGATAGTTTAAATAATATTATTATTTATGAAGTCAAAACATGCAAAGTGAAACAATAATAAATAATTAACACAAGACAGTAACATTACTCATAAATAATACTCATTTATTTAATCATCAAATGTTAATTACAATTTATCTATTACAAGTTTCTAAAAGCTATCTAATCACTAAAACTAATATCGTCCTTCAGCCCAATACTCCTAGCGTGCTGCAAGTGCTTAACCCAACTCAATCCCTTTGTAAGGGGATTTGTTGGGTTCTCCTTTGACGATACCCTCTTCACTACGAGGAGTCCCTCTTCTACCCGGTGTGTAATGAAATGATATTTTCTCTTGATATGCCTAGATCTGCCATGATCCCTCAGTTCCTTGGTTAAGGCAACCACACCTTCATTATCACATAAAATCTCCATAGGCTCCTTTATGGCAGGTACAACTCCAAGGTCTCCGATGAAGTTCTTTAGCCATATTGCCTCCTTTGACGCTTCGTTCGCTGCAATGTACTCTGATTCGCACGTAGAATCAGCTATGCTCTCTTGCTTGGAACTTTTCCAAGTCACTACTCCTCCGTTTAGGGTAAACACTCAGCCCAACTGCGAGAGGAAATTATCCCGATCGGTCTAAAAATTGGTGTCAATATACCCTCGCACTCTCAAGTCATCACTCCCACCGAGGATAAGAAGCCATTCCTTAGTCCTTTGTAGGTACATGAGAATGTTCTTTACTACAATCCAATATGCCCTATCAGGGTTTCCTTGACATATGCTGACCATGCTCAAAGCGAAGGCCACATCAGGGTGAGTACATGTCATAGCATACATGATTGAGCCAACTGCGAAATCATAAGGTACTCGACTCATATCTGCTATCTCAGCTTCGGTACTCGGGCTTTGAGTCTTACTCAACTTGGTATTGCTTTGGATTGGTAACTCCCTTTTCTTGGAATTCTCCATGCCAAAACGTTTTACCATTTTATCCAAGTAAGTACTTTGACTAAGTCTAATTAGTTTTTTACTCATATTTCTTAATATCCTTATCCCTAGAATATAAGCAGCTTCTCCGAGGTTGTTCATAGCGCAGCACTTCCCAAGCCATGACTTAACCTTCAGCAAAGTTGGGATGTGGTTTCCGATGAGTAGTATGTCATCAACATACAAAACGAGAAAGTTTTCTATACTCCCAATGCCTTTGACATATACATAGGACTTATCCTCGCTTCTCGAAAAGACAAACTCTTTGATTTTCTCATCGAAACAAAGATTTCATCTGCGAGATGCTTGTTTTAATCCATAGATGGATTTGTTAAGCTTACACACTCTATTAAGGTACTTTGTATCGACAAAACCATCTCGCTGAATCATGTAAATATCCTCAGCCAACTTCCCATTTAGGAAAGCGGTTTTGACATCCATCTCCCAGATTTCATAATCATGAAACTCAACTATGGCTAGAATAACCCTTATAGATTTAATCTTCGCTACTGGTGAGAAGGTCTCATCATAGTCAACTCTGGGAGTCTGAGTAAATCCCTTCGTAACCAACCACACCTGCTATGTTTGTACTTTCCCATCCATGTCGGTCTTTTTCTTGAAGATCCATGTGCACTCGACCGTCTTACGACCTGGTACACTGTCAACCAAGTTCCAAACTTGATTGTCATACATGGACTGAATCTCGTTATCCATAGCCTATTTCCATTTTGCAGACTCTGGGTCTGCCATGGCTTCCTTGTAGTTGTTAGGTTCATCCAAATTTATTAGTGTACTATCACTAATAAATGTATCACCCTCAACATATATATAAAAAGCATATAATACGGGTGAAACACTAAGTCTACTGGAACATCTAAGAGGTATGACTCGTGAATCAGTTCAACGGGAGTTTCCTCCTCGGGTTGAGTGCCAGTGTTAGAGGTTCCTTCATCGCTTGATTCTTGAAGCTCTTTAAGATCAATTTGCTTCCCACTGTCCTCTTGGCATATAAGTTCTCTCTCTCGGAAAACTCCTCTCCTCACAATAAAGACAACATTGTCACTCGATCTATAGAAGAGATATCCAAAGGACTTTTGCGGATAGCTGATGAAAATATACCGCTCACTAAGAGGTTCAATCTTGTCGTGGGCCTCTCATCTTATGAAAGCCTCGCAACCCTAAACCTTGATATGTTCCAATGCGAGAGCTTTCCCTGTCCACATCTCGTGAGGTGTTTTGGAAACCTTCTTAGTTGGGAATAGATTCAGTATATGGATGACATTCTCTAAGGCATACCCCTCAAGTGAGATAGGTAATGAAGCTTGACTCATCATGGAACAAACCATGTCTAATAAGTTTTGATTGCTCCTCTCAGCCACCCCATTCAAGTGCAGTGTCCTAGGTGACATCAATTACGAAACAATTCCGCATTCCTTGAGGTAGTCGTGGAACTTAATACTAAGGTACTCACCTCCTTGATCGGATTGAAGCATCTTAATTTTCCTATCCAAGTGATTCTCCACTTCTTTCTTAAACTCTTTGAACTTTTTAAAGGTTTTTGACTTGTTCTTGATTAAGTAGATATACCCATATCTTTTATAATCATCGGTAGATGTCACATAGAAGTGGTTCACATCCCTTGTGGTGGATCTAAATGGACCACATATATCAGTATGTAAGGGATCCAATAAACCCTCAGTCCTTTCACAAGTAGCAGTGAAGGGTGACTTGGTTATCTTTCCAAGTAAACAAGACTCGCACATGTCATCGTCCCTAAGGTCGAATGACTCCAGCACTCCATCCTTTTGGATTTGGGCTATGTGCTTCTTGCTGACATGTCCAAGACGACAATGTCACAAGCATGCTTTGTCTAAACCATTAGAAGAATCGATATCATACATGTAACATCCAAAAATACGACCCAATTTTTTTTGTTTTAATAGTAATAAAATCATATACTGATCGTCATATCATAAAAACCATACGTTAAATATCCCAACTCATAATAAAATGTCGTGCAACAACTATATCAAATCAAACTATGAATCAAAACAAACTCCCAGGATAAAGATTGAAGTTGTGGTGTGTGCGATGCCATCATCCCGAGCTCTTCCCTTAACTTGCGGAAGTACCTAAAACCAAAACCGAAACTGTAAGCACGAAGCTTAGTGAGCTCCCCCAAACTAACACATACCATGCAAAACATATAAGCACGTACTGTGCCTTGCCCACTGGATCGGACCGAAGCCCGGAAACTGCATCGGGCCGTAGTCCGGAACTGACTGGGACCTTGTCCCCTGCATCGGACCGATGTCCAGAACTAGCTGCATCGGACCGAAGTTCCGAACTGACTGCATCGAACAGAAGTCCGGATGTTACTGATCATAGCATAGCATAAACACATATCAACTAGCATAACACACATCACCATAAACTCATATACTGGATACTACGTCAAGCGGTAGCCCAGAACACATAACACATAAATCCTGTCTGAGCCACGAAGGCATCAAACACACTAAAAACCGCATCAAACCGATGTCCGGAAACTACTACTAAATAAACAGGCCGGAATTGTGGCCTTAGACCCGTTCCTACTGGAAGGAAACTCACCTCATAGCCTAGCTGCTGAAAGGACTGCTCCGGAATCTGTCTGTTGCATCTCTGGTTGCACCCCGGCTACAATATCCATGAACACCATCTATCAAGTACTGATAATAATACTGAGGCTAAAGTGACTCTCCTACCCCTGGTCCAAGTCAACCTAACTATCAAAGTCAACCATTCAGTTGACCTGACTCGTCGAGTTGGGGCGCCAACTCGTCGAGTCCTTACTCTTACTTTCTTAATTCCACTCGCTACTACTCGTCGAGTTTTGGCACAAACTCGGCGGGTTCCTCTTTGCTACTAACACTCTGACATTCTGCATCCGACTCGCCGAGTTGTATGAAGAACTCGTCGAGTTCTCCTTCATCAGATAATCATTCAAGCTGTGACTCACCGAGTTGTATGAATAACTCGTAGAGTTTGTTCTTGAAGTATGAAGATTTCCTTAGATTCGGTGAGTCAGGGAATTGACTTGACGAGTTCTTCCACGAATGAGTCTAACCCTCTAGCTCACCGAGTCCATCTTTCACTCACTGGTTCCACTCGGCATAACTCAAAAAAGGAAAATCAGGGAACTCGCGACTCGACTCGCCGAGTCAGAAGAACGACTCACCGAGTCGTATGCATGCAAACACTATACACTCGATTATGCTTGAAACCAATCCATACCATTAATAGATCTGGGTTCCTGGGACTTGATTTACACGTAAAGTTTCCAACTTTACGTGTAAATAACATCAAATGAAGTTTTTAAGGTTCAAAGCACACTATAATAGTAGATCTAGAGCTTTCATGAAAAATGGATCCATAAAGGTGCCAGATCTAAGCTCCTGGAATTCAAATCTAGCTAGATCTGAAGGCTAATCAACTCCATGAGTCCTCTATGCTACTACTAAGCCAAGAAATGGTTCAAGAATGGCTTTAATGGCTTCAAAAAGGAGATTTAAGCATAGAAATAGAAAAGGGCCAAGATATACCTTACTATCTTCTGAAATTCCTCAAGGATCTAGGATCTCCTTCTTCTCCTTTTGATCTACCTTCCTTTATCTCTCAAGATCTTCAAAGAACACACCAAAATCACACAAAATGCAAAGAGGGCTTTAGGGTTTCGAAAATGATGCTCTAAGGGGTGATGGGGGCTGACTAGAGGCCCCAAAAGTTGCTTAAATAGGGTGCAAACCCTTGAAATTAGGGTTTCATCCAAACTGTCTACCTCGTCGAGTCCGGAATATAGACTCGCCGAGTCGCCAACTTAAACGTGCTTGAAATCGCGACTCTACTCGACGATTCCAGCTACCGACTCGTCGAGTCCCCCTTATCACTTGAAGAAAATAACAATAAATAAAATATAAATATCATACCAGAATTGGGGTGTTACAACCCCCCCCCCCCCCCCCCCACTTGTCTCAGACTTCGTCCTCGAGTTCTGCTGCCGCTGAATATGGGAACAACTATGGGTAATGCCCCCGCATCTCCTCCCCGGACTCCCACGTCCACTCGAACCCTTCCGGTGCTGCACTGCACCTTTACTAACTGAATCACCTTGTTCCTCAAGGTCTTCACCTTTTGATCCAAGATCGCAACTGGCTTCTCGACATAATTCAGGCTGCTATCAACCTGAATATCCTCAATGGGCACTATTGCCGACTCGTCCACCAAACACTTCCTCAACTAAGAAACATGGAAAGTGTTGTGGATCTGGCTAAGCTCTGACGGAAGATCCAACCGATAAGCAAACCGACCCACCTGGGCCAAAACCCTAAAAGGACCAATGAACTTGGGGCCCAACTTGCCTCTCTTCCGAAACCTGATAACACCCTTCCAGGGTGATACCTTCAGGAGGATCATATCGCCCACCTGGAACTCCAAATCTAAACACCTCCTATCGGCGTAACTCTTCTGCCGACTCTGTGCAGTCTGTAGTCTTCCACGAACCTACTGGATCAATTCTGTCGTCTTGAGCACCACCTCGGTGCTTCCAATGACTCGCTAACCGACCTCGCCCCAACAAATCGGGGTCCTACACTTCCTCCCATAGAGCATTTTGAAAGGAGGTCGATCGATACTCGCGTGGTAACTGTTGTTATACGAAAATTCCGCTAACGGAAGGCATGTATCCCAACTGCCAGCGAAGTCTAGAACACATGCCCGCAGCATGTCCTCGAGAGTCTGAATCGTTCTCTCGCTCTGTCCGTCCGTCTGAGGATGGAAAGCAGTGCTAAAATGAAGACGAGTACCCATCTCGTCGTGAAACCGCTTCCAGAATCTGGAAGTAAAACGGACATCTCGGTCTGACACCACTGAAAAAGGCACTCCATGACGTGCCACCACCTCCCTTACATAAATATCAGCTAACTTTTCTGCTGATATGCTCTCCTGGATCAGTATAAAATGAGCACTCTTCGTCAACCAATCCACAATAACCCATATAGAATCCACTCCACGTGCAGTACTGGGAAGCTTCGTGATGAAATCCATGGTAATGTCTTCCCATTTCCACACCAGAATGTCTAACGGATGCATCTTGCTGTGAGGTCTCTGGTGTTCTACCTTAACCTTCCTACAGGTCAGGCATCTCTCCACATACCAGGCGACATCCCGCTTCATGCAGGGCTACCAATAATAGGGTCGAAGATCTGTATACATCTTCGTAGCCCCTGGATGAATGGAAAATCGAGACTTATGGGCCTCATCCATCAACACTTGCCGTACTCCACCCCAGTACAACACCCAAACTCTCCCGTGAAGGGTCAACAATCCTCTACTATCATAGTCAAAAGAAGCTACTCGTCCCACTATCCTCTCACACTTCTGTCTCTCCTCCTTGAGTCTCTCTACCTGTGCCTCCTTAATTTGATCCAATAATGGAGCAATCACCGTCATCCTCAAAAAAATGTCTCTGATCGGGACCGCTACTGCCTTGCGGCTCAAGGCATCGGCCACTACGTTGGCTTTCCCTAGGTGATATAGGATCTCACAGTCGTAATCCTTCAACACATCTAATCATCGCCTTTCCCTCATGTTTAGATTCGGCTGATCCATGAGGTACCTCAAGTTCTTGTGATCCGTGTAAATGGTACAACAGACCCCATAAAGGTAATGTCTCCAAATCTTGAGGGAAAACACCACTGCCCCAGCTCTAAATCATGCGTAGGATAATTAGCCTCGTGAGGCTTCACCTGTCTCGAGGCATAAGCTATCACACGACCTCGTTGCATCAACACTGCTCCCATACCTGTGATCGAGGCATCATAGTAGACTACGAAATCCTCTACTCCCTCTAGCAGGGTAAGAATCGGTGCCTTGCACAATCTCTGCCTGAGGGTCTCAAACGCTACCTGCTGCTCAGGCCCCCAACGAAACGCTACCGACTTCTTGGTCAGTCGGGTGAGCGGTACTGCTATCTTGGAGAAATCCTGGATGAATCTCCTGTAATACCCTGCCAATCCTAGGAAACTCCGAATCTCGAAGGGAGACTTCTGAACCTCCCACTGCATCATGGCCTCAATCTTGGCCGGATCTACCAAAATACCCTTCTGGTTGACAAAGTGACCAAGGAACTGCACCTCGTGCAACCAAAACTCACACTTGGAGAACTTTGCGAACAGTCTCTCTCTCTCTCTTCAAAACCTCTAGCACCTCTCTTAGGTGCTCCTCATGTTGCTCCTGAGTCCTGGAATACACCAAGATATCGTCTATGAATACTATCACATACCGATCCAACATCAGCCTGCACACGCGGTTCATGAGGTCCATGAACGCGGTCAGAGGGTTGGTGAGCCCAAACGGCATCACCACAAACTCATAATGACCATACCTGATCCTGAAGGTAGTCTTCTGCACATCCTCGCCTCTGACTCGTCACCAGTGCATAAATCAATCTTGGAGAACCAAGACGCTCCCTGAAGTTGATAAAACAAATCATCTATCCTCGGAAGTGGATAACGGTTCTTCTCCATTACCTTATTCAGCTCCCGGTAATCTATACACATACAGTGCGACCCGTCCTTTTTCTTCACAAATAAAATCAGTGCACCCCAGGGCAAACTGCTTGGCCTGATAAATCCCTTGCCCAGCAACTCTTGCAGCTGCGTAGACAACTCTTGCATCCCTGGGGGAGCCAACCGATACGGTGCCTTGGCTATCGGAGCCGCACCAGGGACTAGATCAATCCCGAACTCAACCTGTCTCTCAGGAGGTACCCCCTGCAATTCCTCCGGAAATACATCCGAGTAGTCTCGCACCACCGGAACATCATCAACTGTCATGTTGCCCTTCTCCCGGGCCTCTGAAACATAGGCAATATAGCTGACACAACCCTGCTGAAAGTAGCATCTTGCCCTCGCTGATGAACACAGAACTGGCCCGCGTTGTGGCTTCTCTCCCTGAATCACTAACTCTCCCCCACTGGGAGTGTGAACCCTCACCAACTGTAGCTCAAAATCTATCACTGCCCCATTGGGGCTCAGCCAATCCATGCCTACTATTACCTTATTCCCTCGCAAGGGAACATGGACCAAGTCCACCGGAAACTGCTCATCGAATAACTGCAGAGAACACCCTGTATGCACCCTTGCCACCCTAACGGTCCTATAAGCTACTATCTCAACATCAAGTGGACAATCTAGCTCCCCTGGAGCTCTGCTAAACCTCTTGCTAAGTGCAAGAGAGACAAATGATCGGGTAGCTCCCGAATCAAACAATATTGTAGTTGAGATGTCGTTCACCGAGAACGACCCTATACAAAACATATAACCATAAGAATAATACAGAAATAAATACCAAGATAAAGGGAAAATACATACCCGCCACCACATCAGGAGTCGCTCGCGCCTCCTCTGCTATCAGCTGAAAAGCCCTACTCTTCGCCATCGGCGTCTCGACTCGGCCCTAACGGCCATCTGAAATCCTCAAGGTAGCAGGAGATGGTGCTAACACCTTCCCCGTTGCCGCTAAACTCGGACACTGGGACTTTTTATGTCCCTTTGATTGCACTGGAAGCAAATCAGATCTGATGCCGCAAAGGTGGTGGTAGTGGCTGTACAATCTCTGCTCATATGCCCAGTCTGACCGCACTTGTAGCAGTCGGCACTCCCTGCCTTGCACGCCCCGTCGTGCAATCTCCCACACTTGCCACACCGAGCGTGGCTCTACTGACTCCTAGCTCTATGATCTGAACCCTTGGGCTTTTTTCCCAAATTCCCTGAACCTGGAGCCGCCTCCGGCTTCCTCTTTCTCTCCATCTCAAGGTCAATCTCTCTTTCTCTCTCTCTCTCTTTCTCTCTCTCTCTCTCTCGCCCTAGCAATCATGTCATCCAACATCTTACAGCTGGACCGGCTCACGAACTGGTGGATATCACTCCATAGCATCTCATGATAATGGGCTTTCTTCATTTCCTCATCAGCTGCGTATTGAGGAACGAGAAGAGCCCTCTCCCTGAACTTGGCGGTAATCTCCACCACTGTCTCTGTTGTCTGAGTAAGATCCTGAAACTCGCGTGCTAACTGCTGCACCTCAATAATCGGTGCGAACTCTGCTCTGAACCTGGTAGAAAAGTATATCCAGGTCATGGCATCCAAAGCTACATCATCCCCGATGGCATGACCAACCTCCTCCCACTAATCTCGTGCCCTATCCTTCACAAGACAAGACGCCTAGCTGACCTTGTCCCCCTCGGGACATCTACCTGTGCGGAATGCGTTGGCCACATCTGGCAACCATCTGGTACTCGCAATGGGGTCCCGTGCCCCGTGGTAATCTGGAGCTCCACATGCACGGAACTCCCTGAAGGTAAGCGTGCGCGACCCCACCATGGCCGCTACCTCAGCACGGAAAGTACTCAATCTCTCATCCATCAACTCCAAGATACCCTCCTTGATCGAACCAAAGATCACAGGAGTTTGCTCAAGTATGGTGCGAGTAATCTCTGAAGAGAGAAACTCGCTAGTCTGCTCAGCCAACTGCTCGGCCTCCGGGCCTGATCCTGATCCCCCTCCGGCACTTGAACTGCCGACTGTTGGCCTAGGGCACAATACCACCATTCTGAAACACAACATAATAAACGTCAGGAACATTGATATATCTCGGGGAATCACTACTACCACAAGTTTCCCGATCTCATCTCATCGTTCCTTGATTCGAGTACGGATCCTATGCTTCCAGTAGTACGGGCCCATACTACCTTCTACATTTATCCGTACTTTCCTCAAGTACTGCCTTGACTCCACCAAGTCACTATTACTGCTAATGATCTCTGTTACTCTCATCCTAGGCTTTCCCTAGGGAATTCTCTGACTATACCTGATCCAGTCCTCAGCTGCTGAAAGCCTCCTTATGATGCCAATTATCCATCATTTGAATGCCATCACATGTGGCGAGCCTCAGATAATCCTTCAAGTAAAAGACTCATCCCTACAACGGTTATACTCAGACAAGAGCTGCGCAATAGGGCTAAGTCTAGCACTCTGAGATTATTCAACCCTATTCACATGTGACGTGATGCATTCACCTAATGGCTAACTCCCATCACCTAGAGTCCCACAATGCACAAAGCAAGCAACATTCAGAAATAGGAGACCACTCAAGCAATTCTATCCTCATAAAAGGGAAAGTGTACTAGCATATAATGCTAAGTTCATATTATCAGGCATAACCTAAACAGGCTATCCTACTACTGACTACTCTATGTTAACATGCAATTCTTATAAGGCTGAAACACATAAAGCAGGCATATAAGGCATCCTCCTAGATCCTTAGTTCTATACTAGCATGCTGTTTTACTGATACTGAAACTGAAACTGATATTCATAACATAACTTGTATGGGTAATTTGGGAGTACTTACTTGAGCTCGGCTGATCGGATGCACCACACCCTTTTTCTCTTCAAAAAAAAAATCTTTTTACTTTTCTAAAACTCTTTTCTTTCGAAAAACATTTTACCATTTCCTTAGTTTGAGTTCAGACACACCCAGAAGTGTCCCCGAATCCCTCAAACAAAGGCTCTGATACCAACTTGTAACATCCAAAAATACGACCCAATTTTTTTTGTTTTAATAGTAATAAAATCATATACTGATCGTCATATCATAAAAACCATACATCAAATATCCCAACTCATAATAAAATGTCGTGGAACAACTGTATCAAATCAAACTATGAATCAAAACAAACTCCCAGGATAAAGACTGAAGTTGTGGTGTATGTGATGCCATCATCCCGAGCTCTTCCCCTTACTTGCGGAAGTACCTGAAACCAAAACTGAAAAATGTAAGCACGAAGCTTAGTGAGCTCCCCCAAACTACCACATACCATACAAAACATATAAGCACGTACTGGGCCTTGCCCACTGCATCGGACCGAAGCCTAGAAACTGCATCGGACCGTAGTCCGGAACTGACTGGGACCTTGTCCCCTGCATCAGACCGATGTCTGGAACTAGCTGCATTGGACCAAAGTCCGGAACTGACTGCATCGGATCGAACTCCGGAACTAATTACATCGGACCGAAGTCCAGAATTTACTGATCATAGCATAGCATAAACACATATCAACTAGCATAACACACATCATCATAAACTCATATACTGCATACTACATCAAGCCGTAGCCCAGAACACATAACACATAAATCCTGTCTGAGCCACGAAGGCATCAAACACACTAAAAACTGCATCGGACCGAAGTCCGGAAACTACTACTAACTAAACGGGCCGACATTGTGGCCTTACACCCGTTCCTACTGGAAGGAAACTCACCTCGTAGCCTAGCTGCTGAAAGGACTGCTCCAGAATCTGTCTGGTGCGTCTCTGGTTTCACCCCAGCTACAATATCCATGAACACCATCAATCAAATACTGATAATAATACTGAGGGTAAAGTGACTCTCCTACCCCTGGTCCAAGTCAACCTAACTATCAAAGTCAACCATTCAGTTGACCTGACTTGTCGAGTTGGGGCGCCAACTCGTCGAGTCCTTACTCTTACTTTCTTGATTCCACTCGCTACTACTCGTCGAGTTTTGTCGCAAACTCGGTGAGTTCCTCTTTGCTACTAACACTCCGACATTCTGCATCCGACTCACCGAGTTGTATGAACAACTCGTCGAGTTCTCCTTCATCAGATGATCATTCTAGCTGTGACTCGCCTAGTTGTATGAACAACTCGTCGAGTCTGTTCTTGAAGTATGAAGATTGCCTTGGACTCGCCGAGTCAGGGCATTGACTCACCGAGTTCTTCCACGAATGAGTCTAACCCTTTAGCTCACCGAGTCCATCTCTCACTCACTGGTTCCACTCGGCATAACTCGAAAAAGGAAAATCAGGGAACTCGCGACTCGACTCGCCGAGTCAGAAGAACGACTCGCCGAGTCATATGCATGCAAACACTATACACCCGATTATGCTTGAAACCAATCCATACCATTAATAGATTTGGGTTCCTAGGATTTCATTTACACGTAAAGTTTCCAACTTTACGTGTAAATAACGTTAAATGAAGGTTTTAAGGTTCAAAGCATACTATAATAGTAGATCTAGAGCTTTCATGCAAAATGGATCCATAAAGGTGCTAGATATAAGCTCCTAGAATTCAAATCTAGCTAGATCAGAAGGCTAATTAACTCCATGAGTCCTCTATGCTACTACTAAGCCAAGAAATGGTTCAAGAATGGCTTTAATGGCTTCAAAAAGGAGATTTAAGCATAGAAACAGAAAAGGGCCAAGATATACCTTACTATCTTCTAAAATTCCTCAAGGATCTAGGATCTCCTTCTTCTCCTCTTGATCTACCTTCCTTTATCTCTCAAGATCTTCAAAGAACACACCAAAATCACACAAAATGCAAAGAGGGCTCTAGGGTTTCGAGAATGATGCTATGAGGGGTGATGGGGGCTGACTAGAGGCCCTAAAAGTTGCTTAAATAAGGTGCAAACCCTTGAAATTAGGGTTTCATCCAGACTGGCTGACTCGCCGAGTCCGGAATATAGACTCGCCGAGTCGCCAACTTAAACGTGCTCGAAATCGCGACTCTACTCGACGAGTCCAGCTACCGACTCGTTGAGTACCCCTTAAAACTTGAAGAAAATAACAATAAATAAAATATAAATATCATACCAGAATTGGGGTGTTACAATACAAATCATTTTCTAAGTTGTCTACAACCATCACAATTTCATATATTTCATTACAAGGCAATGCTTCAAAATAGAAAGTACCACTAAAGAAATCATTAATAGAACCAATTTCATTATTAAACGAAAATCTAAAACCTTGTTTATATAAACCATGAAAAGTAATAATGTTTCTTGTCATTTTTTACGAGTAGCAACAATTATTTAAATCTAAACCTAACCCACTACTAAGCACTAAAGAGTAAACTCAAATCTTGGTGACAGACGACGCTTTCCTATTGCCCATGATCAAGTTTATCTTCCCATGCTCCACATCCCTACTTCTTTATAGACCCTACAAATTAGAAAAAATGTGAAAACCACATCCTGTATCGAGGACCCAAGACATAGCATGCGATGAGTTATTAGATTGAATGGTATAAATACCTGTGAATGTGGGATTTATCTTCCCATCCTTGATGTCTTGCAGGTACTTTGGGCAGCTTCGTTTACAATGCCCTTTGTCGTGGTAGTAGAAGCACTCTGTGTCCTTCAGGTTGGAGGAGGGAGCAGCAGGACCAACTTTGGTTCCACTAGAAAAGGTACCATCATGGGACTTTCCCTCGTGGCTCTTAGAAGGAGCATTCCTCTTCTTTCCTTTTCCTTGACCAATAGCCAAGACAGGGGCAACAGTAGTAGGACTAGATGTAATAGATTTGCATTTTAGACTACTCTCGGTAGTTCTTAGCAGGCCTTGAAGCTTGCTTCGAGTGACCTCCTCCCTGTCCATATGATAAGTCATATGAAACTAATCATAACAGGGAGGCAAGGAGTGTAGAATGATATCTATGGACAACTCCTCATTGAAGTTGACATTCAACTTCAGCAAGCAGTCCATATATCTTTTGCATTTTCTGCAAGTGGGTCATGATGGACTCTCCATCCTTCATTTTAGTAGTGATCATCGTAGCGATGATCTAGCAAATTTTGCTGCCTAGCACTTTAATGGTACCTTTCCATCAAATCTTGGTGCATCTCGAATGGATAGTAGTCCTCATAGGAATTTTGGAGTTCAACAGTCATTGTTGCGAGCATGATGCAATGAACTTTCGTAGCATCTCTCTCATGAGTTTCGTACTCACCAATTTCCTCGGGAGTAGCAGTTTTGTGGTCAATCTCCTACAACTCCTTGTCGAGAACATACTCTTTGTCCTCGTAACGGGTGACCATGCGAATGTTGTGGATCAAATCGTTAAACTTCGACCCATCAAATATCAACCCCCACACAAGTTCATCATGAGTGAGAATGAGCTAGAAGGGGTTAAGCGAGAAGCATCTTTGTTTGAAGTAGACATCTGAAAAAGAAAAGAGACAAAGTTTAGATTAGATAAAATCCCCAATTTAACACCCAAATGAGAAATTAGGGCTAGGACCCAACACAATTATTTACAATTCAGAAGAGGGATGCCATAATCTAATTGCAAATAATTTGAAGGTAAGTAAATGATGAATTACCAGTTTCCACCATGAAAAATGAAAAACACAATTAAGTTTTAAATGAATTGAAATTCTTAGATTCTTTTGAGATTCATTGAACTTTTCAATGCCATGTTTAAATCTCGATATACCCTTCAAGTTTGTAATTGGGATACCGATGATCACAAACAAGGTGTGAATAAACATACAAATGTACTTCATACTCTCGATGTTATTTACCACCTAATCAATGTGCCGATTAGCCACATACGCTCCATTGATATATGATAAACATCAAGCTATCCTTTGCCACCCTTGTTAGTCCCAAATTAGCATGCTGGTTATCCACGTACGCTCCACTAACGACTTGACAAGGTGCAAAGTGTAATTTCATGGAACAACATCATTTTCACATTGTTCCTAAAGTAACTAAGATTGACAATTTATAAAAACATTTAGTTACTTTATAGACCATTATACTTATTAATGAGGAAATAGTTTCCCTATCCTACAGGTTCGGATAACAACCCTTCATCAGTCAAGAGTGTGGTGGGTAAGAGTGGATACCCAGTGACGGTCATTTTATAGGCCGCTCTAAACACCCATTATAGACCAACTTTGTGAATGAGGCCTACTAATGGGAAGAGTAGCTCATCTTATATATATATATATATATATATATATATATATATATATATATATATATATATAATTATTAATCTTATAATATTATAATAATATAAGGGTTGAATTTTAAACTTGTAAAACTCTAGGGTTTAGAATTTAAATATTTCAAAATTAAAAATATTAATCAGAAAATTTAAATTCCAAAACTTGAGGGAAATTTTTGAAACTTTGTAAAACATTCTAGATCAAATTTCAAATAATTTTATTAATCAAATAATTTGTGTTTATCTATGTTTGACCTAATTCTACTTATGGAAAGATAATTCATATTAAATAATACAAATAATTTATTTTAATATATAAACAAGTAATTATCTTATTAGTCAACAAATATCTTCTACCTGGATGAGGATAATCAATACCGTATTGAAAAAGTTAAATTTTATCAGTTAAAAACGTTAATGGTAATTATCCCAACCCAATTCTAGTGAAAATCCCGAAAAATCTGCTAACAGACGAGTCAACTTGCTGAGTCACAGACTGGACTTGTCGAGTAGATCTGACTCATCGAGTTCATCAAGGGGATTCGACGAGTTCATTAGGCAGATGCATATTTTTCGACTTTTCCAACTATGAACAATTTGACTATGCATCATATACAATAGAAAAACAACCTAGGCTCTGATACCACTGATGGGTTTTTAGCAAAACAACAATCCTATGGTGCACATGCGAACCCTAAAGCTTTGGATCTAGGTTTTTCTAATTGTACATGAAATTATCATACAAATCTTGTAAACCCTAATCTATCAGTTGGTGATCCTTCTAGGGTTTCAAAGTGGCCGAAAATATGATGCTAATGGGTTCTTTATATAGCTGAAGAATTAAGGTTTCAGTCAACGACCTAATCCGGTTGCTTAGGCTCTAAGCAGCCCATAGGGTCATTCCGTTAACTTAGGGATCCACAACCCATTTAGCAATTATCACATAATTACAATATCAGTCCCCTTAATTCAATTAATCTATTTTGGCCACAAAATTAATTCTAAATTAATTCTTGATCAATATTAATTAAATAATATGATTCCCCTTTTAATATATTATTCACATAATATATTAATAAATCATAATAAACCTCTTTCTCCATTATTCATCCAGTCAAGTTGCTTTGGTGAAGGCAATCCAAAAGGACCATGCTACAATCGGGTCAAGTACATACCAAATATAGTTATGGGCTTAGACACCTAATTGAACAGTTAGGAGCCTAGATCTATGTTCTGAACGTTAGGAATTAATGGATTAATTCAAAAGAAGGATCTTAGGGTGGTTGGCAGGAACGCTGGGCTACCCACTGGTATGCTGCATGTACTGGGTTAGCTTCCCACCTATGATCAAGGACAACGTACGTTGGGTGTATGTGATGCATACGCTGCGCGAACTCGTACAATGAGTCAAGGGATGTTTTATGGGCTGTGAGCGTTGGGCCTAGAATTAGGGGGGCTCAAACCCATATGTGGACTGAAACCCTTAAGCTTAGGATTAGGATTATTGTATTGGGTCTTAAAGCCCAATTAGTTGGGCTTGGACATTTTATTATGAAAGCTAGGCCTTGGGAGGAAGAGGCACAATAGAACAAAGACTAGGAAACCTTGCCTTATGTGGTAGAATTGGCCATTTGGAGTTATATTTTGATCCAATAACTAATTAGGAAGTTGTTGTGCTGTAGGGAGAGGAGACTTAAGTCATCCGTGAAGTATGATTCAGAATTCAGAGTTGAGGTGAGTCTCCTTTAATAGAATGCATGGGTCGAAGGCAACAAGGTCGGCCCACTAGTATAGATATAGCTTCATGATTGTCTTTGTGATAATTATTAAAGTAGTATGTGTTGCTTGATTTTATGTGAGATATGCATGATTTTATATGGTAGTAGTAGGGGGTGAGATAGACCCCGTACTAGGTTGGATTAAGACCGAAGGGTAGGTCGGACACCCATATATGCCTAGGGATGTCAAAAGCTTTCGTGGGATCCCGATTTCATACGGAATTAATTTTTTTGAAAATTTGGGAGCCACGGCGGGATTAAACCCCGTTTTTTAGGATCTAGATAGGAGTGTGTATTTTTGTCTCGTACTTCCGCGAGGGCCTCGTTTGTATATTTGTATAAAAAGATATATATAGACAATTAGGGTTTTGTAGCTTCACTAGTCACTCCACTGATTTGCGATTTCTCCCAAATGGTCGCCAAATCCAAAATTCCATTTGTTCTTTCAGGTCGTCTTCACAATCACATACTCATATATCAAAACTCAATAACTTCACAAATCAAATCCCCTCTCTAGCCCCTAGCAATCGATTGACAAAAATGGTCCAAGAGGCAAGACCATTAATGGAATGATGAGTCGACGAATAGATTACATGTTTGATTTCTCCTGCACCATCCATCTTCACCGTCTACTCCCTTCCACTAGTCGCCGTCCACTGTCGTTGACATACCTTCCTCTGATAACGCTGTCAACCATTCTTCCTATTGATTACCTTGTAGGCAGCAAGCATTTTGTTTGTGAAATTAGATTAGTCATACTTTTTTTTTTGAAACCAGATTGGTCATCTATTGGTGTCGATTAACATATAGTATGGATTTCATCTTCTGATTACATTAAATATTCTTGACTGTGATTTGTATTTTCTGATTACATTACATATTCTTGATTAGAATGATTACTTACATATTGACACATTGTTTTGTGTCATATGTGTTGTTTTGTTGGATCTTTTTGTGGTGTGTAGTTTGATTGTTAAATAGATTTAGATTATATTGTGTATGAATAATGAAATAACATCAATGCTTTAAATGATGCTATAACTTTTGATATATCTAAACGATATGTTTGTTGGTATGATTTGTGTTCAATGAAATAACATCAATGCTTTGAACCATTTTCAGATTCATGTCTTCAACAGACTTGAATCAACGCAATGAAGAGTTTGAAGATAATTGATGGATATTGGTGATGTAATATTTTTGGACATGTACTTTTCATTTGTAATGTTGAATTTTTCGTATTTTGTATTTCTAAGTTTGTTGTATATGTCATCTTTGTAATGTTTAATTTTTCGTTTTTTTTATGTTATATTTGTAATTTTTTAGTTGCTAAAAAACAAGATTTTAAGCTTTTAAAGCTTTTAAAGAAAATAGGTTTTTTTAGCCAAAAATATACCATTCTTTTACCATAAAAACTCAAATTTACGGCCATAAAACGGGGAACAGGGTTGGGATCGGGGGTCATAGAAGTATTTGGGAGCAAGACCTTGACCTATGTAATCAGGGGATTCGGGGGCGAGGCCAACAACTGAATTCGATGGCGGGGGCACGAGAGACAATTTCCAACCCCGTTTGCTCCCATTGAGATCTGCCTAATAAGGGTAGGTCGGACACCCCAGATATGTCTGGCAAGGTAGGGTTGAGCACCCAAATATGCTCAACAGGGTAGGTTGGGTACTCGAAGATGCCTGACAGTATGTTATGTTGTATATGATATGGTGGAGGAAACTCACTAAGCTTTGTGCTTACAGGTTCAGTTTGTATCTCATGTACCTCCAGCTCAAATGGGAAAGGGATGGATTGATCGCATCACATCACACTTTGATTTTCCACATTCGAGATTTTGGAATTTATACTCTAATGATGACTTTCTATGTACTGCCTTGATTGTACAAGTAAAACTATTTTGTGTCCTCATGGTTTTGAAAACAATGTTGTTTGTATCATGATTTGATAGACTAAAAAAATGAACTTTTTGGGTCATCATTTTTATGGATGTTACAATAATACTTTTAAATTTTTTGTATTATTTGAATAATACATATAATTATAATAATGAAAGTTGCTTTTGTAGTGGGATGATATTGCTATAACTCGATTGATCTTTGAAAATATGATGACGTAATAGGTTGAAATGAAGGTCCATTATTATAATAAACAAATAATGTATGTTGCTATTTCTTGCATTAAAACCTTGATAATAACCGGAACCATTAAGATATATAGAGTTTATTTGTATAAGAGGTGATGATGAGCATTAATATAGTATTAATCTTTTATTTAGAGCCTTATTAAAGAAACCTTTACACCTTTTTCTTCTGGTTTACCTTCATTCATCCATTATTTGTGGATTTCATAAAACATAACATGAGTTACACTTTCCAGACTCGTGTAATCTCATTAGCAAAATAAATGTAGTGTAAAGTTAAAGTAAACTTGTTAGTTGCTATATATTACAATATTTATAAGAGCAAGATTAGAAGTTGGAAATTAAGGAAAATTGTGTATGTGAACCTGCATAACTTTCTCTAACAATGTAAAAATCGAACTGCTTGTTAAATAGAAATTTATGAATGAGAGTAACTAGGGGTTAGCATTTGGACCTGGACTAGACCGACTCTTAGACCAAACCGATTTTGCAGAAATTGGTAGACCTTGGAATGAACCTATTGAGGCTTACCATGTCTTGGTACAGGTCCGATCTAGGGTCTAGTTCTCAGTTCTTAGACACAAGTGTGAGCATTTGGACCTGACCAACTTTTGGATTAGATCGGTTTTGTAGAAATTTATGGACCTTGGACCAGTCCTGTTGAGGCTTACCAAGTCAAGGTTCGGTTTCTCGGTTCGGTCCAAGGTCCAAATGGTCACCCTAAGAGTAACTAACCATTTTACTCTTATACTAATTTATGTTAAACATAAAATATTTTATATTTTTTAATGTAAACCGAAAATGTAACAAACCTTACGCCTAGTTCCTGAGTTTTAGTAAAAGAAAAGAAAAAGTGAATGAAACTATAGAGATAAAAGAAAAGGGGGGGGGGGGGGGGGGGGGGGGGTTCGTGTTCCCGAATTCGAAGGAAATGGAAGAAAAATTTTAAAAAAAAATTGTTCCTGAATTGAAATGAAGAGAAAAAACAGAAAAAAGAAAACAACGGTAAAAGAAAGCTTGTACAAAGTGCTTTTGATAAATAAGAATGTTGTTTAAATTTGGAACGAAATCCAAGTCGACCTTTTGTTTTAAAAGTATTATATTTGAAATGGAAAGTCCAAATGCTAAACTTTGGGTTGAATTACCTCTTTGTTTAGACTAGAGGGAGTGGTGGTGTCGTATTCCATACCAACTTATTAATCTTGAAGAAGAGCTTCTCAAGAATGCATTCCGCAAATTAGATAATCAAACATCTTTCTTCTTATTCTTTTCTAAATAATCTATTTTTTAACTGATGACACTCTTTTCACTAGACCAAGAGGACATAAAAATGAGAGAAACAAATTGAGTTGCATATTTTGAAATTGAACGCCAATGATGGAAAAAGAAGTTAAAAACCACCAAAATTTGAGGCGGTAGCATAAACTACAACCCTGGTTCCAATAGCAACACCAAGTCGATGGAAGCGCAAGCAAAGAAGAGATGAAGAATAGTAAAAAATGAATTTGGAGTTATACAATAAATAGTGAAATTTAGGAATTAATTTCGTTTGTAAAATGTTGGATCTTCTTAATCAAACCAGAAGTATACTTACCGGTTGGGATGTATGGTATTTTCACTTTTTGATGTATCATTTTGGTAATTGAAATTCAAAAGTTCAATAACCTTTTATTAAAGAAATTCGTATATTTAATTTTGAAACGAAGAACATAATAATCATTAAACAATTGCTATTGATGAATCAAACAGATACTTAACATAAATAGCATGTTTTGATATTTTCGGAATAAGATATCAGTTTATTACATGGGGTTTGGAGTCTTAGGGGTAAATTAAAATATTCAAATACTTAGAACATAAAAGCAACAAAATGTTGAGATGGCCGAGTTGGTCTAAGGCGCCAGATTAAGGTTCTGGTCCGAAAGGGCGTGGGTTCAAATCCCACTCTCAACATATCTATTTTTTATTCCTCTTTTAATTAATGGGACTTGCAACTTAATTCCACATTTTGGGATTGCATTTGCTTCTAACGAGTGTGAGGGCTTAAAGAATGAGTCGCTCCAACTTTTAAAATTTTCTTATTTTTCTTTACTTTTAGGTATTTCCGATCAAGGATCGTAGCATGTTACAATGACTAAACTAACCTTTCAATGATCTCTACATTTTGTTACTCATAACTCATAAGTTATATCAAAATCGTCATAATTGTAAAATAATCCACCTTAATGTTTGATTTCGACAATTTGGGATTGCTTTTGCTTCTAACAAGTCAAAGGCTTAAAGAATGATTCCCTCCAATTTTTAAAAGTCTTATTTTTCTTTATTTTTAGGTATTACCGATCAATGACCGTAGCATGTTACAATGACTAAACTAACTTTTCATTGATCCGCACATTTTATTACTTATAACTCATAAGTTATATCAAAATCGTCATAATTGTAAAATAATCCACCGTAAGGTTTGATTTCTAAAGCATGAGAAAATTAAGCCATAAATAAAACCGTTGGTAGAAATTGATACATATGGTATCCTTTTGAAAGTTTTTTGTCACATGTCATCACCTAATTCAATATACCACATGACATTTTTAATAAATTTTCAATTTCACTTAAATCCACCTCACAATTATGGTTTTTTTCGTTACTAAATTATATAAAAAAAATCTAAAAATATAATAAAGAAAATAAGGAAACTTAAAAAAGTCTCCATAAATTCTCACGTAATTTGTCAATTAATCTATTAAATTAAATTTAAATTCAAATCATCTTTCCTAATTGAAAAACATAATTTTCGACCAACTCCTTTTGAATTCACGATAATTTGCAGAAACCTTGTAAAATTGGTTCATTCACAGCTAATTTTGATATTCTTTCCAAATTGAGTGTTGTAAATTATTAAATATATAATGCGCAACAAAATATAATAATTTAAAAAAAAAAAACTCTGTATTACATGGGTCTCACACCTAGTTATGATACTATTCGACTTTCTGAGTTTGCATAGCTATTTTCTTCACATGTATTATGTATATATGATATTGTATCATGTTACATTCTTATATATCATATCGTATCATGTTACATTCTTAAGTTCCCATGTATTTTAGAAATAATTATTACAACTTGAAGTTACAATAAAACCTTATGAAAAAAAAATTGTAGTGCATATATGCTTCCCCAAAATTGTAGTGCATATACATTTCCCCTACGTTGTAGCTTTAATTTCGTTTTCCTTTTGTCGTTGTAAAAGATAGATATCAAATTCTATTAGTTTCAAGCTTGTGTTTGACTTAGGTGGTAGAGATTGATAAGGTGCATGAGGGAGGGAGGGAGGGAGGTTTTACAAGCCACATGGAAAAAATTAAAAACTTAACTCAATAAACAATATGAGAATTTTTAAGTATATTTATATTTCCAATAAAATCACATTTAGGATGGACGGTGTTGATGACGGACTTCGGTGGGTGGATGATGGCACCGCCAAGGCCACAGTTCCGAGCAAGACCAGGTATTGCGTTTGGGGAGAAAAACGGTTGACTTCCCTGGTCTCTCTCTCTCTCTCTCTCTCTATATATATATATATATATATATATATATATATATATATATATATATATATATATATATATATTATCTTATAAAAGAAATCCTATTATTTCTAAAAATAGATTGAATATAATAATATTATTTTTTTAAGACGTTCAAATCATTAAGCTGATAGTACAAGTAATCATCAATAAAATAATATTAAATTTTAACCTGTGTTTTGAATCCTTATATTTCTCAACAAATTCTATCTCCTTCCCTGAATTTCGGATAATTCAAAATTTGAAACCATCAGAAAATACATGTTGCTTCAAATATTCCTTCTGTAGATGGCTCTTTCTTAACAAATTTTTATTTTAATCCTTACATGTAATTGATTTCATCATTTTTAACTTTTTGTATTTTTATCTTATAAATATATTGGGTGAAGGCTTTATTATATCAGGTTTGTTCCTAAAAAGGTTTTTACTATGTTTCTTTAATGTGTCGGCTTTGCAGGTTCAAAGAACTCAACCAAGAGGGTCAGTTAGAGCATTGTATTATCATTAGTTTGTATATTTTGGCATCTTACTTTTGCAATAAAGAACGGTTAAACACAAGATTTGATATGATTAAGGTAGTTTGTATATTTTTCATCTTGTTTAGTCTAAAAATGAAACATTTTTCATCATTGGTCCTTATAATATCAAGTTTCATCACATGGACTTCTTGATTACAGTGATTATTGTCCTTATTATAAGGTTCTATATAGATTTTGTTCAATATTTTAAGGTTTCGAGAATCTAAATCAATATGAATCCTTGAATTACATACCATCGTTGAAAATGTTTTAATTTGTGACCAAACTTAGTTTAAAATCACAATGAACAAGTTGACACATGAGTATTTTGGCATTCTCAAAGACCTATTTATCGATTTTTGAACCACAACACCTGATATTTTAAAGGTTTATTTTTATAAACTATTATTTATATATTTTAGCATTTTACTTAGTAGGACATTAAATTAATAAATGAATTAAGTAAAACGAAAAAAAGGAGGACGATAAACAGTACAAGTGGTTTGGGTATGTATAAATGGAAGTAATAACCATTTAGGGGGTGTTTGGCAAAAAAAACTTATTGCTTATTAGTTTATTAGCTTATAAGTTAATAAGTAAGTGTAGGGTAACTTATGAAAAAATGACGTATTAGAGGTTCCCCACCGGAACAATAAACCCTAAGGCTCCTTTAGTGCCTCTTTCACTCAGAACAATAAACCCTAGCCACTATAATCGTTTTGGAGCAAGATCTAACCTTGGTGAAGCTTTTTGGAGCTTGAGAGAGAGGATAGTCATTGTGGAGCAAGAAGGGGGCCTTGGATCCAGAGTTGGTGGAGCATTTATGAGCATTTAAGGAAATAAATCGTTACCTTCCCTCTTTTGGTTTAATAGATCAACCTTGGCTATGAGATTAGAAGCTTTTATGCCATGCTTAAGAACTATTTTGAGTTAGAAGCCCAGATCTGAAGTTGCTACTTCAGATCTGAGTGTATCTTGGCCTGGAAAGTCATAAAGCATCCGTTTTTGGGTGGATAGTGAAACCTCTTTGTCTTAAACCTTAGTTTGGATTGTTTTAAGCTTAGATCTCTTGATCTACACGTAAAGTTTGCCACTTTATGTGAGGGATAGGCCTTAGAAGTATGGATCTATGAGTTGGAAGCCCTATTTGGCTCGAAAATCCACTGCATGGATTAAGGACTGAATGGACTCGGCGAGTCCTTTGAGTGGACTCGGCGAGTAGTATGAAGATGGAGACTAACTCGACGAGTTGGATGAACAACTCGGCAAGTGTGTTGAAGATTGCCTTGGACTCGGCGAGTTAAGTCGCGAAACCCCAAACCCTTTCGAGTCAAGGCTCAGTTTAGTGAGTTGAGTGGGGACTCAGTGAGTTGGACAGGACAAAACTCGGAAATCAGTGAACTCGGCGAGTCAGTAGGCTGACTGGGCGAGTAGGGTCAACATGGAAGGTTGACTTGGGCCAGGACTTTGACTTTGATCAGAGTTGAGGTAGTTGACTTTTAGAGGTCTGTCAAGCTAAGTGTTGCTTTGTTATTGGTAGCTCGGAGAGTTAGAGGAGCGGCGTTTCAGAAGGTGGTTGGTTAGCAGTCCGAGGGTTACCAGCAGAATTCAGCAGTTCAGGTGAGTTTCCTTCCAGTAGGAACGGGTTTAAGGCCACAATGCTGGCCCGTTCAGTTAGTAGTAGTTTCCGGACTTCGGTCCGATGCAGTAGTTAGTATGTTTGATGCCTTTGTGGCTCAGACATGATTTATGTGCTATGTGTTATGTGTTATGTGTTCCGGGCTACGGCCCGATGCAGTATGCAGTATATGTGTTTATGCTAGTTGATATGTTATGCTATGCTATGTTTAGTCAGTTAGTCCGGACTTCGGTCCGATGCAGGGGACAAGGTCCCAAGTCAGTTTCCGGACTTCGGTCCGATGCAGGGGGCAAGGACCCAGTTAGTTCGGACTTCGGTCCGATGCAGGGGACAAGTTCCCAGTCAGTTTCCGTACTTTGGTCCGATGCAGGGGGCAAGGCCCCAGTTAGTCCGGACTTCGGTCCGATGCAAGGGACAAGGTCCCAGTTAGTCCGGACTTGGTCCGATGCATTGGGCAAGGCCCAATATGTGCTTTATATGTTATTGTATGGTATGGGGTAGTTTGGGGGAGCTCACTAAGCTTCGTGCTTACAGTTTCAGTTTTTGGTTTCAGGTACCCAGTTTTCAAAGGAGGAGCTCGGGAAGATTGCAGTGCACACACCATAGTCAGCTAGCCTGGGATGTTTTACTCTGATAATAAGTTTGTATTTCGAATTAATGCTACGAAATTATGTTATGATTTATGATACGGTTTTTATGAATATGTTTTTAGTAATGTTTTAAAAGAAAATTTTAGTCGTGATTTTTGGGACGTTACAAGTTGGTATTAGAGCCTTGGTTTGAGGGATTCGGATACACTTCGAATGTGTCTGAACTCAAACTAAGGAAATGGTAAAAGGTTTTCAAAAGAAAGACATTTCGAAAGAAATTTTTAGGAAAGAAAGGGTTTTTCGAAAAAGCAAAAAGAAATTTTAGAAAGAAAATAACTTTAAAGAGAGAAATTGGTGTGGTGCATGCAATCAGCCGAGCTCAAGTAAGTACTCCCAAATTACCCATGCAAGTTTATGTGATAACTATCAGTTTCAGTTTCAATAGAACAGCATGCTAGTATAGGACTAAGGATCTAGGAGGATGCCTTATGTGCCTGCTTTATGTGTTTCAGCTTTACAAGATTTGCATGCTAGTATTGAGTAGACAGTAGTAGGATAGCCTGTTTAGGCTATGCCTGATAGTATGAGCTTAGCATTGTATGCTAGTACAATATCTCGTCATGAGAATAGGTTTGCTTGAGTAGTTTCCTGTATCCGAATGTTGCTTGCTTTGTGCTTTGTGGGACTCCGAGTGACGGGAGTTAGCCATTAGGTGAATACGTCACATCATATGTGATCAGGATTGAATAATCTCAGAGTGTTGGATTTGGCCCTATTGCGCAGCTCTTGTTTGAGTCTAACTGTTGTAGGGATGAGTCTTTTACTCGAAGGATTATCTGAGCCTCATCACATGTGATGGTATTCAGGTGATGACTAATTAGTATTACAAGGAGGCCTTCAGCAGCTGAGGACTGGTTTGATTGGAGTTAGAGGTTCCCTAGGGCAAGCCTAGGATGAGAGTAGCAGAGATCAGTAGCAGTAGAGTGACTTGGTGGAGTTGAGGTAACTCTTGAGGAAAGTACGGATAGATGTGGGAGGTATATGGGCCCGTACTACTGAAAGCAGAGGATCCGTACTCGATTCAAGAGGGGCCGAGACAAAACCAGGGAACTAGTAGAGTGTGTGAGAGATCCCTCAGCAGCGGTGTGTATATTGATCAATAGTGTGTTATATTTTCAGCATGGTGAATTTGTGCGAGATACCAGTTAGCAGTTCAGGTACCAGGGAGGGATCTGGCTCGGGCTTTGGAGCCGGGCAACTTGACGATCAGATGAAGAATTTCATTTCTGCAGAGATTATGTGCAACATTATCGATCAGACTCCAGTGATTTTCGGTTCAGTTAAGGAGGCCATTATGGAACTTATGGACAATCATCTTGAGGCCTTTAGGGCCGAGGTGGTTTCAGGGCAGATTGGGGCTCGTTTAGAGCCCGATTCGTATGAAGTTCAGGGAGATCCCATTTCCAGCTTTCGCCATCAAGGGATAAGAGTGAGTCAGGCACCCTATCTTCAAGAGAGACCTCTGCATGATTGGATAGTTGAGGAGGTTTCGCGAGCCATTCGCGAGGGGTTGCCCGGCATGGTCGCGAAGATTATTGATAGGTTGACTACGAAGCTCCACGATCAGACATCAGTTGTTCAGATGATGGATGGGGTTGATAGGGTAGCTCAGGAGCGAGAGCTGGGCCGGGAGTCGAGAAGGAAGAGGAAAACAGATGGGTCACAGGTATCCACAGGTTCGGGCAAGAGGCCCAAAGGGTCGGATTGGAGATCGAGGTACTATCAGGGCCGCAGTCGATGCGGGAAGTGTGGTAAGTCGCACTTGGGTGCGTGCAGGAGTGGTAGTGGTGGTGTTTTGGGCTGTTTCAGATGCGGCCGAATGGGTCATTTCAGCAGGGATTGTACTACTAGCATCGCCTAGGGGCTTGACCCGATATATTTCCATTGCGGTCAGAGAGGTCACAAGAAGGCCCACTGTCCAGGTGTGTTTGCAACAGAGCAGGTGATAGCTCATGCGTCTATGTCTTCGAGTACCACCAGCGGTTGTCGGGGCCGAGCTAGGGCGCCCACGACTCGAAGTAGATTGTACTGGTTGATTGCAGCCAGGGTCCGGGCAACGCTGGGTGTTCGAGGTATGTATCTTTTTCCTTCTTGTCAATTATTATTCATGATATTATTGTTATGTTTCTGCAGCGACATTTATAAGCGTATGTTTTGGGGTATCATATTACCTGTTTGTGATCGAGTTTTATGTCATCTGCATACCTTGGATTTTTGGTTAGTAGTCAAGGGATGGGTTTTATCGAAAAAGGTTACTTGGGGTGCAGTAAGTGTAGCATGCCTTGGAGGGACTCGGTATGTCTCGCTAGTTCGGAGCCGTATAAGTTTTAGAATGGACAGGTTAGATCCCTAGCTATGGTAAGCTTGGGATTCATCAGCGGATTGATTTTGGAATGGTAGTAAGGATTGGGATTTCTCTTTACTGAGCATCGAGGTGTAAGCAGGATCGAAGTGGGGAAGAATTCTCTAAGTGTACAAGGGTAAGAGCACGTAAATCCAGAACGAGTACGTGATTTTGAGAAGGAAAAGAAGTAGTTCAACGTTTGATGGATTGAGTAGTTTAGGGTTGGGAGTTTGAGAAACTCCCCATCAGTCCGTGCGTGTAAATGGTAATGGTGAGAATGTGGTTCGGATTCCGGTGAAGGGTCACCTGTAGGACTCGTGTGATTCGGAAAGGAGGATCTTGAGATCGGTTAGCAAGAGATGTCTCTGTGTTAGTAGTCAGTGGTAGAGACAGCATGTAGGGATGTGTGAATTCAGGAGTTGGAAATTTGGAAACTTCCCAATGTTAGTTTCATGTTTCTGGATTAGTAGACGGTTGGCTTGGTAACCAAGTCCAAGAATTCCTTGACGGAACGCTAATTTCATCAAGGATATAAGATGTCAAGGTTGATGTAGCATCTGATGATCGAGGACTGATTTTGAGAAGTCAGGATGAGGAATTGCTAACAGAACTAGGGATAGTCAGGAAGTCCTCGGAATAGTGATTAGTAAGCAGCCAGATAGTAGTAATAGTGTTGTAAGTCTACGGGGGTAGCCGTAGCATTCACTAGCAGCCAGATAGTAGTAGTAGTGTTGTAAGTCTGCGGGGGTAGCCGTAGCATTCACTAGCAGCCAGATAGTAGTAATAGTGTTGTAAGTCTGCGGGGGTAGCCGTAGCATTCACTAGCAGCCAGATAGTAGTAGTAGTGTTGTAAGTCTGCGGGGGTAGCCGTAGCATTCACTTGCAGCCAGACAGTATTAGGGGTTGTAGGTCTACGGGTGTAGCCGTAGCATTCGCCAGGTTAGTAGACAACATGAGCACGTTGTTTGGACGCAAGGGAGAAGCAGTAGTATCCACCAGTTCATGTGCAACAGCTAGCATACAGAGATCCACGTGTTGGATTTCGATTTTTTCCAGAGTCTAGTCATGGTTAAGCCAGTAATGCGACAGATGGATCGTCATCACAGTCATGAGATCAGTGAAGCAGCGAACCATTGGGGTTCATGTATGCTAAGGGCTACCATTAGCCTGGGAGCCATCATTATAGTCTTGGATTTGTTGATGTTTGGATTCGACATTTGGACCCGTTCGGTTGGATCTGGAGGTCGTTAGGACCACAGTAATAGGATGACCAGTGGAAACTAGTTCCAAAGAAAGGTTTCGTTCAGGTAGTTCAGTGTTGTAGGCAGTCCAGTGTTTAAGGCAGTTCAGTGTTTCAGGCAGTTCAGTGTTCCAGGTAGTTCAGTGTTTCAGATAGTTGCAGTATTTTGGACAGTATTAATTTGGTGTCGGACTGCAAGTTCAGCCATATTAGTTGGACCTGGGTGGTCTCAGTTCATCCGGAAGCCAGATATGGAATAGCAGAATTTTCAATCAGTAGCAGTGCGAGTATGCAGCGTATGGTAGGATTCAGTCAGTTGTTAGTGGGGTGCGCGACACCAAATGGTAGTAGAAAGAATGCCCAGTGGATATTGGCGACGATGATCCGTGCTGGGAGTAGCGGGAGTAATAGATTTGGTGGAGACAGGGTCTTCACAGTGGTAGAGTAGATAGGTGGTTATGGAGCATTGCCTTGGGAAGGCAAGTAAATCGTGCAAGGAAAGAAGGGGGTGAACCCCTACGGGGTCAGTGCAGTATTTGGAGATTATCAGACGGATTGTCGGTTGAGTGAGTTGCGTTTCCAGAATGTTCAGGGTCAGGATGGACCCGAGATTGTTTTCTGTAAGGTTTGGCATTGATATGAATGACTGAGCGGGTGGTCAACGAAGGTAGGCAGCTGGTGTTAGAATGAATGGTGGGGTATTGGAGGCAGATCGCAGTCGGTGAATCGTAGCAAACTTCAAGGACGAAGTTTAGTTTAAGTGGGGGAGAGTTGTAACACCCAAAGTTGGAAAGCCAAGAAAAGAAAGAAAACCCTAATTTTAAGAAGAGACTCGGCGAGTCCAAGGAGGGACTCGGCGAGTCCGAGCGGGGTCCGGGTCGAGGAGTTAGCGGCCGACTCGGCGAGTCGGCCAAGGTGACTCGGCGAGTCTGGTCTGGGTAAGGAAAACCCTAAATCCGGGACTTGGAGCTTATTTAAACGCCTCATCCTCTTCCCTAAGGCTCCTTTAGTGCCTCCTTCACTCAGAACAATAAACCCTAGCCACTATAATCGTTTTGGAGCAAGATCTAACCCTTGGTGAAGCTTTTTGGAGCTTGAGAGAGAGGATAGTCATTGTGGAGCAAGAAGGGGGCCTTGGATCCAGAGTTGGTGGAGCATTTCTGAGCATTTAAGGTAATAAATCGTTACCTTCCCTCTTTTGGTTAAATAGATCAACCTTGACTATGAGATTAGAAGCTTTTATGCCATGCTTAAGAACTATTTTGAGTTAGAAGCCCAGATCTGAAGTTGCTACTTCAGATCTGAGTGTATCTTGGCCTGGAAAGTCATAAAGCATCTGTTTTTGGGTGGATAGTGAAGCCTCTTTGTCTTAAACCTTAGTTTGGATTGTTTTAAGCTTAGATCTCTTGATCTACACGTAAAGTTTGTCACTTTATGTGAGGGATAGGCCTTAGAAGTATGTATCTATGAGTTGGAAGCCCTGTTTAGCTCGAAAATCCACTGCATGGATTAAGGACTGAATGGACTCGGCGAGTCCTTTGAGTGGACTCGGCGAGTAGTATGAAGATGGAGACTAACTCGACGAGTTGGATGAACAACTCGGCAAGTCTGTTGAAGATTGTCTTGGACTCGACGAGTCTATTCTTGGACTCGGTGAGTTAAGTCGCGAAACCCCAAACCCTTTCGAGTCAAGGCTCAGTTTAGTGAGTTGAGTGGGGACTCAGTGAGTTGGATAGGACAGAACTCGGAAATCAGTGAACTTGGCGAGTCAGTCGGCTGACTCGCGCGAGTAGGGTCAACATGGAAGGTTGACTTGGGCCAGGACTTTGACTTTGATCAGAGTTGAGGTAGTTGACTTTTAGAGGTCTGTCAAGCTAAGTGTTGCTTTGTTATTGGTAGCTCGGAGAGTTAGAGGAGCGGCGTTTCAGAAGGTGGTTGGTTAGCAGTCCGAGGGTTACCAGCAGAATTCAGCAGTTCAGGTGAGTTTCCTTCCAGTAGGAACGGGTTTAAGGCCACAATGCTGGCCCGTTCAGTTAGTAGTAGTTTCCGGACTTCGGTCCGATGCAGTAGTTAGTATGTTTGATGCCTTTGTGGCTCAGACATGATTTATGTGCTATGTGTTATGTGTTATGTGTTCTGGGCTACGGCCCTATGCAGTATGCAGTATATGTGTTTATGCTAGTTGATATGTTATGCTATGCTATGTTTAGTCAGTTAGTCCGGACTTCGGTCCGATGCAGGGGACAAGGTCCCAAGTCAGTTTCCGGACTTCGGTCCGATGCAGGGGGCAAGGACCCAGTTAGTTCGGACTTCGGTCCGATGCAGGGGACAAGTTCCCAGTCAGTTTCCGTACTTTGGTCCGATGCAGGGGGCAAGGCCCCAGTTAGTCCGGACTTCGGTCCGATGCAAGGGACAAGGTCCCAGTTAGTCCGGACTTGGTCCGATGCAGTGGGCAAGGCCCAATATGTGCTTTATATGTTATTGTATGATAATAAGTTTGTATTTCGAATTAATGCTACGAAATTATGTTATGATTTATGATACGGTTTTTATGAATATGTTTTTAGTAATGTTTTAAAAGAAAATTTTAGTCGTGATTTTTGGGACGTTACAAGTTGGTATTAGAGCCTTGGTTTGAGGAATTCGGATACACTTCGAATGTGTCTGAACTCAAACTAAGGAAATGGTAAAAGGTTTTCAAAAGAAAGACATTTCGAAAGAAATTTTTAGGAAAGAAAGGGTTTTTCGAAAAAGCAAAAAGAAATTTTAGAAAGAAAATAACTTTAAAGAGAGAAATTGGTGTGGTGCATGCAATCAGCCGAGCTCAAGTAAGTACTCCCAAATTACCCATGCAAGTTTAGGTGATAACTATCAGTTTCAGTTTCAATAGAACAGCAGCTAGTATAGGACTAAGGATCTAGGAGGATGCCTTATGTGCCTGCTTTATGTGTTTCAGCTTTACAAGATTTGCATGCTAGTATTGAGTAGACAGTAGTAGGATAGCCTGTTTAGGCTATGCCTGATAGTATAAGCTTTGCGCGGATACACGGCTAGTATATATATATATATATATATATATATATATATATATATATATATATATATATATATATATATATGTATATATATATATATATTATGGTTACTTGTACTTCCTCCATAAATACTTGTATAAAAATAGTTTTGTATGTATGTAGTATTTTTCTAAGTTAGTTTTGTATGATTTTAAATAATACTAATATGATGTGGCAAGTCAGTTGAGTTGGTTGGAAAAAATACATTTTTATGTGTTGTAGGTTGAAAAAATGGAAGAGATAAGAGAGTAGAAAGTTGTTGTGAAGCTATGTAACAAATGAGTTAAGTTTGTTGGGAGGGGTGGATACCCTTCACCCTTATAGTAACAATGTCCATGTTTTCGTCCGATGAGAATCAAGGACACACTTGATTTTTTTGATGTAATCCTAAAAATGTGAAAAAAAAATATATTTTGAATCAATACACACTGATTCAATTACCGGTCTGGGCATTTCAAATCTATAAATACCTATCTTTTTCATTGTGTCCTCTATAACTTAAAAAAAATCTTCCTTTCAAGAACCCTATGTTATCACCGTCGTTATTTTCGCTTCCTTTATTCAACAATCTTTCATCTACAAAAATGGTGAAATCTAGAGCCTCATCAAAGAATCCTACAGTATTTGTTCCTAAGAATGACTTATGTAAACCTACATCTTGCAATAATTAAGTCTTCCTAAACATGAAACTCTTCGATTATGAGATAGCAATTCTCATTGAAGCTCTACAACAAGCATGTTATTTCTGTTCCCCTTATATTTTTGACTGGTGACGTTCCTCTAAAGTACACCAAGAAAGCTCATCTCTCTGTTGTTGTCGACAAGGAACAAGATCCTATTCAGTTTATCCTCATCAATGACATATTTATGTTTTTCACCAATCCAACCTTCTTTGAATCGTTTGGTTTGCCTCGAGTGGCTTAGAACCATCAATTTGAACAACTAATCCATCATCAAGTTTTCAAACTCATCAAGAATCTAGAACATAAAGGTCCATTAAACACGACAAACTAATTCAAGAAGTCTAAATTGTCCATCGTCTGGAGTTTCATGATGCACATATGTTTAACTGGGAAGACCAGTGAGACACATTAACTCAACATGCATGCCAAGTTCGAAGCACATTTGGAAATGGAAACCAGATGACTGATTGATTATGGACGTATCTTATAGGGATATTTCAAGGATTACATATGAATAAAGAAGAATGATGTTTCTCACACACATTTTTGGGATATCCACTTAGAAACAATCTATATCGCTTCCAAAGTATTGGTAAATGACAAATTAGTGAAATTTAAGGATAGTCAGCTCAAGAGGCTCACTACCGAATATCAATCTGACTTTGGTCCCTAGAAAGTGTACATGTCAAGAGTGAGGGTACAGCCTATGAATACATCTAGAGTGAGGGTACAGCCTATGAATACGTCGTTAGTGCTCTCTTTCTTCCCGTTATCCATCTCGATAGTGAATGTTTCGTTTAGTGGTTGGGGTTTGTGTTTGAGTAACTATTTGAATTTATGACTAACAAAACACCTCTCCGCACCACTATCAAAGAGAATGCATGCATAAGAGTTGTCGAAGAGGAACGTCCTCATGACAACGGTGGGATCTGGTACTGCCTCCTTTTGGCCCACTGTCAGCACTCTCCCTGTGTTGCCATCATTTGTTGCTTTGGGGCAATCCCTCGTGTAGTGCCCTGTTTCGCCACATCCATAGCAAGCTTGGCTTACTCAAGCTCTGGGGGTCTGAGCATTAAGTTGCTCAAGTCTCTTACATAAATGGGCGGTTTGCCCCTTTCTGTTGCAATTCTTGCAATACATCTCTCCGCAAACTCCCATGTGATGGTAGTTACATTTGTTACACAGTGGGAGGTTTCCAGCATATCGACTGGGAGGTGTTAGAGCAGTGGGAAAAGCAGCAAGAATGGTATCAACATAGACTGCCACTGTTTGTTTTTTTTAGGGCTCCTGCAAAGATTGACCCTTTCGTTTGTTCTAGAACACATTTTTACTGCTACTCTCCTTGGGCTGTTCGGGAATGACTGTCGTAGAGTCTTGTTGATCTCCATGACCTATCAGCGTTTGTGCCAGGCATTTAGCACTGTTAAAGGTAAGTGGAATTGTAGCTAAAACATTCCCTTGGTTCGGGAGCTTTAATCCCTATATGTACCTCTCCACTTTCTTGCTTTCCAGGGTGACTATCCCGGGACACAGAAGATCCTGGTCACTGAACCTAGCAGTGTAAGCATCGATATCGGAGCCCTTCATCTTCAGACTCTAGAGCTCCTGCTTTAGTTTTGGCATGTCGCCCCTCTGGCAGTATTCCTTTAGCATCGGTTCTTTGAAATCATCCCAATTCATAGCGTTGGCTATCGGGAGAGTCAGGTACTTGACTTGGCTGTTCCACCAAGTGAGGGCTCTGTTTGTGAACATGCATGCTACAAATTTTACTTTGCTAGACTCGGGCCATGCACAAATCTTGGATATTGATTCGATCTTCTCGAACCAACGCGTTAAGGCAATGACTCCTCCAGTGCCATCAAAGGATCAAGGTTTGGCGTTGGTGAAGTCCTTGTACGAACACTCCCTTGAGTGTCCATGACTGTCTCCTTGATTAGAAGGGTTGGTGCCATAACTGGCCCCGCTAGAGCCACTTGCGTTTATTTGTGTCATGGCTGCCGCTACTGCAACAATTACTGCTGCTTAGAACACAGTATGGCCGTACTGAGGAAGTGGTGTGATAGTTTATTTTGTTTAATTCTTTTTATAGTTTATTTTAGTTTATTTCATCCATAATTTAGATAATTTCCATGCATATTTTCCTTTTTGTTATTTTATGACTATTTCGAGTACTTTCGAATTTTGTGAGCAAAATTGCAGGTTTTCGGGTCTAGCAGAGCGGGAGTGTTCGGGACGTATGGGAAGCGATGAGATTTGGTAGACAAAAAAGGATGTTAGGCTTGGTGATTGTGGAGATGATGCATGGAGCGAGCTTGATGATTATATGAAGGCTTGGGGAGAAAAATCTTTAAATTTGCAAGATGTGGGAGTTTATTCAAGCGTGCGTAGATTATTAACTGGGCGAGTTTGGAGGATTTGGAGAGGCCAAATTGGGCTTAAAATGAAGAAAAACTTGACGAAAATGAGCTAGGAGGTGATTGGATTCGATCTAGGCTAGTGGGATATGTTTTGGAGACCCAAAAACTCAAAGAAGCCAATGTCAGGCACCACCCGCACAACAACATGCGGGTCGCGCAAGGCTCTGCATGGGTAATTTCGGAAATCCATTTGGAAGGCTATTTGAGGAAGGTTGGTGCCCATCTTTTGCATACTCTTGGACATCCGATTTTTGGAGATTCTCTCTGGAGTTTTGAAGACTTTTTAAGGCCAAGAACACCTCAAGAACATCATCTTTTTACCTCTTGATTCTTGCTTAATGTTTGGTACAATCTTCTCTAACTTTGTTTCTTTGAGTTTAGCCATGCTTGGCTAAACTAATCTTGGTTGACTTTTGTTGAATCCTTTAAACTCTTGTTGAATGTTGAAGAATCCATGAACATGTTGTTAAATCTTTATGGGAATGTTTTGTGTTTTAACATCTTATCACTACCTGTATGTTTTAGTTCATGAGTTTAAATGTGTTAGTGGTGATTAGTTGGCTAATTTCTTGATTAAATAAAGGATCCTCAAATTAGCAAGAAACAAATGATTTTTGTGTTGTTTTTGCTTCCCACAATCATAAAAACATTTCCTCCAACATGGTGGTGAAAGCATTTGACACATCTTGGATTTGGTGACTTTTTGGTTCTTAATGCTAGTTGACTTTCACTAATTACATGCTTAATGGAAATTGTCACTTTGACTAAGGAAATTGTTATGAGCTTCTCTAATCATTTTAACAACTAAGAAAAGTCTAGGTAATCTCAAGCTTCTTGGATTACTATAGCCAAATTGAGGATTTAAAACAAGTATTGCACCATTGAATTCTAATGATATGTTCATCAAAAGTCAAAGTGAGGAAACCTTAAGTCAACCATCCTTTTCTTATTGATTTACATCAAATCTTGTTTTTGTTAGATTGTCAATTTAAATCATAGTTTAATTCTAGTTTGTTTCAACTACTTCAAAACACCAAAACCCCCATTTTTAATTTATTGTCATTTAGCAAGTATTTTCACAAAGTGATCTTTCATAGAGTTATAAAATGGACCAATCTCCGTGGATTCGATCCCTTTACCACTATACACTACTTTAGTGTGTAATATTTAGGATATTAATTTTGTTGGCCTCGACAACCACCATGGTGGCGGTGGTGGATTCGTTGGAGAGTTATTTTTCTTCCTATTGGACTTCTTGGAGGCATCTTTCTCTAAAATAATTTAAGAGAAAATGATGATAAGTCCTTTATAGTGATCATGAGTCAGGTGATATTGAACAAGGTATATTTTATCCTGATAGTTACAGTGTTCTTTTAAGCGACTTACAGTGGAAGTCTACTAATATAAGTAAACAATCGCCTTGAAATTAATAGCAACACTTGGAATGAATTTATATGATGTGATTTGTGCCTGATCCCCCTATGATCACATGGTGTACGCAAATTATATATAACTAAGACTAAATAGGCTTTTGATTAAGTGATCCTACTCTAAGTCCACAACCAAACAAGGAACCAGAAATAAAGTTAAATCACCTATTCAAAGTCTATAAAGTGTTAATTATATAAAACTTATATGTATACACTTAGAAAATATAGATCTATTAGCAAGAGTTATTTTTTTTTCACGTGTTTGGCTCTAGTATTGTAGTGCTATTAAAAAACTCTTATAGTATTTTAACTGTATGTTCGGTTGTATTGTTTCCTTTGTATAGAGTTTGGTAAGTTTTAGACTTGTTGCAACACTGCAATCGCTCCCAAACACATGTTGGTCGTATCTCAAATAAATATAGTTGATCAGGCTATATTTATCCCAGATATAATTACATAACTATCCAGGTTTAACCGTAGTATCCAACATCTAAATACTTTTGTTTTGTTCTTCTTATGATACTGTTTCTGGTATGTATGTATACTTGTATACTTCTTATAAAATGCTTTGGCCTCTTAGTGTTTATAGTTGTATATCATGTAAGGTTTGATATACTTAGTTCACTATAGATAATGCTTTGATACCAATCTACCCACCCCTAAACTGGAACAACGGAAACGTTCGGGGGGGGGGGGGGGGGGGGGAGAACGTCATGTATAGTATCACAATGATTGCATAATAGTAATCAAAGCAAACACAACCATTACATTGATAAGGTAAAGTATTTACATATGTTCGATACATAGTTTGTATAGCATCAAAATGTATAGTAAAAGCATAACAAACGCGACTCCTAAAGCTTCATCTTCCCAAAACCTGCGGGTGTACATGTCTACCAGTTCATTGAGATTACAAGTGGTTTTAAAAGTATATCAAAATTTAAAATGTTATAGTGTACTTCCAGAAAACCCAATATTTTTTTAGTGAATGTAATGTAGTCATGTATATTCCTTGTAAATGTATATTGTATTAGTGTACTAAGTACTAGAAAATAGTGTATTGTAACTATATTTGTATGAAAGCCTTTGTATGGATGCCTAGATACCACCAGCAGTAATGTAAAGTAGTGTATTGTATTAGTGTTTGTACAAAAACCTTTGTATGAATGCCTGGTTACTACCAACTGTAATTTATAATAGTGTACTGTATGAAAACCTTTATATACAAGTTTGGATACCACCACCTGTAATGTATAGTACTATAATATAGTTTTATTAATTAAAATAAAACCATTGAAGTAGTGTTAATCCCGTAAAAAAATGTTGTAGTTATATTGTTGTGAGCTTCATATAAACATACTTGATATGACCTAGTGACCTCTATGACGTTCTTCAGGCATCCGAATGTTATGACATATGTTACCCCAGGTCTGCCGGCCTAACTATAGCTAGCATTTCAATTGTGGGATTGTCAGTCCCGTATAGATCTACACACAGATCTCATGCTCCCCCTCCAGGAGACTCTGGTTATATTGTATAGGATTTAGTTCCGTACCCTGATGGATACAATTGAAGTAGTGCCTCACAACCCTGTATTAACTAGTTTACGTGTAGTGTTACAGTGTTCTCTTGTACCTGAAACTGTATGTATAACCTTATAATAATGTACTTTGTAATGTAAAATAATTATACTCAAATAATTATTTAGTAGTTTATCCTTGAATCAATGTATAAGAGTAGTGTTCCATAAAGTATACCAACTATAGCTTATATAATTTTTTCTGAATTGTGTACTTGAATTTGTAAAATAGAGTAGTGTTTCCCAAAACTATACCTATATAGTTTGAATGTATGTTCTTGTTCTGTGTATTATACTTAGCAAAGTAATGTAGTGATTTACAAACTATACCAATTATAGTTTAAATGTAATGTTCTGTAATGTACTGAAAACTTTTGCAATTAAGTTTTATGAAGAAAGATACCCTTATGCTCGACATGTTACAAAAGGGTTAAAAATATATGAATATTTTTATAGATTGTAACGAATACTCGTTTTGAATCAATTGCAAATGTTTTAAAGCTGGTGGAAAACGTTTGTATAAAAAATAGTTCTTGTCTTTTACTTGGATTCCCCCTTTAAAAACATTAAAAAAAAGTGAAAATGTAAGGATATGAACTCATCTCTGTTAGGTGTTCGTGTTGGGATTGCGTGATTGAAGAGACGATCCTCGGGCTAATGTATGTGATAAGAACGATATCCTAGAATAATTTAAACACGTAATCACATTTAAATTAGTGAAATAATAAATTAAAGTGTTAGACAACACTTGATTCGTGTACAGAGTTTCTTGTAAGCATTACCGAAAATGGTATGAAATGTTGAGGAGGGTTTTTGCTCAAGGCTCAACTGAAATCCTTGATTTTGGTCCTAAATTCTCAACCAAGGACCAGGTTCTCGGTTTTAAGGTGTTCTCGGCCAGGAAGGTGTTTTCGGTCCAGCTTGAAGATTCGAAGATTGTTTTTGGTGTTCTTGGTAAAATTTATGAAAATTTGAAGCATTTTTCTTGAAGGAAAGAGTGTGCTTGGATGATACTTGAGAGAGAAATGAGAGTTTTTTTGGAGTGAAAGAGTAAGTAAATGACTTATTTTTCGGGTAAAACTATATGTATCGGTTGGGTTTTCGGTCGGAAAGGGGGTTCTCGGCCGAAATCCATTTTCTATCCGAGAACTGTTTTCGATAGGGAGGTTTTCGGTCCGAGGTTCTCAGTTCCAAAAGGGAAAACTTGGATTTTTAGTGTATTTTATTTCAAATACTTATATAAAAGCATCCTTTATATAATTTAAAACATTTTTTTAACCCTCACGGACTTCACGAAATAGATAAAATTATAAATTTTATTTAAGATGGTTTGACTTTTAATGACTAGAAAAATAACGGGTTGTTATAGATTATAATAGAATTGGGTATATCTACTTAATCAAGCATAAGTCAGAAACCTTTGAAAAGTTCAAAGAGTTTAGATGGGAAGAAAGATAAAGATGCTCCGATCCGATCGAGGTGGAGAGTATCTTAGTATCAAGTTCCACAACTATCTTAAGGAATGTAAAATTGTTTCACAGTTGACGCCACCTAGGACACCACAACTTAATGGTGTGGCTGAGAGGCGCAATCGAACCTTGTTGGATATGGTTCGTTCCATGATGAGTTGAGCTTCATTACCTATCTCATTCTGGGGGTATACCTTAGAGACTGCCACCCATATCCTTAATCTAATCCCAACTAAGAAGGTTACAAAAACGCCTCACGAAATGTGGACATGGAAGGTTCGCTCGTTAACACAGATCAATGTTTGGGGTTGCGAGGCTTTCGTAAGACGAGAGACTCACAACAAGCTCGAACCTCGCAGTGAGCGTTGTATTTTCATTGGCTATCCACAAAAATCCTTTGGATATCTCTTTTATAGACCGAGTGACAATGTTTTCTTCGTTCCGAGGAGATGGGTTTTCCAAGAAAGAGAACTCATATGCCAAGAGGACAGTGGGAAGCAAATTGAACTTGAAGTGCTTCAAGAGTTAAGTGATGAAGGAACCTCAAACACTAGTGCTCAAACCGAGGAGGAAACTCCTGTTGAACCAGTTGACGAGTACGTATCTCTGAGACGTTCCACTAGAGTTAGTGTTCCACCCGTGTTACATGGTTTTCATATAACAGCTGAAGGGTGATACATTTATCAGTGATAGTACACTGGTAAATTTGGATGGACCTAACAACTATAAGGAAGCCACGACAGGCCCCAGGTCTGCAAAATGGAAAGAGTCGATGGACATCGAGATTCAGTCCATGTATGACAATCAAGTTTGGAACTTGGTTGACAATCTACCAGGTCGTAAGACGGTCGAGTGCAAATGGATCTTCCAGAAGAAGACTGACATGGATGGGAAAGTACACAAATATAAGGCACGATTGGTTGCGAAGGGCTTTACTAAAACTCATGGAGTTGACTATAACAAGACCTTCTCACCAGTGGCCAAAATCAAATCTATAAGGGTTATGTTGGCCATAGCCATTTCATGATTATGAAATATGGCAAATGGATGTCAAAACCACTTTCCTTAATAGGAAATTGGCTGAAGATGTTTACTTGAGTCATCCAGAGGGTTTTATCCATGCGAAGTACCCTAATAGAGTGTGTAAGCTTGAAAATACATTTATGGATTGAAACAAGCATCTCATAGATGGAATATTTGCTTCGATGAGAAAGTCAAAGAGTTTGGTTTTTTGAGAAGCGAAGATGAGTCTTGTGTATATGTCAAAGCTAGTGGGAGTGTAGTTAGTTTTTTGGTGTTGTATGTAGATGACGTACTGCTCTTAGGAAATGACATTCCAACCTTGCAGGAGGTTAAGTCCTGGCTTGGAAAGTGTTTCACTATGAAGGACCTCGGGGAAGCTACTTACATTCTAAGGATAAGGATATTGAGAAATAGGAGTAAAAGACTAATAGGACTTAGTCCAAGTACCTACTTGGACAAGGTGTTGAAACGTTTCAGCATGGAGAATTCCAAGAAAGGTGAATTGCACATCCTGAGCAATACCAAATTGAGTAAGACTCAGAGTCTGAATACCGATGCCGAGATAGCAGAGATGAGTTGAGTACCACATGCTTCTATAGTTGGCTCGATCATGTATGCTATGACATGTACTCGCCTTGATGTGGCCTTTGCCTTGAGCATAGTTAACAGATATCAAGGAAATCCTGGTAGAGCTCATTAGACTGCCGTGAAGAACATTCTTAAGTACATACGGAGGACTAAGGACTGGGTCCTTACACTCAGTGAGAGTGATGACTTGAAAGTGACAGGGTATAGTGACTCCAGCTTTCAGACCGACAAAGATAATTTCTGCTTTCAGTCAGGATGGCTATTTACCCTTAATGGAGGAGCAATAATTTGGAAAAGTTCCAAACAGGAGATTATAGTTGATTCAACATGCGAATCAGAGTACATAGCACCAAGCAAAGCATCGAAAGAGGCGATATGGATGAAAAACTTCATCAGAGACCTTGGAGTTGTACCAGCTGTAAAGGAGCCTATGGAGATTTTTTGTGACAACGAGAGTGTAGTCGCCTTAACAAAGAAACCAAGGGATCATGACAGATCAAACCAAATCGATAGAAAATATCACTTCAATCTAATTTAAGTTATATTATAGGGTTCTTTCCATAAAAACCCTATCTTTTGATTTTATAGACCTAAATCTTTACATTTGTTTTTTCAAAAAAGACTAAAACTTTATCCGTTACTTGTAATTTCGACGCAACATATCACCAACATGTACGAGTTTTTTATGTTTCATAAAGACCCTTCATTTGCATTTTTTCCATTTTAGTCCTAATTTTTTTTTTCAAAATAAACTCAAATTTAGCTTATTCATTATTATTTTATTAAGCAAGCCTGCTATCTTCTTTTCCAAAGCTAAAAGTAGTATATCGGTTTTGAACATGTTTCGATTTTATTTATAGCCAAATTAAAGCAAAACCGATTATGGCTAGATAGGTTTCGGTGATCAACGATTTAGGTTTTTTTTTTTCCAAATTTGAAATGAAATCATGTTAGAAAAAACTATGTTTTCTGCTAAAAATCAGTTCAATTCGATTATAGTAGAAAATCAAGAAAAAAAAAATCCAATTTCATAAAAGCTTACAAACATAGTGAAATTGTAAATAGTTATTTATAGAATGATATTCGTAACATATATATATATATATATATACTCCTAAACTACTTCTAAAATCAACATATGTCGTCTGCATGACTTGAACCCTAAATCTTATGGAGGAAGGCCAAAGCCGGATACCACTAGCCTGCAAGCACATTGATACTAAAATTTATATATTAATTTTTATGTTTTATACCATAGAATTTTTTTTATTTATTTTAAATATATGTTGAAAATAATTAAATGATAACTAGAATTTATTTTTAATTATTTATATATCTATCAAGCATAATGACATAAGAATAAAAAAAGTATTTACAGATGATGACTTCAAAAGTTTGCCTTGGTGTTTTACATTTCTTAAATCCAATGCCATATACTTGAATAAATAATACCTTTTACATGAACATGCATATGGATTTTCAGTAATAGAAACTATAGGGATCCCTGCTGCTCATCAGGGATGAATAAGAAATGAAGCTGTATTTGAATGCATACGCAAGTGGTTAGGACTGCAACAATAGAGCGTGTTATTGTTAACACCTCCAAAGTTGTTGATGTTTAAACATTTCGTTCATAAATCATAATCATGATATACAGTGAAAAATATATGTTGCACAAAACGAAAAACAAAAGACACAATATTATGAAAAAAACTTCAGGTAAAGGTAAACTTTTCAAACCGCTTTTTGTAACCCTAGATAAAACTGAATCGGTTTTTAAAGAACTGATTATCTTATAGATTTTCTACTATAACCAGAGCGAACCTATTTTAACTGAATACATGATTTTTCTAATGCAATTTCAACTAAAAACCGAACCAATTATATAACCAAAATTGGTCTAGACATAATAGATTTGGTTTTAAATTGATTAAAAAAAACAAAACAAAATCGATATACAAGCTTATGTATTGAACCTTTTAAACTTCGTAGTTTTAAACAAAACAAATTCAATTTCATTTTTACTTAACTTTATTTTAGTAGAATATCATTGAATTGAGTTAAACTATATAATGAAAAAGATCAATTATATATATTTTTATTGCAAAAAATCATTGAAGTTTATATGGAAAGTAAAAAATCAATATTTTTTAACGAATATAACTTAAACCTTTTGTCTTTCAATTGAAAAACTATATCAAATGATTTTTTGAAATACTTGATTAAGTTATTACAAGTTCTTTTATCTTTTATTCTATTAGTTTTCATTTAAAATTTAATCGGACTGGTTAAATGATCATGAATTTTAATGATTTAAGTTTCTAAACACAATGAATAAAAGAACATAAAATCGATTGGTTTAATAAGTTACACGGTTAATGAAGAATAGTAAAAGAGATATCATGATTAGTTGAGATATAAAATTGATCAAAACTACATTGTTTGAAAGGTTCTATATATAAACTTAGGCCTCGTTTGATAGTTGCTGATTGAGAAAGTGCTGACTGAAAAAGGTCTGTCTGGGTAAGAAATTTTGATTGGGTAAGAAATCCTGTTGTTTGATTATACATCTGACTGAATGTGCTGAGTGATGAAAAATGACCATTTTACCCTGCTGTTATATATATTGATGGATTAAATTGTTGAATAATTATAAAAACATACATATTGTCATACAAAATCTAAATTACACACAAATAAAAAATGTCATACAAAATGTAAATTAAACATAAATAATGTAATATCCAAATAAAAACATAATGAAATTTAAAATAACATAATTTAATGTAAAGTAGGTGAAAGTAGTCGATTTGCAATCTGATCACGCAAAACACGCATATATTCAACGGCTTCTGGACCCCATTCTATGCCTTGTATGTTTTCTCTATCAATTCCCCCACCTTGGACGTCAGGAGTAACCATAGTGTCCTCCTCAAAATTTCTAAACAAGTCATCTTCTATATTGTATTTCCTTATAAAATTATGGACCGCGACACAAGCAATGACTATGTCTCTTTGCACTGTAAAAGGATAAGGAGCCATTTGTTTTAAGATTGGGAATCTCGCCTTCAATACACCATAAGCACGCTCAATAACATTTCTAAGTTGTGCATGAGCATGATTGAACCTTTCTTCTCTAGTTAAAGGTCTACCTCTTCGAAAATCGGCTAACCAATACCTAGTATTGCGGTATGGAGCCATAAACCCACGAGTGTTTGTATATGCGGCATCACAAAGGTAATATTTATCTGCAAAAGAATGTGACACATTATATAATGACACGTATTATATAAAGGAGATAGATAATAAAAATTACATTCTCCTATTCCTCTTCCTCTATAACGAGTTTGTTGATCAACAGGTACAACCGCATGTACAAGAGTTCCATCTAATGCACCAATTGCTCCGGAAAAAATATTTTTTAACCGTCTATGTCGTTCCGAGTTATGTCTTGTTGGGTTAGCAGTTGTTGGTACTATAATTTCTTTTGCAAAACACATCATTGCTGTTAGGACCTCGTGAAAACATTGATGAATCGTTTGTGTGGAATGATGAAATCTTCCCTTAACCGCGCAAAAACGTTCATTATGTCCTATAACATGTAAGAAGATAGCCATCTTCTCTTCAATGCTTATTGTCCTACTAGATTGCAACCAATTTTTTTGGGTAAAATGATTGCATAATAATGCAAATGCCTCTTGTGTAAGACGCATCATATCGAAACATTGTGTAGGGTCTCCGTACATCAAATCTTGTGTATATGCATACCCGCTTGAATCGTTATCTCTAATTCTATGAATTCTGATTAGTCTGCGCCGGTTTGACCTCAACCAATAAAACACAAGTAAAAGAAAAGCTACAACTTCACCATCAGAAACCATACTTGATCTGTTACAACAATTAGGTAACATGTTAAAGTAAAAAAAAAAAATGCACCAAAAAAATGAGTAAACAACATCAAAAGTAACAAAAGTCATATAACAAAATACTAGTAAACCAAAAAGTCATCAAACATAGGATCCAAAAAACTAGTAAACATCATCCAAAAAAGTCATCAAACATAGGATCCAGAAAACTAGTAAACATCATAAAAAAAAAAACTAGTATCCAAACTTTTCTACCCATACCTATCAAAGGTAACCATACTTCCTACCTGCACCCATCACCCACGACTCACAACTACTATGTGAAAGTCGTAACCAAACTTTTCGAACATCAGCACTTTCACCAAATAGCAAAAGAGCGGTCTTGTGTCTTTCATCTTCTTCTTCCTATTCCATTTTGTTCAATTTCTCCATACACGCATCAACATCTTTATCCATTTCACTTTTTTCAATTCTTTCATTTTTTTCCACTAACGACCTTGCAAGCTTGACAATCTCCTCTTCAACTTCTAATGCCCTTGCATCTCTTTCTTTTCCACCAACTCTTTTGTTTCCACTAACTTCCTTATTTTTTGAACGCCCCAAAGATTCTTCACTTGCACTTACGTGTTGTGTTGAGGTTTCCATTGGACCATCATCATCAAAATCATGGGGACTAAACTCTTCTATAGGACGAGGGAGTGTAGAAGATGGCCCCCAACTTTGAAATCCGGTTGATGTCGACCCTTCAAATAGTTGGGTGCACAGATCAGGGAACAATAGGGGTTTAGTTTTCAATGACAACACGAACTTGTTCAACTGTTTACAATTTTTATAAATATTAGTATATGTTATAAAAATAATCATAATAGTATTGATTAAAAAAATAAATTTAATCAAATAGTATATGTTATAAAAATAATCATAATAGTATTGATTAAAAAAATATTACCTTCCCCTCTTCTTTCCATTGTTCATCGGTCAAATTAAATTTATTTTTTATAGGATCATATATATTGCCAGTTTTGTTTTTGAGTTTCACCCAACCAACATACTTTGATTTGTAGTAATCAAAGTGGTTTCTCATTTGCTTCTGATCAATCTCTTTACCGTGTTCGTTTATCAATTTTTCGCGTATTGTCTTCCATGAACTTGCCTTAAGCCCAGAACCCTCACGACCATTAGTGGTTAGTTCATGGATACATACATCAAGAAAATTTTTGTCCTCACTCTCGTTCCAAACCAACATCCTAAAACATTAATATTTAAAGTAATTTATCATACTTTTTATCAAGTTAAAGAACAATTTTAAACATAAAACAATTTTCAACTAAGGAAGTTAACATCATCCTAAATTATGATTTGATAACTTATACACAAAACATCAATATTCAAGCTAACAATTTCACAAAAGATAACAACCTAACAATTAAGGTCAACAATATCAAAGCTATAAAATTAGAAAAAAAAAACAGCCCAATTTTTGATTTACAAACCTACTTGTATTTTCCAATTCACATTCAATTTCAATTCACAAGCTATAAAATCAAAATTCAGAAAAAAAAACTTCCAATTAACTTTCAATTTCAATTCATAAGCTATAAAATATGAACTGGAGAAACAAACTTCTAATGTGAATTGGAGAAAAAAAACTTCAAATTCAGAAAAAAAAAAAAAAAAAAAAAAAAAAAACAAAAAACAACTAACACTTCACATTCAATTTTAGAATTCATAACATTAGAAAAAAAAACCTTCAATTTTCAGTTCTTATACACAAAGAACTACAAAACAAAACATAAACAAACTTCCAATTCACATATAATTTCGAAATTCATTATATTAGAACAAACAATTTCAGATTTCTAACAAACAATTTCATAATATGAACATACAACTTATCATATGAACATACAAAAAAAAAAAAGCCTAATTTTTGATTTACAAACAATTTCAGATTTCTTGTACACAAAGAACTACAAAAAAGAACAAAAAAAGCTTATCATATGAACATACAGCTTAAGAATTCATAATATTCTAACAAAAACTAATTTGATTTCATAAAGAACTACAAGTTTCATACCATCAAAGCATAAATGATATCTGATTTTGAAAATTATTAACAGAAAAATCATGTAACCTGTGTGATGGATCGAGAAGGCGTCACTGATGGCGGTGGCGGAGGTCCGGCGATCCAGCGGCGGAGGTACGGCGATCCAGCGGCGGAGGTCCGATCCGACTGTTTGGCGTTCAATGTTGTGGAGTTGTTCCTGGCGGCTGGTGTGCTTTTAGGTAACTGGAAGGGAAGCGAAGGGGGACGAGGCCTAATAACGACGCAGGGCAAGATAAGGGTAATATTGTCTAATTTCCAGTCAGCAACTATTTGAGGCCTGAGCCAGAAAGCGATTTGGGTCAGCAATCTTACCGAGAAAGCTAAAATCAAACACCAACAGGTCTGACCGAGTCAGCCCATTTTGCTGACTCGACCCAGTCAGACATTTATCAAACAAAACCTTAGTAAATAACAACCACATATTCCCTAAGGCTATATATATATATATATATATATATATATATATATATATATATATATATATATATATATATATATATATATATATATATAGCCTTGGGATAGAAGATAATCGATTTTATTAATGAAATATTAAGGAATAAGTTTAAGACAGAACTTCATAAATGGTCCATGTGATATCCCAAACTCTGAAGTTTAGTCCCGGAGTTTCAAAAAACCTCATGGATTGTCCCTATGGTTTTAGAACTTTTAATATTTAGTCCTTATGACTCACTCCGCCAGCTTTCTACTATTAAGTGAAGGGAATTTTTATCATTTTACTACCCTAGGGACCATTTATGAGGATTATTTTTTAAAAAATTAAAATTTAATCTACAAGGGGTCCCACCTCTCTCTCTCTCTCTCTCACTCATGTCCATTTTCATCCTACAAAATCCAAGTGCTTTCTAAGTTCTTTTCTCTATACATACAAACATATGTCATATGTATCCATCTATGTACAAATCTATTCACACTTACTATATTCATTCAACAACTTCAGTGGTAATTTTGTAGCTACCGATTCGAAATTTATGGATTTTAAGTCTTTTTATGATATGGGTTTTCTTTCATTTTCTTTGTGATGGATTTGCAATTTTTATATAGGTTTTTAGATCGGGCGAGAGAATTAGAGCAAAAAAATACACACATATGGTTGATGCAGAAGAGAAGCAGTTGAAGCAGATTTAGAATAGGGCTTGTGAGTCAATTTATCCAACATCGATGCCATCATTTGATCTTATCGATTGTGATGTTTTCATTGAGTTCGTTGAAGGATCGAGTTGATACTTCCAAGACTTAAGGTTGCGCCGCCTCCAAAGGTAAACCTTCATTGTAAGAGAAAGAGAGAGAGAGAGAGAGAGAGAGAGAGAGAGAGAGAGAGAGAGAGAGAAAGAAAGAGAGTGTGTGTGTGTGGGGGGGGGGGTGTTCATCCCTAAAAGCTTCATGTTCCCCAACCTCATTTAAACTTTGAAATTGATCATGTTCTTCCTCATGGTTCTCAATAAAACCTGTATCGAGTAAGGTTTCATCATCAGTCGAACCAAAATCGAAATGGGTAACCACCCAGTCCATGGTGTGGTTTTGTTCATAAACAAACTGGGTCTCCACCTTAGCGAGTTGTATCTCATTCGTATGATTGAAATCAACATATTCTAGTGTCAGTGTCGGTTTCTTGTTCGAAAGAGTCGAAAGGGTCAGGTTGACATCCAAATTGTCTGTCTGTGGAAACTTTTATAGAAATCGGTTGTACATCCTGGTGATGAGGGAAAGGGTGTTTAAATATGTATTGTGTAGTAGCAACGATTTATTAAGCTTCATGTTGTTGTTGGTGGTAGAGGTGGGTCATCGGAGACGAGGATAGTAGGAGTTGAACCAGTTGTTCATGGATGTTAATATCGATGGTGTATATTGAAGATTCTTTCATCTTGTTGTAACAGCCCGAAATCCAGGTAAGCTTATGACCCCTTTTATTTTGGAGAGTTAGCATATTAGTCCCTCAAAGTTGTTAGACGGATTAGTGAGTACGCCGGACGTACTGAAGTGTACGCCGCACGTATTCACGCGCTTAATTTGTACGCGGGTCCATCCGGGTACGCTGGGCGTACCCAAGGTTACGCCGGGCATAATCGGCCCAGATGCAAAACCCTAATTCCTGGCTTTGCACTATAAAAGGAACATGTAGTCCTTTGCCCTAGCTACCTTATCCCCTTAAGTGAGTCCTTGGAGAGCTGAGATTCATGCTTTACCTTGTGTGTGTTTTTGAGCTTGAAGTTATCTTTTCAAGGTGAAGAAGGAGAAGAAGGAGCAATTGTTGGAGCTAGAAGTTGAAGAACAAGTGTAGATCCGAATTCTATAGTGGTTGGAGATCCTTTCTGAGGTAAAAAGCTCAAAGCTTTCCTTGTTCTTCATAAGTTTTGCTTTTTGGACCATTTTTAGGGTTTTTGGTTCAAAGTTGGAGACTTTATGTGCAAAGAGTCTCCATAAGCTTAGATCTGACCTTTTCTAGTCTTTAATGTGTTGAGGAGTCATAAAAATCTAGTCTTCGACGTGCATCTTGTGTCATGCATGAGTTATAGTCTCATTATGAAAAGAGGAAAGGTGTTTTGAGCACGAAGTGACCCTTACAACCATGCAAAGGCTTAAAGGTTTCAACTTTATGGATTAAGTCATATTAGAGGAGTCAGATCTGAAGTTTGGATGCAAGTCTTAACCGATTAAGACCTGAATGTGTTGGATAAAGAAACTGGGCAATACGTTGGGCGTAATCCCAGTACGCGCCGCGTAAGGGGTCGCGTACCCCATTTCTGGAGTGCAAGGGTACGCCCCGTGTACAGAAGTTGGTACGCCCCGCGTACTGCTTGCTGTTGACTTTTAGGGTTTTAGTCAACATGTGGACTTTTGAGTCAGGGAGGGGTAAAATGGTCTTTTACCCTTCTGTGGAATTTTAGAAAGGAATATAATAGCCTTGAGAGCCGTTAATGATTTGGAATAATTACTTGATGTGCTTAGGCGAGGCTAGGTCGTTGTTGCGAGATTCAGAGATATCGAGCACGTGAGACTTTAGATATCATACGAGGTGAGTCTTCTCACTATACTGTACCTAGAAGGGTACCTATGTGTGACCGAAAGGTCTGCTATACTATAAGATATATGCATTGTATGCTATTAGTTGCCTGTTTTGTATGCGTTATGTATGCTATGCTTGATATGAGCCGGAAGGCATTATGATGTGAACCGAAAGGTCAGGGAGTTATGGATCGGAAGGTCGACCCGGGTAGGACCGGAAGGTTTACTGGGTTGAGACAGAAGTCTCCTGAGACATATGGACCGGAAGGTCATGGCCTGGAAGGGCGTATGTGTGTAAGTGGTATATTGGGGAACTCACTAAGCATTTATGCTTACAGTTGTTATATGTGTTTCAGGTACTAGCGAGGATCGTGGGAAGGCGCCAGCATGACTCGTACACACACCTGCAGGCGGATTTGGATATAGTTGATCTTGGGATTTGACATGTTTTGTATTATAACTACGTTACATTGGATTTTTATGGTTTGTTTTGAATGAAATTATGTTTTAAAGAAATGAAAAATTGTTTTGAAAAATTACGTTGTTACACTTGTACTTAGATCTTTATTAGGTAATGCATGCTTGTCGCTTGAGAGAGAGAGAGAGAGAGAGGAGCCATTGTATATTAAAATAATTATTTTTTCTATCTTTTTTTTAATAACAAAATCCTATAAACTGTCATTCTAATAGTGAAATGATGGAAATATCTTTTACTTAACGGAGTTAACAAAAAATAAGAACATTTTATTAAAGTTTTGAAACAACATGGATTATTCGTGAGATTTTTTTAATTAAGGACGAAACTTCAGATTTAGCGAAACAACAGGGACCATTTATGAAGTTTTGTCTAAGTTTAATTTGGTTTATATAGAAACAAAATATTTTAGATCTGGGAAAAAAAATGCAAAAAATAGGGTTATTTTTAAACAAAAAAATTAATTTAGGTGTTGATAACCAGATGGCGGTAACATATAAAATTAGATGTTAAAAAAAAAAAAGAATTAGGTCTAAAAGATAAGTTTTTATTTTTTTATTTATGGAAATAACCTTATATAATATATAGCATATGTCATTTTACAGTTTTAACTACTACGAGATTCGAACTCAAAGTGAGATGCCAGCAACCCCAACCGACATGTAGGTCGTCGCAATTTGAAGTGTTATGATCCATTTGCTACATGGTTTCTCGTGATACCATTTGCAGGCATTTTCTGCAACAAAAAGTTCACTTTCTGTCTCTCTTTCTCTCTCCCATAAAACACACACATTAAGAATTGTCTTCTTTCTGCAACATATACGCGCTCGCGTGTGTGTGTGAGAGAGTAGCCTGGAAACTAGTTTCTGCGCCCTACTTCTGAATCATCTTTACCAACTTTCTAACCTATGTTTTGCTGAAACATCCTGTGAACCCTAAATCATCATATTCAATTATATATGTTCTTACATGTGTCAAAAGCGACTATTTATTTATTGATCATGAGTTAATTAAATCATAGATAAAGAGCATGAGGTCCGTAATTTTTTTGGTTATCAACATGTCCATTATATATATATCTTCTTATAAAAAAACATACAACTGATCACCACACATTCACTCCTCACAAATCACTAACGGTTAGCTAATAAAACAAAATTAAAAACAAAGGTATAACCCTTCCAAACACAAGTTTTAAATGCCTATAACTCACATGTTTGAAACCAAAAACCTGAAAACTTTCAGGTTTCATGAGCGTAGCCACAAGAGAGTGCCATTAGTAGGATTGCAGCTTCTTTCTCATCTTGTGGGAAGACACCATAAAATGACAAGTTCTTGCTCAAACTTACCAGAAACTCCTCGACGCAATTCTTTCTTGGCGGTGAAGATGAAGATGGCGATGGTGATGGCGACGGCGACGGCGACGGAGACGGAGATGGAGATGGTGTTGGGGTGGTGTTGGTGGTAGTGATATGCTTGGAGTATTTCCGTTTTTTGTACTTTGCAACATACCCGTTACTTGGTTTCTTGTTATCATTGTGCTGAGTTTCTTTAATCTTTAACCGATTGATGATCGATTGATTGATCGATACATTGCTATCACCATTTTCTGCTGCTGCGGCTGCAGCCAATGCTCTTCTTGCTTTCCTTTGTCGGATCCCACAAGCATTGCAAAGCGACTACAAAGAATTGCGAAATCATCATAAAGATTTTTAATTTGCCAATCACCTAAAGAAGAGATTAATTTTCAATTCAATGACTGTATGTACCTTAGGACCTCGAGGTCCACTTCGCCAAAGTGGAGTCTTGGTTGTGCAGCAATCCGAACAAACCCTAATCGGTATATTGTTGTTTGAAGAAATACTATTGCTTGAATTGTCGGTATCTTCTACTGTTGAAGTCGGTAGTTTATGATCTTCAAGCTTCGTTACTTCTCGAGTAGTTGAACTATAAGTATTTAGATTCACAGGATCAGGTTTCTTCATTTTAAGCATCACTCTCATCTTCGACGACATCCACTGAACTTGATTTTGATCATTGTTCATATTATTGACAATTTCACCTTTGTTCCATGTGAAATATTGGACGCCTTTCTCATCACTATTCTCGGTTTGATGATTATACGGTTGTGATCCAAAAATATCATCCTACACATGATTAATATCGAGACAATAAGTGATCACAGCACAAATTCTTCGATCATATCAAATGAGTAGCTTCATTAAATTTAACCATGAAAGGACTGAAAACCACAAATTAAAATGGACTGAAACACGCATAAATCGGTTTAATAATTTTGAGAAACAGATGAATATCAAGAATCAAATATATATAGAACTCCTTTTGGAACGCTTGGAGGATAATACATGATCGATAAGTTAAGTTACCTTATGTTGGTGCTGTGGAGAATATAATTCCCTATCGAAAATCCTATTTTGATCATGAACGGTCGAGTTCAAGAACATCTTAGTCGTGAGTGAATTGAAAGACGAAGAGGCTTGAGACTTAGGGCTCAAGTATTGGTTGCTAAGGTGATCTTCATGGTGGAAATCATTCGGGTATGGTGAGTAATCGGTAGATGAGGAATTCCTGAAGATTGGGGTCATCTGTAAATCGATCAAAAAACACACAGTAAAACTGGGAGATCGAGACAATTAAAGAGGTGATAGATTTCCAAAGAGATTGGCTAGCTAGCTAGCTACAGTGGCAAGCAAATGGAACATAAAAGGGGTTATTGATCTCTTTTAAAAGGAAGATAACCTGGCTCTACTTGTTGCGTATGCCATCCACGTGACTTCAAGACATACATAAGAGAGGTTGGGGTGTTAGATTTTTGCTAACCCTAAGTCAGCATCAAGATTCATTAAAGCTTTTTTTTTTTTTTGGTGACAACAAGATTTAACAAACCTTCATTATATTAAAAAAAATTTCTTAAAAATTACTTATAAGTCCTACCGATATCAGTTTATAAAGTAAATAAATAAATATGAAAACAAAAAATTGTCTATTCAACTTGTAAATTTACAAACCATTTAATGAAAAAACTTTTTAAATAAGGAAACTTCTAAGATAGCTTTCTTTTCAATCGAAATAGTTTTATTTGACCCAATAAATAGAAACAAAATATTATCCGAGTTTCGAGTCATCATGTAACATCCTAAAACCGGGACCAAAATTCTTTTGTTTAAAAATATATTACTTATAAAAATAATCATCAAAAGACAGCATTACAATCTATTAACATAAAATCATAAGTCATAAATCTCAAAAATCATTCCAACAAATAATGTAATATCAGAGTACAAATCCCAGATTCTCAGATGCGGAAGTCATGTGCAAGTGTGTGATGCGCTGCTACATCGCCGGCTCCTTCCCTTTAGATGAAGAGGTACCTGAAATCAAAACTAAAAACCGTAAGCACAAAGCTTAGTGAGTTCCCCCATCATACACATACCCGATAATGCATAATTCTCGGTATCTTTCAACCGGTAACTATCAGACACAACCGGGAGTTGAACTCCCCTTCGGTATCTTTCAATAGGTAACTGGGAACTAACCTCTCATTCAGTATCTTTCAACAGGTAACTGTGAACTAACCTCCCATTCGATATCTTTCAACCGGTAACCGGGGACTATTTCACACCTACTACTGCTAACACATATTAGGCACAATAAGCATGTCAAGTTCAATAATCACATCAAGCACAGTAAACATGTCACATATCAATCCTAAATAATTGTCACAAAGATAATCATTTATCCAACACTCTTACTTGTGGGCTGACATTGTGGCCGTAGACCCACCCCTACTAGGAGTAAACTCACCTCGAAGTCGTGTAGTGTCTGCACTGATCTCGGTATGAAAACCAACTCCCCTCGATTCCTTGATCCCTACAGAACAAATTTTCTAACTTAGCAACTCATACTTGTAACCCTTACAAGGGTCAACCCAAATTCGGGTCAAAGTCAACCTCCAGTTGACTTGACTTGTCGAGTTGGTCTACCAACTCGTCGAGATATGAAAATTGGAATAGATGATGATAGGTCGTGATTTAAAGATGATCCAGTGGTCTAGCAGAGTATAAATGACAATCACGAACTATTCTAGACAGTCCAGTGGAACGTTGGCAGACTCGCAACCTGTATGTGTTTTTTTACTAAGTGTTCACCAGGTATACTCCCCCCCCCCATGAATGTCGTACTAACATATATTGCTAAAGAATAGCCTAAAATTGTTATCTATCCTAAAGGTAATCCCTAGGATATGTCCATTGAATTAGATGCTTTTAATTGGATAGCATACGTGTGTTTTTAAACCATTTTAGAATTTATAGACGTATGTCTTGAAAGTTTAAAAAATTTCTTTCCATTCATCACAATTTTAAATATGAAGAGGGATATCATAATGATATTGTGAATTTGAGAGTGCAATTAACACAACCAATATCCATTTTGATCTTTATCAGATCTTTAAAATCTACTAGTGAAAGTATTTCCTTATAATCATTCTCATGAATTAGTGTTAATATTTGCCATATAGATTTCAATGTTGCATACGTTTCCATCTATGTGAATCTATTATTTCCATCCTACAATCATAAGAAAAGGTTTAGTTCAATACCAAATTCAAATTTATCTTTCCTTCATAGACTAAACTTCATTATTTCTAAATTTCTTGTCCTCTGGTAGCAGAAGGGCCTACCAGTGCTTCCATGTTGTTAGCAACTCACCTATATTGATCAATGTACTTTCATCGACCAACATAATTTTGCTTTTACAGTTAAAGGACATCATAGAACTCATAAACTTTGCCGATTCAACTAGATGTGCACAAAAATATGAATGTGTCAACCAAACATGATCGGTTATCAACCTTAGGATGTGTGCTTGTGATGACTAAAAGGTTTATTTTCAATTGACTCTTGAAACTCTCGAGATCAATACGAATCACATTGACTTGTTGACATATGAGTTTTCTATCAAGATACATTCCTTGACAAGCTAAAACAAATATTCAAAAGTTTTTGTGGATTCTTAACAAGAAAACACCTTCATATAATAAGTCTTAGTTTATCTTTTGTTTCTTAATTAACAAAAACATCACAACTCCAATTCTATATGTTCTAGAGTAAGAAGAAAATTTACTCCACATATTTTGAGATGTTTTCAAGCTTCTTAGTTTGCAAACAGTTTCAACATATTATTCATAGTTACTAGAGTATGGCTTTACAACTTGATTTAGAATGAAGTATGACTCATCTCTTGATCGAACTATTTCCAACAATATCTGATTTCTCGTCTTAGTCATACAATTGCACTAAGATATTCTTCGAGGATCAATGGTGATATAAATCCATAATCAATAAGATGATCATAAAACATGATACTAAAGCATTCTCCTTTCTTCACAGATTGGAGGAATCATTTATCTTTCTGTCTAATAGATTCTTCACATTCGTTTTGCTACTCTTTGAATTTTTTTCAAAGTATCAAAATTATTCTTAATCTCATAAACATAACCATATTTACTAAAGCATGAGTAAATCAAGACGAATAGATTTATTGTCCTTTGTGGTGGATTTGAATAGTCTATATCAACATGTACCAGATCTATCAGTCCTTCTGTAACAGCCCAATTTTTTATATAATTTTTTTTTCAATCAAAATAAAATCCATGTTCCTTAATTGTAAGTTCCAACCATAAAGTGTTTCTCAAAAATCCATTACATCGATTAAATTATTGAAAATACCAAAGTGTCCATAATAAACTACTAGAGAGTGTATGCTGTGCCATCATGCCAGACCTATGCCCTTAGATTGGTAATAATGAAAATTCATAAAAGCATAAAGCATGCAACATTCAAGCATAGAGCAATTCAAATTAGAACACAGTCTAAACAGGCCATCCTATCCGATAAATGATCTCATACTAGCATGCAATCTATAAGCCTATACAACAGACACATAAATGCATCCCTCCTAGCATTCTATCATGCTATCATGAGTAAATCCTTAGCCCTAATATAGCATGCAATTCTCATACCATATAATAGAATATATAGCATATATGGGTATTTAAGGAAAATGTACTTGATCTTGGTTGATTTCATGCATCGCACCCTTTCTTTTATAATAAAAATACTTTTTTTTTATGAAAATCTACCAAATCCTCAAATTGAGTTCAGACACACCAGATTGTATGCCCGAATCCCTCAAACCAAGGCTCTGATACTAACTTATAACATCTTGAAATTTTAGACAAAATGTTTGTTTTTAATTTATTCAAAACACTTTATAATGATGTCAAAAATAGCTGAAAGTGTATCACTGTAAAATAATATCAGAGTACAAATCCCAAAATCACATAAGGCGGAAAACATGGGTAGATGCGGTGTGATCAAGTCGGGACCTTACCTTTCGAGCTGGAAGTACCTAGAACATAAACTGAAAACCATAAACACAAAGCTTAATGAGCTACCCAAAAATACCTCACACCATACATACATATGGTCAAAGCATATATGGGTCTATTTCACCCCCCCCCCCTTCAGTCTCTTTTAGTCGGTACTGAGTATATTTCAACCCCTTTGGTCTCTTTCAACGGGTACTGGGTATATTTCAACCCTTTCGATCTCTTACAATCAATATCGGGTCTATTTCACCCCATACAACTAGCATATAATCATAACAGTAAGAGTCACAGAGACAGCAACATATGCAAGCAATATAGGAAATTCTCACAAAGACAACTATTATCCTACCAACATAATCTAGTGGGCCGGTATTGGTGCATTCAAGCCACATGTATAGTGAAGGAAACTTACCTCATTCTGAAAGTAAGCAAGTCACACCTGAGACACTAAATAGTGAAATCCTCTCACTAAATAACAAATAATAAAACCCTAATTAGCATTTAGGCCATTAATCCAACATGAGAGTCCAAACCCTAAATCACGGCTTTAAGGGTAAAAGGCTGCTTTACTCTTCCCTTACTGGGCCTAACGTACCAAAGCCTAAATCCAAAGTAGCACAAAGTCCAAACTACATTCTAAGTCCAATATAGGCCCAAATCTATAAAGGCCTAATTCAAAATTTACTTGTGGTCTAACAAGGTCCCAAAACCCTAAATCCCAAGATGGACTGAAACTAAAATCCCAAAACCCTATGGTGACTACACTAAGTGTACCATTAGTAAGCTAACCTACTTGAATGCTTCACAAGATTGGGATCCCATGCACATACACTAAGGGTACATCTTTGTATGGCTGACATACACCCCATCTTGCCAAATTCTCCTTTTAAGGTCTTAATCAGTTAAGACCTACTGTCCAACCTCAAATCTAGCCTCCTAAGGACATCCTAAACAATAAAGTTGGCAACTTTATTCCCTTGCACGCCTTAATGGGAATCAAGTCATAGATTTAGCACTCTACTTCCATTAAATGGTAACTAACTCATGCATGGTTGATCTATACCATCAAGATATAAGCTTTATGGATCAAGGACCTCAAAACAACAAAAAGGACATCTCATAACATCCGGAGTAGAATTTACTCATAAGATTTCATCCATGGGACCAAAATAAGCTAAATTCATCCCCAAACTTAGATCTAGACATAGGATGAACAAGTTAAAAACTTTATACCTCCAATCATCTGAAATAAGTGAGAAATCTCTGGATCTACAAGCTCCCTCTTGTCCAAGGCTTCTCTACAAGTCTTCTTCCTCTTTTATATGCACCATAGACACCAAAACATACATTCAAAGGTCAATTTTTTCAGAAATGAATTAGGATTTTCAAGGTAAGCTCTAAAAGGAAACCGCGGCTGATAAGGTGTGGTTTTTTTTGGGGTGGGTGGGGGGGGGGGGTTAATGTGTTTAAATAGGGTGAAAACATTAAAAATTAGGGTTTAACCCTGATTCACTTACGCCCTGCATACGTAAGGGTATGCCCATCATACTCGGGTCAATGTCAAACAAAAACAAATAAATGTAATAGAGATAGAGAAAGAGAATATACGAGACTAAGTATGAGATGTGTTATATAGAGTACACAAGATTGAGATTGATATGACATATATATACATACATACATAGAGAGAGAGAAAGAGATAGAGATAGACAGAGAGTATACAAGATTAAGTACGAAAAGTGATATACAGAGTGAATGAAACTGACATAGATGATATTTAATAGAGAATGTGAGACAGAGTAGAGGCGAGATGTATCTTAGTATACGAGTCAAGATACGTGCAATGTATAAGATGGATTGGAGACGTAACTATGAGGACGAGTATGATGAATGGGAAAGAAATTTAATAAAAGATTAGAGTAGACAGGAGCACAAGATAGGAGCCATGGTGTTGGAAGAGAAGATAGGAGCACAAGATCATGACTAAAATAGTAGGATGCTATTGTTGTATTGTTTACTTTATATAAATAGATAGATTTATATTGTGCTCGATTGATTGAACCTAGGATGTAAAAAGCTTTAAATTTGAGTAGAATTCCATAAATGTAAATAAAATTATGATAAGTCTTATAGATTACAAGTTAGAGATCAAGGGTGTTATACATTTGGATATGAATATATTAAATATATTATTTTCATTAATGGTGTCTTCTTTTCTGAGCAAACCAACTAATTTTTACAACATTTATTATTTCAACCCTTGAGTCACGAACCTATGATTAACTAAAGTCATGTGTTGAATTATAACCATCACAATATTAGCATATGAATACACATCAAAAGTGCGAATATGGATATATTATTATTTATGATAATTATTTATTGAAATATGAATATTACATAGTGTATTTAGTTTTTTAACACTTTATATGTACTAAAATTTCCTTATACCTACAAAACACATGGTTAATCACATGTGAATATTACGTGTGTATATGTTTATCACATGTGAATACTACATGGTATACTTCCTTTATATGATTTATTTATGTGCAAATGTAATCTTTATATTTTATATCGTATATTCACATATGAATATTACATGGTATACTAACATATGAACACAAATTTTATCTTTTTATTATCATGTAAATTGATACTCACATTTAAATACTACATAATATATTAAGCTTATATAGTATATTAAAATGTGAATATAAATTTTATATGTTATATGATATATTCATATATGTATATTCCATGTTATATGCACATGCAAACGTAAGTTTTATATGATATTCATATGTGAATTACATATGAATATCATATGCTATGGCATACTCACATATAAATATTATATAGTCTATTCACTTTATGCGTTGCATCAGATAGTTGGAGTGCACACAAGTTTATGGTATATTATCATGTGAATACTAAATGGTATATTTACATATGAATATGATATTATATGTTATTTACATATGAGTTAATGCAACCTTCCATTAATCCTTTGTATTTTGAAGAATATAATTATTCACATGTGAAGGCATATTTGCATATGAATTTATTTGGTATATTCACTTTTATGTTTATCATGAAACAGTTGGACTACACATAATTTGATATATATAGCCACGAAAAACCTTCACATATAGATATTTTGACTTCTCAAAAGCATATATCACTATAGGGTTCTATGAAACCAACAAGATTTCTTTTTTAGAGAAAAACAAAACTTTATTGAGTGTTCATTAAATAGTTGCTGTGCACATAAGTTAAATTATGTAATTGTGACAATACCTTCCAATATAGGTTGTTCAAACTTACATTGTTGTGATGATCTATGCATTTAACTCTTCGGTTACTACATTCATATGAAAAAAATGAAGAATTGAAAAAAAAAACAATATAAATCCATGTTTGTTGAGTATTTGATCAATTAACGAAATCATAGAACCTATGCTTGATAAATATTCATATTTGTTGATGAAATTCAAACAATGATTTTGAATTTGAAAGGATAATCGAAGACCTAGACGAAAATGTGTAACACACACCTTTTTAACACCAGATACATCAAAAAAATTTCATTTTTAATTTATAAAACAATTATTTGTATATTTACATTAACTGGTTTTATAGTAGAAGTTGGTTTACCGTCTCCTAGTTACCAATCTTCACTTCCTTAATGATTCTACCTAAAACTGAAAAGCATACAACAAACAAATGATAAGCTACAAGATCACAACGAGTAACATATTCGACAAATACATATAAAATGAATGATATTCAATCATAACATCAGTACACAAGTTAATCATATAATCTCTTCTAAATAACTTCATATAAAAGCATAATAAGTTTCACTATACTGATTTGCCAAATAAAGAGTTGAGAACTAGTTAAAAACTATCTATAATTTATATTACCCGACCATAGTAGTATAACTACACAACGACTAAATATGGTATTAAAACTACTTAAGCTACCATTTTCCTCTAACAATGAACAAATTATGTATAGATACTCAAGCCACCATTTTGTAACACCCGCATATTCGCGCAATGTAATTAAGGTGTAATAAGCGTTTTGATAGGATATTAATTAGAATAAATAACTTGAACCAAGTTGTAGTATATGCGACAAGGATTCATTACATGTAAACACCGCTAAAATCCAACTTCGTATAAATAAGTTGTATTTCTTCAAAGTTATGCGATCTAACCGACACGACTCTACGTATCGTAAAAACTAAAATTTTGATAAATTACTTTTTAGCCTAAGTGATCTAAATGAAAGTCGTAGTAGTTGTAAAACCGAGCGTAACATCAAGAAAATCATAAGTTAAAAATTTCATTTTTAATTCAACTAAAGAGCCAATTATATTTCATTCAAACATTCAAAAGTATTTTATAATTAACAGTCATCAGAGTACAATCCTAAAATCATCACATTGTGGGCACTTCGGTGGATGCAGTGTAGTGACGTCGGGCCCTTCCCTTTTGAACCGAAAGTACCTGAAACCATAAACAATAAGTTGTAAGCACAAAACTTAGTGAGTTCCCCAAAATACCACATACCATACATACAATAGAGGATGCTATGTGCCAACCATAATCTTGTCATTATGCCACGAGTCGTATCATGCTCTTTCCTTGTCAGGGTGGGGGCTAAAACCCTAGGTCCTATAGACAAGTGCTAGGGGCCACCTATTGGTCTTCTATTTAAGCATCACAAAGACAACTAACATACTATCTATATACATAAACTATCTACCAATTTTCCAAGGTCCGACCCTAGTCTTGCATACAGTTTGCCCGGAGCCACCTCCGGGTCTTTTATATAAATATCAAGGGCCACCCCCAGGTCCTACTATATAACATAAGCCAATGGGCTGACATTGGTGCCTTTGAACCACAATATAGTGAGGATACTTACCTCAAGATGTTGAATATCATAGAAAAAAGCTCGAACTGCCAACCCGGAAAATCCCTACGCTAACAACATTAAATAACACCATTTAATGACTAGTCTATAACCTATAGATGGAAACCAAATCCGGCTCTCTAATACTTAGGGTAAAAGTCTATTTCACCCTTTCATCAGTTGGCCCAAAATCCAAAGCCCAAACTAATAGGAACAAAACCTCAATATGGCCTAATATCCAAATTGGGCCCAAAACCCATCATGGGCTAATAGAATGTCTAAATCTATAAAGTTGCTAATTTTATGGCCATGCATGGATACAATGAGTCCAACACTAAGATCCTACCTTAAGGTCAACTAAAAGGCTCCAAAACTCTTGCATGAGTGATTGTGTAGATCCAAGTGTTGAATTAGGTGTCTCGCTCCATAATTATAATTGGTATGTACTTGACCCGAGAATAGCATGGTCTATTTCAGGTTTCCTTCACCAGAACAATCTGATAGGATTAATATTTGTGAAAGAGGTTATTTGTGATTTATTAATATATTATAAGTATAATATATTAACTAAGAAACCATATTATTTAATTAGTATTGATCAATAACTAATTTAGAGTTAATTTAGTGATCAAAAGTGACTAATTAAATTAACAGGGACTGATTATGTAAATCAGTGATACATATGGTTTGGGCTATTGATCCATGATGGACTAAGTATGTGAGAGTCCATGAAGAGTTAGTTCATATGAGTTATTAGAACATAAGCCTAGGTGTAAGAATTAGGGTTTGCATCTGACTCTTGGAATTCTACACTATATATGTATTCCTTAAACCCTAAAACCATGACTTTTGAATTCCATGAAGAGCCTAGCCGATTTTAGGTTCATAACCTCTCTCTCATATTCATCCAATTGCTCATGGTGTTTTAGACTTGTTTGAGGCATCACATTTGAGGTGCTAAGCTCTTGAAATGCCAAATTCTACATGCTACAAATAAGAGGTATTCTTCTAACTAGTTTTATGATTCATGTACCAAATTTGTATGCTGGATAGGTTTCATGCTTTGGATAATTTTTTTGTTGCATGTATAACTAGAGAAAACTTTGATCCAAAGCATTAGGGTTGTATGTTCACCATAGGAGTGTTATAGTACATAAAACCCAACAGTGGTATCAGAATCATGGGTGTATTCTGTTATATTGATGCATTGGTTAATTGTTCAAAGCAAGAAAAATCGTCTTTTTGGAATCTGCATGATCTCCACGATGTGGTCAAAGTTACCACGATGTGGTGACTGTTCAGTGGAAGATTTTTTCAGTTTTTTGGCCAAGTTTTGGATTATAATCATTAACACAAACTGTTTTGACTATTAAAAAAATTTTTTTTTTGTGATAAGGTAATGATTTCCAGTATAAAAAAAATTAAAAAGACAATTATCAAATTATAAGATAATATTTTGATTATATGATAATTTGATTATTTATATTATTTGATTAGAATTGTCTTGCAATAATAGTTAAATTAGGTCAAATTGGTAAATAATAAGTTATATGATAATTGTATTAGTTTAGTTTTTGATCTAAGTGTTTCATGAAGAGATTCATAACTTTTCCTCAAGTTATGAAATACGAAAAGTCTCATTCATGAAACTTTAAACTCTTTATGTTATGGAATTGCAAATGTATTGAAGAGTTTCATAACGTGTCCTCAAGTTATGGAACTTTGAAAGTCTCATTCATTAAACATTAAGTCCATAAGTTAGGGAATCCAAATGTTTTGAAGAGTTTTGAAACTTGCCCTCAAGTTTTGGAATTTGAAAAGTTTAATTTGAAATATTGAATTCTAAAACATATAGTAATTGAAAGGATTCAAAGAGGTGCAACTCTTGGGTTCATAACTTAAAAATTAATTAAATAGTTTTTAATTTTGAACTTTTTATAACCTTGATGTTTTGAATAGTTCAATTACAACTTATGGACTTCATTAAATTGATTAAAGTGTTTAATTAACAGAGAATTAATAATTCCATAATGATATGGTTTAAGTTTAATTAAATTAAAAGTTTAATTTATTAATTGATGAAACCACCTAGTATTTTAAAAGTATAAAATACAACCTTATACTATATAAAATTAAAAGCTTAATATATTATATATGTATAAGTTAAAAGGTCAGTCTTACCGTTAGTAGGACTCATTCACGAAGCTAGTCATAAACGATGTTTAAGGAAATTGCCTATAAATGGGCGGTTGAATGGGTATCCACTCTTACCCAGTGCACTCTTGACTAGTGAAGGATCGTTAGCTGAACGGGTTTGACGGGATGTTTAAATCCTCATTAAAAGTATGATAAAATATTAAGTAACTAAACCTTTTATAAATTCACGATCTGAGTTACTTAAGGAAAAATGTGAATTTGATGCTAACCCATGAAATTGCACATTGCACCTTATTAGTCGTTAGTGAAGCGTGCGTGCTTAACCGGCACACTAATATGGGACTAATGAAGGATGAAAATGGGTAGCTCATAGTTTGTCATAGATAAATGGAGCGAGTGTGGTTAACTGGCACATCGATTAGGTGATAAATGATTTCGAGCGTACCACGCGTGGTTATTCTCACCTTGTTTGTGATCCTCGGCATACAAGTCACAAACTTAAAGGGCATAATCGAGTTTAAACATTCCATTGAAAAGGTTCAATGAATCTCAAAGAATCTAGAAATTTCAAATCATTTAAAACTTAATACTCCTTTTCGTTTTTAATTGTGGAAATTAGTAAATCGTCATTTACCAACCTTCAACTATTTCCATATGACGATGATATTCCACAATATCATACTTCACTTCCTCCACCTCCTCCAATAATTCTCCCTGACCCATACGTTTGTTGAATTGAAAAGTTCAAGATCACTCAATCCCTATTGGAAAGCAAACACCAATATAGAAGGTATTTATGTGCACATCTCTTGGAGATGAAATCAGACATTGACAGGTGGGAATGTTAAGAGTCGTTGTGTCAAGGAAGTTGGCTGTTGACTTGGTTCTTCAATCACTTCCTAAGTCATATAGTGAGTTTGTTAAGGACTACTATGTGATAGATCACGACATGACCCTTATTGATCTTACCTATTTGCTAATTGTTGTTGTATCACAAAATGATTTGGTGCACTGGTAAAGCAAATTTGATTGGGAGATATACTTACCAAACCTCTATGGACATTGACAATGAAACATTGGAAGTCTAGAAATGTCTTCTCTGCTCAATGGAAAGGGATTGGCCAAGGCCAAACAGATTGACCAAATGGTAAGGAGAAAGGCTAAGTCTGAGATTGTCCCATTTGCTATTCCGAAAAAGAATTTATTTTTTTCTATCGCCAAGAGAAGGGGCATCGAATGCGAAGCTGCTATATCTACCTGAAGGACCATAAGGATCGTAAAGTCAAAATGTATGACTCTACCTCATGTAAGCTCAATTATCTAACTCTATTAAGTTCCTAATTATAGATTCTAAATAACATGATGTGATAAGATTACATTTTGATGTTTTGAAGAAGCAAAGAGAAAGAGGGGAGCTTAAAGGAAATAGCATGCTGAGTCTGATCATGAAGAAGGGGATTCCAATCGCATGGTTCGATGATCAGATTTTTGAGCTGCTGCTTAGGAGTTATGATAGATTGCTTAGGAATATTTAGAAACATAGTTTTCATATGTACTTGTATCGTAAGGAAAAGTTTTCCGCATTTTATAAATAAAGAAAATTTTTTATTTTATCTTATTTTATATCTCTTTGCAATGACATTTGTGAAAATGGGTGTTTATCTATTTTAGCAATATGGATTTGATTCTTTCATTTATGGTTGTATCTAAATTTACTAAATTAGGGGATTTAGTACAAGTTGTTGTACACTGGTCAAGTCCACCACAAAGAATGACAAAACTATTTGTCATGATTTACGAAGAGCTTAGTGAATATGATTATGATTACAAGATTAAGTATAATTTTGAATCGTTGGAAAAGTATCAATGTATAGCAGAATGAATAAGAAGAATCAATTAGACAGAAAGATAAAAGTTTCTCCAATTTGAAAGGAAAGGAGAGTACTTTAGTATCGTTTTTTTATGATCATCTTAATGATTATGAGAACCATATCACAATTGATCCTCTAAGTACACCTTAGTGCATTTGTATGGCTAAGAAGAGAAATCGGGAATTGTTGAAATGGTTAAATCAAGAAGATGAGTCATAATTCGTTCCAATATCAAGTCTTAGAGTAATACTCCAAGATTGTACAATGAGTGACATATCCTAAGTAGGGTTATAACACATCATGAAATGTGGAGTAGAAAAGTTTTCTTGCTCATACACATTTGGAATTGGTAGTTCTGATGTTTTAGATAAGACAAAGACCAACTAAGACCAATTTTATGAAGTGTCATTCTTGATAAGAATCTGCACTAACTCTTGGATATTTTTTATTTATCAAGGAATGGTTCTTGACAAGAGAATCATATATGTCAAGAGGTCAATGGGAGTCTTAAAAGACCTTGAAAAGCTTCAAGAGATAATCAAGAGTAAATCTATCATTTATCACTAGCACATGACTTGAGGTTTCCTATCCGGTTGACATATTCTTGTTTCTGTGCCCATTCCAGTTAAAGTTGACTATGCATGTGAGTTCTATGAGTTCTCAATTGTTTGCATAAGAAAAGCACCTTGATTAGTGAAAGTTCATTAATCAGTAAGGGTGAGTAGCTTAACAACTTGGAGGAGATGGTAGGTCCTTGTACTTCCAAGTGGCAAGAATTTAGATTGAAAAAGTTCAGTCCATATGAGATTGAATATGTCATCGACCTTGTCTAATGATAAGGGTTGGAAATGATAGTTTCACGTGGAAAGGAACACATACACCATAAAATCTTAGTGACATAAGGTTTCTCTCCAATTCATGAAAGTGGTTGTGAGGAAACGCTTTCACTAAGTAGATTTTGAGAAGATAGCAGTTGTGTTAATTGCATTCTTAAATTCAATTATGATTACAACATCCCTCTTCATAGTTCGAGTTGTGAGAAATGGTAAATAGTTTGAACATTCAGAACTTATTGGTGTAAGTTCTGAAATAGTTTAGACACACATATGAGCTTTCTTATAAAAGGTGTATGAGTTTAGATAAAGGCTTATCGAAGCATCTCGTATCAGAAATCTTAACTTTTGAAAGAATGTCAATAAGTATTGATTTCTAGAAGTCCAGTTGATTTCTAGGTATATGTCAAAGCTAGCGAGAGCATTAGTGTTATGCCAGAAAGAATATAATTATCATGATAGTGGGATCATGATTATCATGTGAAGTGTTTCACATTAGTAATGCTATTTATAGGAAACAAAGTTCTAATTTGCAAAGTTGCAAATGTTGAAAAGTTGTTTCGCTATAGTAAAGGAGAGGATACTTATACTTTATTTCGAATCTAAAAGTATAGATTTAAGTATTAATTAAACTTAGTCATGGATATATATATATATATATATATATATATATATATACATATATGATTAGCATATTGGAATGTTTTGAAATGGGAATTCTATATATGCAAATATTATAGCAAGAGGTTGGTCTAGTATCATGTCTTTATGTGAGACATTATGAATCGTATTCTATATGCTTCAGATATAGGATCGATTGCATATGCTATAATATTCACGTGTTCTGATGTTCCAAAATTCTTAGGGCATTAAGAGGGAAAAAGGACTAGAACTGGATATGACTAAAGTTATTAAACAACTGTTAAGGACAATCCAAGGTTAGCTAAGGATTGGTCACTTGTGGATAGTTGAAAGTCTAGTAATGAATGGACCATATTGAAATTATTATGAATATATAGGATTCTATTAAAAATGGATAGTCATATGGCAATTATGGAAAAGTTTCCATGATGGGAGTTGGATATCAAGAATCTACGAGTAATGTAGAAAATTTTATGCAAGAAGGATGTTCAAAGGAATTTGATTTGAATATGAGACTTCGTATCTATAGAATTGTCTTGTAACAATCTCCAATGGAAAGTTTTGTAAATGAAAATTCTCTGTGACTTATGTACATAGTCATTACAAATGGATCACTGCATATATGCTTAGAGTCTAATAGATTACAGTAAGTGGCACGGACTTGGTATTCTGTGACATCCACATTTTCACAGCCAGAAAAGACCGATTTTGTTTATGCTTTATAAAAATCAGAGTATGTCTTTCAATAAAAACATTGCGGAATTTGTTCCCAGAAAAACATGATAATTTCATTATCAAAGCATTTCCGAAGAAATGTATTTTTATTCCTTTTAAAACATTTGGGATATCATCGTCAATACAGAAACATAAGCATAAACAGAACTTACATTCATTTACACTAGTGATCTATATCTCGTTAAACTCCCAGTCTAGTGTAACTTCACATCGTCACCTGTGATACAAGTAAACTGAGTGGGTCAGGTTTGGAAATCTGGTGACTACATAGGGTTTTCAACCCACAATAATATAATTATTATGTTTAATCATCAAACAGTTAACCCAATTACCCATCCCCATTATCTTCTTTATTCCTAAGTATCTTCCCTAATGATTTATCCTAAGGGTTGTCTCCTACATCATATTTACCTTTCATCTCCTTACATCGCATTTCCTTATATGTTTGTTCCTAAGAACTCTCCCTAAGGATCATCACCTACATCATATAGACAATATTGATTCAGGGATTACTCCCTCAATACGTGCCCAACAAGGGTTGGGGCATCATTGCATGAATACGTAGTTACAACATCGCCTGAACTTGTAAGTCATAGTAAGGGGTTAGAGTATCTTCGCATAAATATTTAGTTACAACATCGCATGAACTCATAATTAATCACCCACAGGTTATGGGCCTACTGCTGTTTCCATGGGGTTGTCTAGAATAGTTTGTGGTTGCCATCTATACTCTGGTATATGACTACATTGCCACATTGCCGGTTAAGGTTATGGTATCTCCTTTCATCCTACATCACCTATTGATCATCATCTATTTAACTAATTATCATCACCTTTCTATCATCCCCTATCTCTCATCATTTTATTTCATCACACACCAACTATTTCATCTACCCATGCTTCATCAGCAACATATTTGTAGATATAAAATAAATATACCGTTTAAATCTTTTAAAACATGTATAAAATCGTTCATACAACATAGACAACAAGTATTCAAATAATATGCACACATTTCACGTAATTTACATAAAATACTTCATATCTATGTGTAAGATGAAAGTAACTATGCACTCACTTGAAAATGTGGTGATTCCGAACTCAGACAATGCTTCGCTTTTTAAAAGTAATTTCGGTCAACGGAACCTAATATTATTACCACTAGAGTTTAGTCTATTATTCGCCGAGACTAATTAATAGTGTAGCTATTATTACTATTATATAAGCGTTAAACAATACTTATATAACCCATAATAATAGGCAAATACTTATTACAAGTTCCTAATAACGTTACTATAATTAAATAAAAGCTATATTAAAAATAGCGTAGGCACAGCTCACTTACAGCGAGTTTTATAGAAAACCAGGCTTTGCTAGGAGCAACGTTCCCGAGCCAAAAATCTCTTCTTATCGGAGCCGTCGAGCACTCCGGGGCTTTCGCCTTGTTCTAGGGAGGTTCCCTAGGCTTTTCGGGGGGTTTCGGGGTTAGAGAGAGGTTCTAGAGAGAGAGTAAAGAGAAGAAAGAATGAGAAAGTTGTGAAGAAGATGGGGGTGGGAGAGATTCTATTTATAGGGTGAAATATGGCTGAACTTGGTGCCATATGTCACCATCTGCTGGCAAGAATTGGGGAGAAAGCAATGGTCATTGTTGTGCCACGTCACCCATTTTTGCACCACACTTCTGACTTCTAAAATTCGTAACTTTCACATACGAGCTCCGTTTTTGATGTTCTTTATATCCATGCGTAGGTCTATAACATTCATTTTGACTCCGTCAGCTAATTTTCGACTAATATTAAATTTAATAGTACAAGAAGGTTAGACTGTTAAATGACCGTGAAAAATTTGTAACTCCTTCTTACAGACTCCATTTGCGTCTGTATTTTTACCGTTGAGTTCCCATTAATGATATCTTCAACTCTAATTTAGGTCATGTAAGCCAAAAAACCACTCAAAGTAAAATTCGAGTTTCGGGCCGTGCACTCCTATGTCAAATCTTAGAAAAATCGTAACTTCCTCATACGAAGTCAGATTTAGACGTTCTTTTTATGGAAGCTCTCAGGTTAACATATTCTATGACTTTCATTTAGATCACTAAGGATAAATGTTGCTCTATCATAAATTCACTATTTATGTCTGTCGGGTGTTGTGCCGGTTCCGTCGCAAAACTTCGATGAGTCATAACTTCTTCGTTATAAATCGGATTTAGGCTGTCTTTATATGTAAGAAACCCTTGATACATATTCTAAAAGTAGGTTAAGATTATTTATTCTAAATAATTTTTTGTCAAAAAGTCATTTTTGACCCCTATTATCTCTAAATTGACTAGCCCGGATCTACGAACGTTACATATTCTTACACTTACGATAAGGATTTGGAATTATGAAAGGAGTGTTATTGGAAATGTTTACAATTGTTCTATTTCGCAAATTAAGGACCATAGGTAAACATAGTGTGCATGCTTGGAGAATGGGATGACTATTTTTTTAGTTCAATTATTAAATTGATTAATCGAAACATTATACAATGAATAATGTGTAATCAATATGGTGATTAAATAAAATGTGTTTTATTTATATTCAAAAGTTTTGAGACCATATTGGATTTGATTATTAAATTGATTAATCGAAACATTATCCACAGTCAATCGTACTTTTGAAGTAGGTATTGGGGTAAGATTGTCATGAATTTGTCTGTAGATTGTCTAAAGTGTTAGACATAACACAAGTTTGCTGCAGTATTCATGAGTACACCTATAATAAGATTTGAGTGTTGAATTAAATCCGCACTCATCTGAATCACTTCATGGATTTTATCACGAGTGATTGTGACATGATAATATCTTATATTCTTGAAACAAAGAGATATGATTTGCCGTTTAGAAAACGGTTGCACATTGATGATATGAAAACGCACCAGTAACTTGGTGTTATAAAATGTATCGTTGTGTGTGATTTGATGAGTAAATAGAGCAAGCATATGAGTCGAAGTTTATCCGTTCCTTTTACCCTAAGAGGAATAAAAGTGACATCTGTGGGCCCCTCGATGATTTAGTGACAACAACTCTAACCGCTTGGCCAAGCCTGGACTGATTTGATTTGTTCAATTCATCGGTGGTCATAAGTCAAAAATCGGGAAACAAAACATAGACACATAGAATGATTATAATCCATGTATCATGTCCATACAATATCTGGAATGGAGGAATATATGGTCCCTTATCTGATGGACACATCATTGACTAGGTCAGAGTTCGACAGCTGCTTTTGAGAGCTATGATTGCGAGTTGGGTTTTGGAGTCGTACTTGCAATAATAATCATTAGACTTATCCAAATGGGATACTATTTGATTAGGTGTCTAAGCCCATAACTATAATTGGTATGTAGTTGACCGGAGAGTATCATGGTCCATTTCGGGTCGCCTTCACCAGAACAATCTGATAGGATGGATATTAAGAAGTTATTTGTGATTTATTAATGTATTATAAGTATAATATATTAATTGAGAAATCACATTATTTAATTAGTATTGATCAAGAATTAATTTGGAATTAATTTAGTTATCAAAAGAGACCAATTGAATTAATGGGGACTTATTATGTAAATAAGTTATACATATGGTTTGGGCTATTGATCCATGAGGGACTAAGTTTATGTGAGAGTCCATGAAGAGTTAGTCCATATGAGTTATTGGATCATAAGCCTAAGTGTAAGAATTAGGGTTTTCATATGACTCTTGGAATTCAACACTATATATGTATTCCCTAAACCCAAAGATTTTGACTTGTGAATTCCATGATGAGCCTAGCCGATTTTAGGTTCATAACCTCTCTCTCATATTCATCTAATTGTTCATGGTGTTTGTGACTTGTTTGAGGCATCACATTTGAGGTGTTAAGCTCTTGAAAGGCCAAATTCTGCATACTACAAATAAGAGGTATTCTTCTAACTAGTTTTATGATTCATGTACCAAATTTGTATGTTGGATAGGTTTCATGCTTTGGATAATTTTTTTGTTGCATGTATAACTAGAGAAAACTTAGATCCAAAGCATTAGGGTTGTATGTGCACCATAGGAGTATTATAGTACATAAAACCCAACACCATGTTCATATTTTTATGTCTCAATACACCTCAAAATTTCCAAAAGGACAACCTATACACTCAATGGTATACCATACTCATAAAGCCTAAGACTTGGGACAAAAATGATTCAAACTATAAAAGTTAACAAGATCTAATGAAATACAAGCCATGTTCAGAACTTTATACCTCCTGGTCGTTGCTAGGATCATGACGGTCCCAGATCTAAATCTTCTACATGCTTCCAAGCTTTGCCACCACGTTCTTCTTCCTTTGGAACATACAAAATACACACTCAAGCTTCAGAATGCCACAAAAGGGCTAGGGTTGGCTTAAGCGATTTTTCTAAAGGTGGAGGCTGATAAGAGAAAAGGTTTGGAGGCCACAAGGATGCTTAAATAGGGTGAAACCCTAAAAATTAGGGTTTCATCTCTACGTGCATATGCCTGGCATCCATCATAGAATGCCTAGCGTTTGAACGCCTAACATTTTATGCTAAGTGCCTAGCATTTGGACTAAATAGCCAAAAATGAAAGCTATGGAGTTACAACTCTACCCTACTTACAATTAGATTTCGTCCTCAAAATCACTCCTTACTAACACCCAGTGACACCAGATGACTTGAGCAGCCCTACCCACAACTCTGGAAAGGATTGAGAAAACAACTCACACATATAACATTATTCCAGACCTACGACCAAACCAGGCCTTATCAGGCCTCTCACTGAATGGATCTTCGCATCACTAAAGTTAACCCCAAAGGAATAATCATTACCACCTTGTCCGAAATCTGAAATTCTAAGACGCTGCCTGACTCCCTGTCAAATAGCCCACTTCGAATCACTGTGAGGTCAACTTCACATCGTATTCCAAACTAATACAAACACTTTTAACCCTTGATTATCTTGTTCTTTCCACTAAAACATAATCACTGACCATTCCTTGCTGCTGAAAACTTTTCACTTGATAGAAGACTTAGAGAATCCTTCGAGTAGAACACTCAAACAAGAGATGAACATTAGAGTCGAATCAACCACTTTGAGATTATTTATTCCAAGCTGTATGTGACTTAACATATTCACCAAATAACAAGTGTCTCTATACAAGAGTCCCAAATCACTAATACCGACTCGAGCCTATTTTATTGCCCCCTAATTTCTTTCCAAAAGCAGTCAAGACCTCCTTAGTCCCAATTTATCTGTCGAATAACCAATTTACCAGATTTCAACCCGCTTGTTGAGGTTAATAGTCTCCACAGTCGCACCACATGACTTTTAAACAAAGGCCTTATTTGACAGGAATTTTCCTAACTAATTCGCTGTCATGGCTCCAACATCCCTTTTGACCCATCCGATCATAACCAACAATGAAACTCGATGCCAACAAATTCATTACTAAAAGTGAATGCTACATGTCTAAATGTAGTCTTCTATCACAACTGGCCTCATACAGCCCATAACCTTACTTAATTCCATGAATGTTGTGGCATTCCCATAGTCTTGAAACCTAACCTACCCTCATCTAATCCCATATGATGGAATCTTTAAACCAAATTAAAGATTTTCCATGCTCTCACAGCTACTCAAGAATCGGTGAATCCTATAAGCCACCTCACAGTCTTACAACACTTCCTACCAATCTCGTGAATGTTATGGCCACTCCGCAGTCTTACAACACACCTATACTTCCTACCAATCTAGTGAATTCTGTGGCCACCCTACAGTCTTACAACACTCCTATACTATCTACGAATCTAGTGAATGCTACGACTACCTCGCAGTCTTACAACACTCCTATACTATCAGGTTTTCGGGTCATACTTTGAACCCCAAAGCCTTAATAAGACAAGAACAGGTAGAGAGGTTCTAACACCACTCTCGACCTGGGTCCTTCCACATACATGCCATGCGTCACTACTGATGTGCAACGAAACTCAAAAAATCCTTTCTTGCATAAAATCTTAAACCAACGATCCCCCCTCCCCCACTTAGGTTCGACTGCGCCCTTTCAATCCTCAACATTTAATGGATTTCCAATACATCTTGTAAAATTATGATTGAAACTGTCGACAGCCTAAAATTTCAAGAACTACCATCTCATTACTAGCCAATCTTCACGATCAAACGCATTCCAAAACTGGAGGACTCTTTACTGAAACCCCAACAAACTCTATAATCCAAATTACCTTCCGTTAACCACACTACATTCCTTGGCGACTTAATTGATGATGAAGAACAATATCACCGTTATAGACACAAGTACTTAACCGGTTCCACAACCCACTAGCACTTAGAGCAACTCCTGGCAAACTTGCCACCGGCCATCAAAATGACGTATGAACTTTGCAACTACCGATCTTATACCCACGATCAACCTATTATTTAATGCATCAGAACCACAAAGAATCCCCTACATACCCTGCATTCGAACCCGACATACCTACATTGTAAATTCCTTGAATCCTTGGTGAACTACAAAAGATCAAATTTACTGCTGATCTCTTCCCACTTGAGCTTAATCTAACGATAGACGATGTTTCTCACATCGAAATCCAAATCTGGCTCACCGAAACATCCCCTAAACATGGCTCTCGGATCCCCTCGACCTGTGACTGCAATGCTAGACACCTCGCCATAGGAACCTCCACAATACCCTCACATCCATTTGTAATACTCAAAGTCGCTAGAGCAGGTTCCCTCACTGCTCCTCTCATCAGCTCTGGATAGTCGGCCTTCTGGTGGCCTACTTGGTTGCAGTGAAAACATAACGGGCTTGTCCCCTATGGAGAATCCCTGCTGATATGACCAACCCTACCACATTTGTAGTAGCCCATACCCCTGGAACAACACACCCCATCATGCTACTTCCCGCACGTGTTGTACTAACCACGACCTTGCTGGCCCCTTAACTTTTGATCTGAATTCTTGGGTCTCTTCACAGGACCCTCATCTTCCTGCACTTACGCTGGCTTCCTCTTCCCCAGGTGCTTTAAATTTATCTCCCACTCTCGGGCTCTAGTAATCATATCATTCAGGGTCTTGTACACTGATATACTCACAAACTCCCTAAAGTCAGCCTTAACAATGTTTTGCTATACTTCAACCACCTGATCACCACCTTATTCCTCCCTTACTCTCTCTTTCTCTCTCATTCTTGCAAAAAGCAGATGGAAAGAAGGCAGTAGAGCTGACATTTCCACCCCACTGTCTTCGTAGTCAACCCAACGCCACCAACGAGATGCTACAGTCGATTCCTCCAACCACACTCTATGGCTGTTATAAGCCATCACTACCATCATAAAAAAAATTATTGCTTCTTTCTTTCATGACCAAACAAAGCTGAGAGACCCTCCATATACAAGCTCAACATTTCCTTTTGGTTTTCATATCTGCCTATGCAAAAATGAGAACCACAGGATTGAATGTCAGGATGCAAACATTAATACAAGTTAATTAAAAAGGACTCTATAGTTATAAGGATTTTTCAAAGCAACCCCCTCTCATGAAACCCTAATTACAAAATAATTAATTTGACCGCTCCCTTAGAATTGTTAACGAAATAGGTCATACTCCCCTAAACTTGATGTATTTTAGTCAAGTTTATTCCCTCACTTGAAATATATTTAAAAAAACAGACCTACACTTATTAAATAATACCAAATTTGTTTTTTTTTTGTTACTTAGGAAGTGAAAATAGTCTCGGAGGTTCATGTTAATCCCGAAAAGTATCAATTTCGCTTTTCTCACGCCGCGCCTCACATCTATGAACTGGTCTCAGGTACATGCATTTAAAGTGAGTGGTTATGGACCCTTTTTAATGTTTTATTATTTTGGTGGGAGAACACTTATTAAAAGCATGTGTCGATTATGAAAAGTGCATTCAAAATTTATATATAACGTAAATGATATTTTATCATAGTATTATATCATAAATTAGTTTGTCATGACATACATATATTATAATGGGTTTACTATGATGTGAACTACAAAATATAATACATCATAACACAATTATTTCATGTGATAAGGTATGTAATAAAAGTGTCACAAATGTTTATCAATATTGTATGATTAAACCTATATCATATATGTATATATCTATACTTTATAACATATATATCTTTGAATTTTATACATACACTCGAGAAACTCACTGTCTATTTAAGCGAGTAAGATACATTTTTGGATATATTGAAATGGCTTGGCTTTGATAGTGAAACATTATCATATACCATAGTTAATAGCCATTATAGTAAGACATATTCATTATCTAAGTTTAACAACATAGTATAGCCTCTCGGCGATAAATGTTAATCCTCAGAGCAAGATACGTATGTATAGATCTATACGGGTTGACAACCCGACCTACGGTTGCTAAGTACAAATTTGACGGATCCAATCGAAGCAAGTGATAACTATATTTAGTCTTTATCCACAAAGTCTAATGAAGCGTTGTAAAGGATATATCTAGTCACATAGCTCGGTTATAGGAATCACTATACCCATTAACTTTATTCTTTAACTAGAAACCACAAATTCAGTTTCTCAATTTATCAAACACTTTCGAACATGGTTTTATCTATAAAAGAAATATTCTTCAAAATCTTTAAAGGTATCTAATATTGCCATATTTATACATATTTTTATGCAATATTTAAGTACATTTTATATATATATATTTTGGTCATTTGCATAGAATAATGATACTTATAAGGTTAAATTATATTTTACAGCTAAAAAGAAGACATTTTGAAGAAATGGACTAAAAGCGTTAAAGGATGGAATTTTGGAGGTTGAAGGCTTGAAAGACAGGAAAAGCACCCAGAAAAGACGTACTCACGACGTGAACAGTTAATGGTTCATGACGTGAGTATAGAAAGTTAGAAGATAAGCATCCGGGGATAGGAATCCTTGGCGATCACGATAACTTCGAGTTCACAACGTGAGTTTTAAATTCTCACGACGTGAACAATGATTTTCCAGGATATATATATATATATATATATATATATATATATATATATATATATATATATATATATATATATATATATATATATATATATATATATATACCATTCTCCATTACGATTCAAAAGACTTTTGGCTAAAGGAAGAGGTTCCAGGAGGCGATTTACAACAGAAGAAAGGTTCTAGAAAAAGGGTTTTCAACACCAAGAGAGTAAAAGTTCATAATTTGTTTACTTGTTTAATACTTATGAACATGTTTTCTTATTTAAAATGTGTTTATGTGTTAGTTGCTACTATGAGCAGCTGAATCTAGCTACTCTTATCTAGCTAGATGAAGCTTCTAACTTATGAATATCATAATTTTATATGGATTTATTTAGTTGGTGAATTGCTTGTGTTTGATTTATTGTTACCTAGCATGCTTATGTTATTACTTTAAGTTGCCTTAATTAATGTTGTGTGTAGCATAATGACCATTAACTGCATGAACATGATAACCTAGTAATTTAATGAACATTGAATTGCTAGAGCTAGGATCAACCGTAATCTTAGTTAGTAATTGAAGTAAGTAACTTTGATATGCTAGAGAACATAAATGATGACCATAATTGTGTTTGCATGATAAATCTTACATAGCATATTCAAAACATAATTGGTTCCGTGTTTAATTGTGTGTGACCATACATAGTTAGACATGAATTAATTAACTATTGGTAAATTTAGACCTAAATTACTAATATAATAACAACCAACTTAATAATCCATAATCATTAGCTAGCCATAAGGATGAAGTGGATTCGAACTAGATAGGAGTGTTTTAAATTATTGATTGAGTTTTTGTTAAAGAATTAAGTTCATCTAAAATTGAAAAATTAGATAAAAACCCCTTTAAGCTTATTAATAGTTAGATTAATTTAGTAGTGAATAGATTAATTAATAATACCGTTCCCTATGATCGACACCCAACTTACCTAAGTTATACTGTAATCTGACTAGGTACACTGCCTACAAGTGCATTGTTAGTTTAAGTTTGTTAGGTTATAAATATTAAAATTAGTGGGTACTTTCGTGCACATCATGTTTTTGGCGTTGTTGCCGGGGAACGACTTAGGTAATTATTAGTTTGTTTGCCTTAAATTAATCGATCCTTTTTGTAGTGTAAAACCTGCAAGAAGTTACTTTTCTGTTTTATTTTTTTTATTTATTTTTTGCATTACAGGATTGACGTCGTGAACCTTTTAGATGCACGACGTGAATTATGTCTGCTGTAGTTTTGCTTATTTTAGTCCGTTTATCTTAGTTCAGTTTTATGTTTTATTTTTTTTGTTTTTACAGGAGTACATGACCAGAGGCTCTAACACCCATTTGGTGATACCGCTTGAAGATCCCGAGTCTACAATTCACAAAAAGAAGACACCTATACAAGAATTCAAATTAATGTTCTCAAAGAAATCGGGGAAGAAAACGGAGGAGTCAAGTTCATCTTCAAAGAACAAGAGCAAGCTTAAACACTTGGATCAAATACCCGTCCAAACCGAATCCGAATACGATACCGAGCCTGAATTTGAAGAACATAAAAGGGAACCCGAGAACGAGCCAAGGAATGAGATGGCAAATATTGAAGAAATGTCCATGGGAGCTTACAGAAAGAGAGTTCGAGATGATGTTGGTCCAGGCTTTGTACAACCTGCAATCCCTGCCACTGCCACATTCGAGCTGAAGGGACATATCCTTTCTGCACTAAAGGATATCCTATTCTATAGAAAGGATCATGAGGATGCGTTTAAGCACTTAGATGAAGTGAACGACATTGCGGATTACTTCAATGACCCAAATGTTAACAGAGACACCGTCTTGCTAAGGATGCTTCCCGTTACCTTTAATTGAGCTGAAAGGACTGGTTAAAAGGACTCCCACCTGGTACAGTAACTACTTGGGCTCAAATGTGTGAGCAGTTTCTAGACCAATTTTGTCCACCATCCAAGATTGCTACACTCAAAAAGGCAATAGCTAATTTTGAGCAAAACCCGGGGGAGTCACTTTTTGAAGCTTGGGAATGTTACAAAGGGTTGTTAAGGAATTGTCCTCAACATGACCTTAACATTCAAGAAGAGGTGTCCATATTCTATAACGAGGTCAATATGAAAACAACACAACTCCTTGATTCTCAAGGACCACTTACAAAGAAAAATATGGGCGAAGTCAAGGAATTAATTGAAGAATTCGCAAAACACTCTCGTGAATATCATAGTCCAAGGAATGAAGGCATTAAAGGAGTTAGGGGTACACAACCTGAAGAGATGACTGCGGTGATGGCAATGATTAACACTATGGAGAGGAGATTGATGCAAATGGACCGATCAATTCATGCAATTAGAGTTGGTTGCGAGAGATATAGTGGTCCACATTTGACAAAAGATTGCAACTTGGATAAATATTGAAACAAGAAAGCTCAAGTTTGCTATTCGAGTGGAGACAAGTGTGGGGTACTTCGTGTTGCGTCTTGGGCTCACTTCCTAGCCCATCTTTTATGCGGTATGGGCCTATCCATCCGTTTCTTATTCTCTATGGTTTGTGTATTAATAGATGTTTTCATGCATCTTTTTAGTAACTGATAGATCGGGGTTTTTACGTGTAATTTAAGAAGATATCTTTTTGTAACCCTAGAATCCTCTACAGCGGAAGTTCTTTATCGAGCTCTGCTGAGGATTGAACGTTCTAATCATTCAACACATTCAAATCTATTCTAGAGTATTGTTTCATTGCTTTACATTCTTTATATACCTGTTACAAAGATCTAATCGATCAAAGAGAATTTATATCTCATCAATTGGTATCAGAGCAAGAGGCTGTGTAATTCATACACATCTCTTTTGTGAAAGAAGCTATTAGGGTTTATTCCGCATTAACTAATATTTATTGAGTCGTTACTCCATAATTGACGTATCTCATTACTTGTTTGTTTTGCCCTAATATTATATATTACAAGTTTGATCTTTCAAACAGGTTATTCGATCAAGCATGGACGAATCGCCATCTAATCCCATTAATATTTGAAACAACATTGGATCAACAACGAAGATTCCCATCCTTTACACCCAAGATTATGAAGTCTGGACACATCACTTTGAAGATTATGTTATAGGATCTGAGGACAATGGATACCTCATCTGGGAAGCAATCGTATCGGGACCCTTCGCTCATTCTGCAACTTCAAGGATTATTAAAACTCAAAAGGAGTATAATGATCTTTTGAAATATGTTAAAGATGTTTCCCAAGACGAAAAAGATAAATTTCAGTGCAATATCAAAGCATTGAGATTAATCAGATTCGCTCTTCAATCTGACACTTTCAGGCTGGTGAGTTCATGTACTACTGCCAAAGAAATATGGGACAGGCTTCGAGAATTGTATTCTACGGACGAAGATCTTGAACACTCCATTCAAACCTTACTCTTATCCGAGTTTGGTGAATTCAAGCAGGGAGCCGAAGAAACCGTGACTCAAACGTTCGATCGCTTCAATCATCTTCTTAGTAAGATGATTAAACATGATATTGAAAGGAAGCTAATTGAGTGGAAGGTTACGTTTTTGAACGGCCTCAGATCTGAGTGGAGAGATGTGTCCACAGTTAAAGCGCATGAGCAATTCAAATCTTATTCTCTAGCGAAACTGGTGGGTATTCTGAAATCTCAAGAAAAGATCATACTACAGGAGAAAAATGTAGTTTCAAGCCTGGGTTCATTGGCCCTACTATCCAAAAGTAAAGAGGTGATGGAAGATGAAGACCTCAACATAGAAGACTATGATCTTACCTCTGAAGACTATGCTATGATGGTATCAAACCCCAAGAGGTTCATCAAGAAAAGATTTCCCACCAATAAGAACCGAAATTGGCAGGGAAGTTATAGCTCTGAAAAGGTCAAAGACGAACCAAAAGCAGAAGAATCAAAGAAGGAACCGAAAGCTGAAGGAGATTCGGGAGTGAGCTACTAATACTGTGGAGGAAAGAATCACTATGCTAAAGATTGTGTCCTCAAGAAAATAGCAGAAAATGATGAGGAAAAAGATGAAGAAACTTTGTTGCTAAAAAGGCTGGATGAGATCAGGAAGAAGAAATCTACTGCTAACCCTTCTATGAATGTTGTAATTGTGTAGGGTTCGATAGCAAATGATGAATTCGGAGGAGTGGAGGTCTGGTCAACCGACTCCGAGGATGATGAAGTAAGGAGGCCTTCTCATGGAAAAGCTTATGTGGCGAAAGAGAAGGATAACAGTGGAAAATGCTTGATGGTGTCTGATGTATCTTAGATGAGGGGATACAACACAGATGGTGGGAATAAAGACACGAAGGAGCAACAGGACATGTGCTTTACAGCAAAACCGCTCAGCGTGCAATTCAACGAGCTTGATGAACTGATCAAGAAGGTACAATCTGTTTTTGTTTCAATCAAAGTCCCACAATGCTCATATGAAAAAGAATTAAAAAATGTTAATTCAAGAATTTCTCATCTAGACAGCAGTTTAACTCAAACTCGAGTCACCAATTCTAACCTAACTGACCAAATAAGCAGGGTGTCGTCGAAGAGTGAGGAACGGAGGATGTGGATCGAACTGAAGGAGTCGGAGTTAATCAAAACCAAGGACGAAAACATTTATTTTTAAAGAGACAATTTAAAACTTTTGAAACAGCGAAATGTTTTTTGTTTGATTGCAAAGCGTCTTTACAATAATATTACTCAACTTCATTTAAATTCTAAAATAGGGCAGAAAATTCATCGTATGATTTTGCCCTTCCTTGAGTTTAACGAGGATGAAATCGACGCTGAAGCATACAATTGTGAAAGTGTGGTTTCGTCTGAGGATGTTAATCTGGCGTATATGTATGGTCTAGACAAAATTGAATCTTTCATTAAGTCCAAGGACCATAAGGACATGCTAAAAAACCTTTTGGATGAAAATGACAAACTGAATCTAAGGACCGAAATCCCACAAAAATTTGACTCATTGAATGCCAATTTGAGCTCAGAAAATAAAATCGATGTTGAAAATGCATCTGAGCTTAATGAGGATAATGACATGAGTGAAATTTCTATAGAGGATGAAGTTGACTGCTCTGAGTTTGTCAAGAGCGAACCCGAAAACCACAAAAATCTCATCTCAGAAAATTCTGTGCAGTTTGCTCGCATGGCCCAACAAAAGTCCCCGAAACTTGAAGAAAAGGTTGTTGTTTACTAAAAGGTAAGGAAAACACCAAATCAGGTGTATAAGGTCACAGGTGTAACCGAACATCAGACAGCCGAACTCACATCCATTGTAAACGAAGATAATGCCGATGGTTGTGATGAGTTCTTCTGGTCTGCCCCTATTGACAATGCTGATGAAACAGTTGGTCTATCAGAGCAAACATCCAGGAAAACAAAAGGAAGATATATTCCGAAGCCACTAAACAAACCTGATAACTTTGACGTACCAAGTACTAGTGGTACAAAAGATGTTCCTAAAGAAAAAGCAGATTCGAGTGAATCATCATCAGTTCAAAGTGGACCTGTTGACACAAATCAAAAACAAAAGGCAAACATCCATCATCAGCCGAAACAGATGAGAAATCAAAAACAACAAAGGAATCAGAGATACAAGAAGAATCTTTCTGAAAGAAAACAGTTTTGGTAGTCTCAAAATGCCTATTTCTCATATCGTGATAGAAATTTAAAGTCAGAGAAAAATATTGTTGGATCTCAAGAGAGAAATAACAACCGAAAGCAGAAGTTCGGTTCAGAGAACAGTATCAACCGAAAGCAGAAGTTCGGTTCAGAGAACAGTATCAACCGAAAGCAGAGGTTCGGTTCAGAGAGCAAAAGAGACCAAAATTCTAGGTTCGGTCCCACTGATAATCAAAACCGAAAGAGTCACCTAGAATATCAAGTCAAGAAATCATCTCAGTCTAAATTCTCTCATTCTAACTCTTCTAATTCTTCCAATCATTCTTCTTCTCAACCCCATTCTAAATCCTATTCTGCTCAAACTCAAAAACCTAAATCTTCAACTGACCTGAAAGGGAAATCAAAGGTTTCGTCAGTTAAATCCGAGTTCAAACCAAAAGCATCAAATCCCACTAAAATTAAAGTTTTCACCATCAAAAAGAAAGATGAAACAACGTTAATAAAAAGAACATATTTTGTTGACATCTCTCTTGCTACTCCTGTTCCTGTGAAAGGCTCACGTGGACCCAAGAAACTTTGGGTTCCTAAATCTGTTTAATTTGTGCAGGTTATCAGTGACGAGCAGTTTGACGAAGAATGGTATATCGACAGTGGCTGCTCACGTCACATGACAGGAAGGAAGGAAGAGCTAAGGGAATTCAGGTCTCTTTCAAACGGTGGAAATGTCAAGTTCGGGAACAACTCCTTCGGAACCATAAAAGGCTATGGAATGATTACAAACGGTGATTTCACGATCAGGAAGGTTGCATCTGTAGAAGGACTACAACATAATCTCATCAGTGTATCTCTGCTTGTTGGAGGTACTGGTCTCAAGGTTTCATTCGATGATGAGGGTTCGGAAATTATTGAGAAGCAAACGAACAAAGTTATTCTCAAATCAGAGCGTAAAGGTGAAACGTTTCCCCTAAACCTCAAACCCATCAAAGGGAATCCAGCAATCTGCTTGTTATCAAAAGCACAATCTGACGAAAGCTGGCTGTGGCACCGAAGGCTTTCTCATCTCGACTTTAAGGATATCAACACACTTGTCACTGGAGGTCATGTTCGTGGTCTTCCATTGCTCAAGTACGATAGAGAACATTTGTGTGCAGCATGTGAAATGGGGAAGCAGAGTCGTCAAAGTCATCCATCAATCATAAACACAAAAGTTGTTGAACCACTAGAGTTACTTCACATTGACTTGTGTGGCCCATCATCAATCGAAATCATCGGTGGTAGCAAGTACATTCTTGTTATTGTTGATGATTTTTCGCTTTTTACATGGGTGTTCTTTCTGAAGCTTAAATCTGAAGCGACTCACAAGCTAAAGATGTTCATCAAGCAGGTTGAAGTACAGCTGAAGAAAGTTGTTCGCAACATCAGGAGCGACAATGGGCTGGAGTTCAAAAATAAAGAATTCGAAGAATTCTTGGCGGAAAGAGGAACTAGTCACAACTTCTCAGCTCCCTACACACCTCAACAAAACAGAATAGTCGAGAGACGAAACCGATCTTTGTGTGAAGCAGCTCGAACCATGCTAAGTTTTGCTTCTTTATCTTTATATTTTTGGGTTGATGCTATATCTGCAGCTTGTTTTACACAGAACAGGTCATATCTCAATAAATGATTCACACTCACTCCTTATGAGATCATCAACAACAGGAAGCCGAACGTTAAATTCTTCCATGTGTTCGGTTCCCGGTGCTTCGTCATCAATTCTAAAGAACATCGCAACAAATTTGATGTCAAAGCCGATGAAGGGATTTTTCTGGGCTATTCTGTCACTTCTAAAGCGTACAGGGTATTAAACAAACGTTCGAGGAAAATAGAAGAGACATATTACGTGACCTTCGATGATAGCTATGTCAAAAAGTCAAAAGCCAACATAGACACAGCTGGTGAAATCTTTCCTCAAACAGGTCAAGTCACAGTATCTATTGCAAATCTCTTTGAGAAGTTTGTCGAGTTATTTGATGAATCAAAGAAGGCCATTAACTCGGAAGCCAGAGCAGCAGACAACTAGGTGGATCATCTGAAGCAACTAGTAGAAGATGCTACAAGGCGAATGAATGAAGGAGTATCCAGTTCCAGTGCTTCAGTCGAGGGGGAGCACACTGGTACTGCAGCACCTGAAAGTACTGTAGCACCTGAAGGTACTGTAGCACCCGAATGCTCTGCATCACCAGAAGGCACTACAGCACCCGAAGGTATTGTAGCACCTGAACGTTCCGCAGCACCAGAAGGCACTGTAGCAACCGAAGGTACTATAGCACCTGAACGTCCCACAGCACCAGAAGGTACTGTAGCACCTGAACACTCCACAGCATCTGAAGGCACAGGAGCACCCGAACTCTTCACTATACCCGAAAGTCCGACTGTTCCATAAAGCTCATCATTCGAGGTGGAGAATGCCAATATACTTTATGACGATGATACTCAATCCAAACCCGAAGAGATGGTAAACGCTGAATTGGATCCTTCCTATGATCCAAATTACCCTCTTCTCATCAAATGGACCAGAAATCATCCTGTCTCTCAAGTTGTAGGTGATGTTTCTGAAAAGGTTCTGACCCGATCACAACTTAAGGCAAAACAAACTTCCCTATTTTCCAAAGTAGAATTTTGTATGTTTAATTCCTTCGTTTCAAAAGTTGAACCCAAGACAGTTAACACTGCTCTTGATCACTCCGATTGGGTTCAAGCTATGCAAGATGAACTGAACGAATTCGAAAGGAACAAAGTTTGGCGCCTCATTCCAACTCCTCAAAATGCATCAGTTGTTGGTCTCAAATGGGTATTCAGGAACAAAATGGACAAGGAAGGGAATGTGATTTGAAACAAAGCACGTCTGGTAGTGAAAGGATACTGTCAGGAAGAAGGAATTGACTATGAAGAGACTTTCGCTCGGGTTGCAAGGCTGGAATCTGTTCGCATTTTTCTTGCCTATGCAGCACACAAAAACTTCGAGGTCTACCAAATGGATGTCAAATGCGCTTTTCTGAATGGAGAACTCGAAGAAACAGTCTACGTGGAGCAACCTCCTGGCTTTGTCAATGAGAAGTTCCCAACTCACTGCTATATTCTGGACAAGGCGGTTTATGGTCTAAAACAAGCTCCTAGGGCCTGGTATGAAACGCTAACAAAGTTTTTAAAGATGTCTAAATTCAAACAAGGTTTGGTTGACCCAACCTTCTTTCGTAAAAAGGAAGGTAACCACCTTATGATTGTACAAATTTACGTCGATGATATCATCTTTGGCTCAACGAATCCCAGCTTAACAGCTGAATTCAGAAAGCTGATGGAGACTAAATTTGAAATGAGCTCCATGGGTCTGATTAACTTTTTCCTTGGATTAAATATTAGACAGGGACCCGAAGGCATCTTTATCAACCAGGAAGCATACACCAAAACTCTTCTTGCCAAATTTGGTATGATGGGAGATTCAAAGGTCAAGGTTCCAATGGCATTCGGCACCAAACTCACCCCTTCACTGGAGAAACCAGTAGTTGACATTACGCTATACCGCCAGATGACTGGGTCCTTAATGTATCTTACTGCTAGCAGGCCTGACATCATGTTTTCCGTATGTTATTGTGCTAGGTTTCAGGCGAACCCACGAGAACCTCATATGCTTGCAGTGAAAAATATACTCAGGTATCTGAAGCGAACTACCTCTCTCGGTCTATGGTATCCATCCAACTCAGGCTTCTTCGTTCAACCCTTCTCTGATGCAAACTTTGGAGGATGTGGTTTAGACAAGAAAAGCACCACAGGGGGTTGCCAATTCCTTGATGGGAAATTGGTCAGCTGGCAGTCAAAGAAGCAAACCTGCGTTTCCCTCTCTACAGCCGAAGCAGAGTACATCACAGCCGCCTCCTGCACATCTCAAGTCATATGGATCCAAAGCCAGCTTAGAGATTATGGACTTAACATGAAAAAGATCCCACTATATTGCGATTCAGAAAGTGCAATTAGGATCTGTCATAACCCAGTGCAACACTCTAAGACCAAGCATATAGCACTAAGGTATCACTTCATTAAGGATCATGTGGAGGATGGAAATGTCGAAATTCACTTTGTTCGAACCACTGATCAACTGACCGATATCTTCACCAAAGCCCTACCTGAAGCTAGTTTCAATAAAATCCTTCATGGTCTAGGAATGATGGAACCAGAATCGGTACCAAAGACATCATCCCAAAGTTAAAAGTAAGGAGCGAAATGAACCGAAATGAACCGAACGTTCGGTCTATTTCGGGTTCGATTCACATGGGAACCGAAATGAACCGAACGTTCGGTCTATTTCAGGTTTGGTCCCATAGCACATATTTTTGCTCAATCTCAAAAAGGTATTGTCTATGGTTGTACACTTTTGTAAAGCTGTTTTCCAAAAATCCAAAAAAAAAAAAAAAAAAAAATTAGGAACCGAAATGAACCGAGCGTTCGGTCCATTTCGGGTTCGGTTCAAATATTTTTTTTTCTTACTTATTCTGTTTTGGTTTTTCTCTTTTGTAAAGCTGTTTTTCAAAAATCCAAAAATATTTTTTTTTACGAACCGAAATGAACTGAGCGTTCGGTCCATTTCGGGTTCGGTTCAATTTTTTTTATTACTTATTTTGTTTGGTTTTTCTCTTTTCAAAATCTTAAAATCTCCAAAAATATTTTTTTCTCATTCTTGTTTAAATATAGTTGGGATAGGTTTGGTTTTCACCTTTATATTAACTAGTTAAGCATCCCTAGAAGCATGTTGTTGCATGTTGTCCAAAGCCTCAACTGATTTTGAATAAAAGCCTTAATGACTTGGTATATACAAACCTTGTCTTCCCAATAAGGCTGCTCCATTTATTCTAATCCTGAGCTACCTTACTCTTTTCTCATATGGGTTGAGAGTTTCCTGCTTGGTCACTATTTTCAGCAGAGGTACTATCGTTTCTCTTCACCACCTTACTCTTCTCCATCATATTTCGGTCCCATATCGTAACGCTTGAGACTCTCAGGATTAACCACTGAGGTTTATGGTTACAAAATCTCTGTGTTTATGATCTAAGCCACGTGTCACTACGTGCTTAGTGAAACCCAAAATTCAATACCTCACATGAATTGACGGTCAACATGAAATCTCTTTTTGGTTGTGCGATTCTTGTGAATTTGCTATTTACCATAACATTTCTTCCCTTAGAATCCAGTTTAATTTTTTTTTGAGATTTCACCATCATATCTATTATCCAAGTCACTATATCTATTATCCAGCCTACTTGTTCAACAGACCACATCGGTCTCACAAGTACTTCATTTAGTCTCGGGAAAGCCACCCTTTTAAGCCTAACAAAAAGATGCCTTTTAAAACTTCTTAGAAAGTGATTGATCGTAATTCAACGGGAATCCATACAAACACTTTAAGGTCTCTCTTGACCTTGAAGAAAGTGATTCGTGCCCGGGATCAACTATTTTGTGTCTATATTGACATCACTACTTCCCATATATATCTCGCTTTATTTCCTTATCTTTCACACTCTATGCACGAAAATCTTTGATTTTCCAAAATTCTCGTTCGGTTACCTTATAATCTTATGTTTGGATGACAACTATTAAACAGATAAGATGTTGACTCAGCCGACAGAGTAACGGCCTCAATAGTGAGGTGACGGGAACGCGTGCAAAACGGAACAGTTCTTCTCTCTCATGCGTAATCATCGGGGGTGCCAACCGTCGCGCTTCAGGCAAATCTGAAACCGTTTCGTGTATCAAGAAGATTTGGGGATGATCTTTCTCTCTCCTCTACCCACGGTATAAAAGGCACACATCTGCTTCATTCCAAACTTACCACAATCAAAACTCAAACGAGCAAAATCAGGCGATTTCTCATCTACTGTTCATCATCTTCTACCTTCAACAATGGTGGATTCTTCATCAGTTCAGGAAACCTCCTCCTGCACAAATATTCTTCCTATCCGGGCTCAACAAAGCCTGGTGATTGATCTCAACCCTAAAGCTTACGAGAATTATATGTATCCCATGGTGGAGTGCCTCAAATACGCTCCATTGGTGCTCGCTCTTTCCAAGTTCGAGGTTGTGCCGATGGAATGCCTTTCTCAGGTCTTTTCCACGGCCCATTATGATAGATCAGTGGATCGCATCTACTTTCATCTTCTTTCTCACAAGACCTCCATCTCCAAGAAACGATTCTGTTGGCTCCTAGGTTTTGAAGCCGGTGAATCTAGGGTTAATCCCGATTCCATCACCGTCGGGCAATTGTTCTCGATGTTCTACAACATGGGTTACACGTAGATTCTCACAACGGTCACCAAATTCAAGAAATCGTGTCTCCCTCCTCCATGGAATGGTTTCTTCACCATTCTATTCAAAGGGCTCTCTGAGCGTAGTTCTGGTTCTGATGGGCCCAACAAATTGTTTATGACCATTCTCTATGGTCTATATCACGGCCTTAACCTCGACTATGGCTCGGTTCTATGGCAGCAACTCATTCAGAGCCTAGCCTCCTCCTCTTGCCACACTGAGGTGTCCTACGCCAGATTTTGGATGCTCATCACCAAGTGAGCCATGGATAAACTTCATGTTCCAACTGTTGCAGGTTCCCTTCTCTCCCCCATCAGTGTCTTCCACACCACCAAGATCATTGTTACCGATCCGACCAAGTTTTCTTTCGTCAGATCCATTCCGGATTCTATGTCCGCTGGGGTGTCCAAGGAGAGCATCATAATGAAAGCCTACAAGGACTTTCATCCTTCGGGCCCAAGGGAAATTTCTGCTGAAATGGTTCAGTCCATTAATGATGCAGATAAACCTGCTGCTAGAGGGAAGAAACCCGAGCAAGGGAAGATAAAGAAAGCAGCAAAGGGGGCAAAGGGTCCTTCTCCTAAGAAGCAAAAACCCTCAAAACCAGATCTTTCCCCACCAGCGAAGAAGAAGAAAGTACAGCCCAAGAGAAAACTTATTCTCTCTTCTTCCTCCAGCGATTCGGAAGAGAACCATTCTGACTCAGATGAGTCAGCTAGAGGCGAAACTCCGCCTCACTCGCCTGGTCATGAGGTACATGTTTCATCAAAACCTCCTTCCCCTTCTCCTATACCCACCTCTTCCATTCCCATCATAACCTCCTCCATTTCCATTCCCTCCATATCTAACCCTATTTCTATTCCCCCCATAACTACTTCTCTTCAAACCACAACAACCACCCTTCCCCCACCACTTTTTACAGAAGCCACCACAACTACCACCCGTGAGGTTCTAACCAACGTATCTGATACGGGGGTTTCTACTTCACAACCCGAACCTACTTCTGCTTCCAAACCCACTATCACTACCGAACCACCAACCGCACCCTTATCTCCCACTCCATCTGCTGAAACCGAAACCTTTTTGGGAGGGGAGGATACCGTTTTTGACTCCATCTACTACAGCCCCTATCAACTTCAGAGTGATGATGATGATGCTCCGGTCACTAAAAAGCACATCAAGGAACTCCACGAGAAGATTGACAATCTTGTGGCTTCTTCCTCTTCCTCAACATCTCACTTTTCGGAGGCTGCTATTCAAGGTATGGTGGAGTCACTCTCCAAAGCACATGAAGCCTCTATCAGCTCAGCTGCTGCTACCATTGATAAATCCACGAAGGCTAGTGCTGTAGCGATTGAAAAAGTCGAAAAACTATTTCAAGACGCCCAGATCTGGCTGGAGTCTTTACAGGCGGCATCAGAGACAAACACTAAGAAGATCCGCACCGTTGTGGAGAAGCTAGTCCATTCCTTCGAAACTGAAAAAGACCAATTTTAGTCTTCGGTTGCGGATCGTCTTCTTTCCTTCCAAGCCACTCATGTCGCCGAATCTACCACAAAGGAAGAGCTTGCCCGAAAGTCTTCCGAGCTTACCTTGGCAACTCATCAGCTCTCCCAAGACGAGAAGGAGATCGATTCTCTTCGGTCTGAGAAAGCTGTGGTCAAGAGTTGTGTTTCAGATGTCCACGGAGCTCTGTCTAACATCATTGAAGCCCATGATCCGATTCTCAACTATTCGGTGAGGCGTAGTCTTGCAGAGAAGCTCGCTCCTGCTCTTTCCCTGCTTAGCCGTATTGAAGGCATTCCTGAGCAGGAGGACCATCCGAAACAATGGGGAGAAAAGAAGTCCACAGCTCAACAAAAACCCCCTCCAAGTTCCAAAGCTCAAACTATTCCATTTTCATCACTTGTCCCTCCGAAAGCACCCAAACCAACATCTGGTCCTTCATCAGGTTTGAGTGCTCAAACCAAAGCCAAACAAATTGCCGACGACAGTGATGAAAGTGATGATCAAGAACCGATTGTCAGCTTAGTCAGGAAGCAGACCAGAGAGAAAGAGCTGGATGAAAATGCTCGCATCGTCAGGGAAGCCGAGGCCAAGGAGAGGAAGATAAAGGAGGCTAATGATCTCCTTGAAAGCAGGAAATCTTTGTTTCCTCCTTGGACTCTCGAAGTACTTATCAAAGAAGCCATTGAGTCCCCTTGCACTCTGTGGCTAGAACCAATCATCTCCTTAGACCGTGTCAATTCGGTCGATTCCCAGTTCGACATGCCCCTGACCCGAAAGGCCTTCATCTTCCATGCGTTCGCTCATATAGCTGAAGTTCCCCATCCTCACCCGGAGGTGGATAGGGAGCTTATAGACTATTACCTGAGGACTGCTCAACCTCAGTACCAAACTTGGAGCGCACAGAAGATAACCAACGTTCGGGTACTCAAGCCTGTTCGTGAAGGTAATTTCGTTAATGTTAGATTCAAGGTCTTGAGGGGATCTGAAAAATCTGAGCATTCCATCTCTCTGGCTGATCTTCCCAACCTCAACCCTCACGATTGGATTGTCTTGCACAACATTCTTCTTGTCAATAAAGCTGAATATGGTCCGATCATAGACCATTTCAAGAGAATGTTAGTTTGCTATATTTTGGAGGTGGCTAAGCTTGATCAAGAGGTTGCTAATGTTTTGAGGAAGAAGCCCATCATCACTCCAGTCGGTTCTGCAAGCGATATAAACTGAATGAAGATGGGAAAGATTGATCCGAAACAGAACTCAGTCATGTTCACCAAAGCAGAAGGTCAGAAATGCATGTTTGCTTTGGCTAACAAACATCTCTACACTACTACCTGTCTGGAGCATGTTCTGGGTATAATCAATCGTTGCAAGCAGAACTCGGATAGTGATAAAAAGTACCTCAATGATATGATAAACTGGTACATTCACTTCCGACAAACACTTCTTGCTATCATCCCCCGCCTGTTCAAGACCGTCAAGAAAGCCAGTGTTGCGGGGGCAAGCAAGCTGGAGTGAGGTCTCGCCCCAATTGACGCAAAGGGGGAGATTGTTGGGTACTTGGTGTTGCGTCTTGGGCTCGCTTCCTAGCCCATCTTTTATGCCGTATGGGCCTGTCCATCCGTTTCTTATTCTCTAGGGTTTGTGTATTAATAGATGTTTGCATGCATCTTTTTAGTAACTGATAGATTGGGGTTTTTACGTGTAATTTAAGAAGATATCTTTTTGTAACCCTAGAATCCTCTACAGCGTAAGTTCTTTATCGAGGTCTGCTGAGGATTGAACGTTCTAATCATTCAACACATTCAAATCCATTCTTGAGTATTGTTTCATTGCTTTACATTCTTTATATACCTGTTACAAAGATCTAATCGATCAAAGAGAATTTATATCTCATCAACAAGTATGATGAAGATTGGAGGAAACCAAAGAAAGAGTGGCTGCCCTATGATGAATACAAGAAGCAAAAGGAAGAAAAATATAGAAAAACTAGCAGAGGCTTCTACCAAAAAGAACAACCACCAATTAAGAAGAAACCCGATCTAGAGACCATGTTAGTTAAGTTTATGGAAGCTTCAGAAAAGAATCACGAAGCTGTTGATTCTGCTATTGGTGAACAAAGAACTTTGATGAAGAATAATCACGCATTGATGATAGAAAAGCAAGAGTTGATAAAAAAATCAACAAGCCTCCATCAATAATCTCGAAGTGCAACTTGGTCAACTAACCACTTTGGTTCATGAGAAGATGTCCCCGAAAAATCCTGAAAAGAAGACCCAATCTCACTTAATGGCCATATATACTGAAGAAGAGGCCATATATGAGTTCCTAGAAGCATTAGAAGTAGAGCCACAACAGCCCAATCCAAAGCCAAAGAAGCCAAGACTCGAAAATGAAGAAACTGTTGGAACACCGAGTTCACGATGTGAGCCCGCTATGCTCACGTCGTTGGCTCTGTCTAAACAGAAAAATTCCGTCTCTATTTCAGTTTATCAACCACCTTTTCCGTTTCCTTCTTGAGCTGCCATTAGTACACTGGAAAGAGAGCATATAGAGTTTATTATGCACGTGAAGGGTATCCCGATTAATACTCCCTTTGTCGAGTCGTTATCCAAAATTCCCGAATATGAATTTTTTTTACAAGACTTGATAGACACTCGTCAGCAACTAAAGAAGAATTCTAAGGTTATTCTAAGTGAGCAAAGTTCAAGGGTAGTATTGGGAGACATACCTAAGAAGATGGGGGATTCTGGACGACTCACCCTTCCATGCGAATTTGGGAACAACATGAAGGTTTATGCTTTAGCTGATTCTGGGGCTAGCATAAATTTGATTCCTTATTCATTTTATCAGAAGTTGGATATTCAGAAGTTGAAGGCTACAATAATGACACAACCCAGGGGCATTATGGAAGATATTTTAGTAAAAATTGGGAAATTCATTTTTCCAATAGACTTTGTGGTATTGGATATGAAAGAAGATCCCAATGTAACGATTATTCTTGGTTGCCCGTTACTTAACACTGTTGGAGCCCTTGTTGATATAGGCGAGTCTAAGCTCACCTTGAGGGTTGGTAATGAAAAGGAAATTTTTGGGATAGAAAATGGCTTTCAAGGGGATCATGCTCAAGAATAGGTTTTCAACATTGATGAAGAGAATGAAATTGAAGAATTAGAGAAGCTCATGGAAGAAGAAATCAAGACAATTCATCAAGTTAAAAGAACAAAACCCAGAGCCTTTGTTCCGTATTTAGTTGAAGTCATTGCCTACGCGAGTCCAACTTCTTGGGTGAGCAAGGATGATGATGAGATGACGAGTGATGAAGAGGAGGTTACTTCAAAAGTAACAAATCTAGTGGTGAAAGAAGAGAAGGATGCTATGGAGTGCAAGGAAGAAACTAAAGGGACCAAACGTAAGGTTGATGGAGACGAGGTAAAAGCTAAAAAGGATAATTTGAAAAAGGCGTACAAAAGACGAGTTCAAGCTTACAAAAGGCATTTCAAGGAACAAAAGATCCTAGTGGTGGACTCTTCAGATGACTCAATGTAGGAGGCACGAAGTCCGACTTACGACTCCTTGAAAAAGAAGCGCTTCTCGGGAGGCAACCCGAGCTCGGTTTGAAGTTTCTTTCCTTTATGCATTTAGTTTAGTTTTTGCATTTCTAGACATTCAATAATCTAATCATCCAAATTAAGTGGTAAAAGTTAAGTGTGGGGTTCCTAAATTAAGTAGCAATTAAAAAGAATTGTCAATTAGGCTTGATTTTTTTCAGACATAACTTACGAGGTGAGTTCGATACTATTCACCTCGTGAGCCCATAAAACATACGGGGTTGGAAATTTTAAACAATTGAATATGTTAGCCCATTATTGTGTAATTAAATGGCCCAAATACATTTGCCCACAAAAACTCACGACATGAGTTCGTAAAGACTCACGATGTGAATCCAAAAAGAACACGGGACCGCAGATTAAAAGATAAAGAATCCTTTAACCAAATCACTTTCCTATCTTCACAAAGTGAAGATGGTCCCCTGGTCCCCTCCATCCGATTTTGGCCTTACTCAAACACAATTTACTCTTGTGCTTATGTAATCTCTCCTTTAAGGTAAACATCTTGCATTTCTTTCGGTTGATTTTCACTAGTTTATTGATTTAGGGGCTAGGCTTTTTCATATGCTTAAATATCAAAATTTTGCCCAACATGAGTTATTCATCCATCATATGTTACTTCATTGTGCTTAAAAATGGTTTGTGAGTATATCCTAACAACAAGATTAAGTCCCGATTTCTGATTTTAAGACCCCTTCTCGCTATGAATAACGAATCACGAGGTGAGTTTTATAGTACTCACGACGTGAGTCTGGTGCATCACCAGAAACTGTTCTAAGAATTAGCTAATATATGGGATATTTGGATTTATTTTAGTTGCTTATTTATTCTTGCAGGAATATGGCACCTAGACGTGAGGCTAGTAACGTCCAAGGCGGAATTGCTAATTTGCACCTGTTTTACGTATTCCCAACGAATATATCTAGGGACATGCTCGCCCGATACAACACTAGATTGGGATGGTTACACAACAGGGATTTTGCTATTGCCCCAACAATTAATTGGCAAAGGCTTCGAAAGGTTGGACTAGTTGAAAGACTAAACCCGTTTCTTATCAAAACTTTTATAGGAAACGGGTATTCATTTACATTCAAGGGATGGAGTCACTTGTTCGCCATCTAGGAAAGGGTTTACAAGGAGTTGTGTGTTGAATTCTTTTCTACTGTGGTGTTCCATGAAAATGTCCAAGACCCTAACTACTCACAAGCATTGGTCTTTCGTTTGGATGGGGAGTATAGAGAGTGTAGTTTGGTAGAATTCTCATGGAGGATCGGTTTATACAAGGCCCAAGAGACTGTGACCCCCGAGATTTCTATGTTCTTACAGGAGGTTGCCCTTACTTATTCCGGAGAAATGACGAGATATGAGTTTTGGACCAATATCGCTTTTGGTGTTTTCAACTCCGGTGTGTCACCAGAAAGCAGCATCAAATCACCCATTCACCGTTTGTTGCACAGGCTAATCACATTTTCCATCCACCATAAGAAATTTGGAGATAAGGTCAAAAAGATTAATTTATTTTTCTTGTGGTCTATTTTACAACCGGGGTTTTGTTGCAATCTTCCCTACTTTTTATCTCGTTACTTGGTAGAGTATGCAGTAAGTTCCCAAACCGGGAGCCCAATCTGTGGTGGCTACTTTGTCACCCGCTTAGCCAAGTCTTATGGCGTGCTCATCCGCGCAGTTACACGGACACTTACGTGTAAACAAGGGAACGAATTTTCTATGGGCTATCTTGAGACCATGCGAGTTGTGGTTAATTATGGCATGCATTATGGGATACTGCACAGTGATAGTGAGGGTGAGGATCAACCGGCTGAAGAGCCCGAGAAACAACTGAGGCCTTGAAGAGGAAACGTGCAAACCCAAGGGGAGATGGGACGATCCCAGCCATATGAGGGTGGAATACCCACCGACCCGTTCCAAAGCTAGGTGGGTTCTTACTTGGATAATTTACGCGGTGGGATGACTTATAACACCGAAATAATTGAAGCCATGTTCTCTCATATGAATGTGGTGCGACCAACCACCATGCAACCCCAATGCCCTTATATTCCTACGTGGGAAGAATTGTGGATGCCAAGGGGCGACAGAGCGGGCACTAGCGGGGTGAATGAGGATGACGAGGATGATTGATCGTTTATTTTAGTTTTATTATTTTAGTTTTATTTTGTTTTTATTTTTACTTGTTTTGGATTGTAAAACTAGTAAGGTATTATGTTACTTTCTTTTCTCTTTCTTGGTTGTTATTTTTCAGCATTGCTAGGAGTGCATGCAAAGGATGTCGAGATATGAGTGCATATATGTTTAGCGGGGAGTGTTTAAAGTCGAGAGTCGAGACCCATAATTTAAATTAAGTGTGGGGTGAGTCAAGTGAGAAGAAAGTTAGAGAGGAGAGTCAGAATTAATAGGGTTAGAAGAGTCTTAATCCATTAAAACATGGGGTTGAATATAAGAATTGAAAGAAAGATTGGATGAAAAATATTTATCGGTTTCTAGTTTTCACGTCGTGACCCCTTTGTTATTCACCTCATGAGTCAGAGTTTGGTGACTTTCCAGAACCCATTTCCAATCAAATTCATGACATGAATCTTCATAAACTCACGTCGTGACTTTACCATTTTCACAAAAGAGCCTTATTTCCCATATTCATTATGTGGTTCACCACCATTCTTTTTGGGATTGTTATGAAGATAATCATGGCTCATTTTCTCTACCATGCAATGTGGCGTATGTTTTTCCACATTGTTCTATTCATCTTGTACGTTTTTCAGCACCACATTTGTTAAAGATTGAAGACTTGATTCCATATTTTGCCGGTACATTACTTCTCTCGCGTGTTCAAGATCCAAGTTTCTATTTCTCAAAGTTTGTATTCAAGATGCACATTTTTTTCCACACTTTTGGAGATGATTAGGCCACTATCCCAGGGGAGTCTGTTCCTTTTTCTCCCTTCTCTTAATTTTTATATTAGTTTAAGCATAGAATGAGGGCATTGTATGAAATAAGTGTGGGGTATGGGGTAGAAAAAGTAAATTGCTAGATAATTTGGTAAATTTTTCAATTTTTAATAATTAAATCTAGTAATAATAATTTGAACTATAGTTGCTAGTGTTATGGGATGATCCGATAAGAGCTCAAATGTTTAGTTGAGCCAATACACGTTATAGTGCATTTGTGGCCTCCCTTTTAGTGAAATCATGGAACAAAAACACGACCTCGCTTAGTTTGAAGGATGAAATATGTTTAGCATCGTGTACCAAAAACGTATCCAGGAAAATTATTATCTTTAACCAATAAAGGTTGAAGTTGAGCGCCCTTGCTTAAGCTTGTAGGGTTTTGAGTGGGAAAAAAAGTGAGTTACATGTAAAAAAAAAGAGAGAATTACAAGAAAAAGTTTGAAGAATTTTTGGAGCATCAAAGTCAAAGTATGAAGATCAAAGATAAAAAATTCTGAAGAAATTCAAAAGTTGAAGATACCCAAAAATTGAAGATCAAATATCAAAGAAATGAAGAATTCCAAAAGAGCTCCATAGTGGTATCAAAAATTGTAGTTGTCTAGATTGTGTATGCTTGGGTTGCTCAACCAAAAATACCTTGAGATTAGGAGGTTTTCTGCGGATGGATTTGGAGGGATGCATAAAATGAGCATTTTTCGGAAGAAGTGGGTGAGTGTTTATGAAGATTTTGAGTATTTAAAGTATGGGGGTACTTTAAGAAAAATTTAGACACAAATGCATGCGTTGAGGTCTTGGCATAATGGCTGAGCTAGAATTAGATTGTTCTATGAAATGCTAGTGATGGAAGTTTGAGTTTAAATAAGTAGATTTGCTTGAGGGCAAGCAAAGCCTAAGTGTGGGGTATTTTGATATTGCCATATTTATACATATTTTTAGGCAATATAGAATAATGATACTTATAAGGTTAAATTATATTTTGCAGCAAAAAAGAAGGCATTTTGAAGAAAGGGACTAAAAACGTTAAAGGATGGAACTTTGGAGGTTGAAGGCTTGAAAGACAAGAAAAACACCCACAACGTGAATAGTTTATGGTTCGCAACGTGAATATAGAAAGTTAGAAGATAAGCATCCGGGGAGAGGAATCCTTGGCGATCACGATAACTTCGAGTTCACGACGTGAGTTTTAAATTCTCACGACGTGAAGAGTGATTTTCCAAGAAATATATATACCCTTCTCCATTACGATTAAAAAGACTTTTGGCTCAAGGAAGAGGTTCCAGGAGGCGATTTACAACAGAAGAAAGGTTCTGGAAAAGGGTTTTCAACACCAAGAGAGTAAAAGTTCATAATTTGTTTACTTGTTTAATACTTATGAACATGTTTTCTTATTTAAATTGTGTTTATGTGTTAGTTGCTACTATAAGCAGCTGAATCTAGCTATTCTTATCTAGCTAGATGAAGCTTCTAACTTATGAATAACATAATTTTATATGGATTTATTTTGTTGGTGAATTGCTTGTGTTTAATTTATTGTTACATAGCATGCTTATTTTATTGCTTTAAGTTGCCTTAATTCATGTTGTGTGTAGCATAGTGACCATTAACTGCATGAACATGATAACCTAGTAATTTAATGAACATTGAATTGATAGAGCTAGGATCAACCGTAATCTTAGTTAGTAATTGAAGTAATTAACTTTGTTGTGCTAGAGAACATAAATGATGACCATAATTGTGTTTGCATGATGAATCTTACATAGCATATTCATAACATAATTGTTTCCGTGTTTAATTGTGTGTGACCGTACATAGTTATACATGAATTAATTAACTATTGGTAAATTTAGACCTAAATTACTAATATAATAACAACCAACATAATAATCCATAATCATTAGCTATCCATAAGGACGAAGTGGATTCGAACTAGATAGGAGTGTTTTTAATTATTGATTGAGTTTTTGTTAAAGAATTAAGTTCATCTAAACTTGAAAAATTAGATAAAAACCTCTTTTAGCTTATTAATAGTTAGATTAATTTAGTAGTGAATAGATTAATCAATAACACTGTTCCCTGTGATCGACACCCGACATATTGTAATCTTACTATGTACACTGCCTACAAGTGCATAGTTAGTCTAAGTTTGTTAGGTTATAAATATTAAAATTAGTGGGTACTTTCACGCACATCAGTATCCGTACTGTGGTTAGCAGAAAACCTGTAACTCTCACCAACCTTTTTGTTAACTCTGAAACTACATGTATTCTCAGGAGATCATCGAACACACCTTTTGTAGAACAAATGTTCATGGATTTCAGGCAACCTAGTTTTTGTTATACATCAGTTTTCTTGTTAAGTCAAATTTATGAACCTATTAGTATTATTTGTATGAACCTTGTATTCAAACCTTAAAGTGGGATGTAACTGCTATGTTATTATTGTTGTAACTTGTGATCCATGAACTAAGTCGCACAACCCAACATGTTCCCCCGCCTCGGCCAGGGTTTGACAAAGAACGTCAAAAACGAAGTACGTATGAAGAAGTTATGAATTTTTAAGTTTCCTGAGTACAACTAGCGCAATAGAGGTGTGACTCACACATTCTAGAAGCTACTACAAAGCACCACCCAAATTAAGACACATGTCAGTAAGCAAGAGGAGCAGTGTGTTCGAAGTGCACAACACACTTTAGATACATGGCGCACATAATGCCTATAAATAGCCTCTTCGAGCTCATTCTTTCTCCACACCTTTTCTATAAATCTCTATCAATTTTTTTCTTCTATAGCCCAAAATTTAATAGAGTTTAGGGTATTCTGGCGAAGCCCTGAGGTCCGTGAGTGCCTGATATCTAGCAGCTAGCTGGCAAGAGTTCTGCTAGTACAATTTCTAGACTTTTGTCTGGAAAATCTATTTAAGTTAAGCTACACTCAATATTATTTTATTGTGACTTTTATTTATGTTCATAGTTGTTATTATGAGCCTATAAATAAGATTTATCAGTAATTTTTAGTCAGTAATTATGAACCTATAAATATAGTTGTTATTGTGACTTACGGGGATGATGTCTAGGTGAATTTAGTGAGGTGTTTAAAATGGGATTTCCAAATAGTATACTATATATACCAAATGAACCCTACTTCTGATATGATCCTACCAGGATATTCCTTACTTGATAGATATTGATATAGAAATTGGGATTAATGAGGATTCTAAACTATCATTAGTCACCAAGAATATTAGACTACGATTTAGTAATCATTATACTAGGTCACATCAAAGGAAAAGTTAAAAGTGCGAAGGTAAGGTTCTGCCCAATTTCTAAGGCATCAACCTTTACTGTGATATATCTAATTTCACGGCAAGAAAAGGTCGATTTGTTTATGTTTTATTTAAAAATCAAAGTATCATTTTGAAGAATAATACCCCAGAATTTGTTCCCAATATATGATAAACATATAATCAAAGAATATATGAGAAATGTGTTTTAATTATAGTAAAAATGTCGGGATGTCATCATCAATATAGTACATAAGCATAAACAGAAATAACATACGCCTTACAAACATCTATTATTCTACTACCCTATAATCCATAAATCTCTTATCTGATCATCACACATGTGCTCCCTTGCCACTACCTGTAATATATGAAACTAAGTGCGTCAGGTTTGGGAGCATGGTGAGAACATATGGTTTTCAACCAACAATAATTAAATTCATTATTTTCATCAAATCATTCAACCCGATTACCCATTCCCATTATCCTCACTCTTTGTCCCTAAAACATCTAATTCATGGGACATATCCTAAGTATTATCTTTGGGATAGATAATAATGCTTATGGTATTCCTTAGCAATATATGTCCGTAAGGAAATCATGGGGGTGGGGGATGGAGTACACCTAGTGACATTTAGTTCAAAAACACATACGGGTTGCGAGCCTACCAGCGTTCCAATAGACTGTCTAGATTAGTCTGTGGTCATCATCTATACTCCACTAGACGACTGGATCATATTTAATGTTAGGGATTTTCATCATCTGTTCTATATTTCATCTCTCATCATCTGTATCGTCTTTCATGTACCCATATTTACCCAATATATTTATAGGTATAAAAGAATACATATACAATTTAAATCAAGTAAAACATGTATAAATAGTTCATCTAGCTTAGATATCCGGAATACAGATAATAGGCACATATAGCATGTAATTATCTTAAATACTTTGAATCTATGTGTAAGATGAAAGTAACTATGCACTCATTTGTTAAAGTGATTACTCAAAACTCGGACAACGCTTCGCTTCTACCAACAGTGTTTCCTTTGACGTAACTATTAGATAAGGTGTCTAAGTCCATAACTATATTTGAGATGTACTTGACCCGACCTGACATGGTCCATTTGCGTTGCACTTCACCCGAAAAATTTATGGATAATCTTTTGAGAATAATATATTAATATGAAATTATATTATTTAATTAGTATTGATCTAAAATTAATTTAGAATTAATTTGATGATCAAAAAGGTGACTTACTAAATATGGGCTCTTGTATTTATATAGTGTGGGCTATTGCTTATTTAGAATAGGCTAGGCTTGCATGGAAAGTCCATGGATAGACCATGGAGCTTTAACTAATGGATCTCATGGAAATGAAAGGTCATGGGAATTAGGGTTTACATGAATGTAACCCTAATCCACCATACTATATAAAGGGGTGGTGATTTGTGAATTCCATTTGTGATGATTTGTGAATTCCATTTGTGGCATCCACATTATTGGTGCTACGCTCTCAAACACCAAACAATCAACCACTACTAAAAGGTATTTAATTATACTACTGCTTTATGATTCAAGTACCCTATAACATTCTAGTTAGGAAGTAAACCTTGAAAAATTATTATTTTCATGTATCCTAGAGAAAACATAGATCCAGGGTTTCTAGGGTTGCATGTACACCATAAGACTGTTAGAATGCTCAAAACTCATCAATGGTATCAGAGCCTAGGCTTGTTTTCGTGATACTTGAGGCAAATTTGTTGGAAAAACTAAAAAATCTACTATCTGCTGAGTGAACTCGCCGAGTCCATGGGGGGACTCGACGAGTCCATGTGTTAATTCATCCTACTCGCCGAGTAGGTTCATGCACTTGACGAGTAAGAGGCCCTGAATGCATTTTTTCGAGTTTTGTTGTTGGAAATGGACTAGAAACATTACCCTAAGCTGTTTTGGTCTTATAAAACTTGTTTTAGATGGTGTAATGGTTATGCTAATCCATTTACAATGACTATTATCAAAATTTCAAGTTTTGTATTGTTTATGTATGATTCTTGAAATTGTTGATATGAATGTTCATACACTTATGAGTATAGAAGATCATAGGAATTATTTGCAAATAGTTTGTTAGTTTAATTCTTGATCTTGATGTGTTTTAATGGAATCCATAATTTTTCCTTAAGTTATGGATTACCAAAAGTCACCTTTTTAAAGTCCATTAAAAAACACATAAGTTACATGAAAATGAAGAGTCTTCATAATAATAGATCATTAACTCATAAGTTATGAAGTTGAAAAGTTTTGAAAGCTACAAAACTTGCGCTCAATTTTTGGAAAATGTAAAGTCTCACACATTTTAGAAAACTTTAGTTCCAACCCCTAGAATTTTAAAAGTTAAAATTCAACCCTTATACTTTATATTATTATAATTTAATAATATATATATATATATATATATATATATATATATATATATATATATATATATATATATATATATATATATATAAAGAACAATTCGTTTTACCGTTAGTGGGCCTCATTCATGAAGCTGGTCTATAAAGGGGTATAAGGTTGTTGCCTATAAAATGCCAACTTAATGGGTGTCCATTCTCACCTACTGCTTCCTTGACTGGTGGGGGGTCGTTAGTCGAATGGGTAGGACAATGACTTTAATCCTCATTAAAAGTATGATGATTGTAAAGTAACTAAATAATTTTATAAATTCCCAATATTAGTTACTTTAGGAAATTGTCAATAAGGTGCTACCCCATGAAAATACACTTTGCACTTTGCTTAAGTCATTAGTGGAGCGTGTGTGGTTAACCAGCACATTAACTTGGACTTAACAAGGTAGGCAAAGGGTGGCTTATGGTTTATCATAGATCGGTGGAGCGCGTGTGGTTAACCGGCACATCGATTAGGTGATAAACATTAAGAGTACCAATTAATTTGCATAGTTACTTCACACCTTGTTTTGTGATCCTTGGCATCCCACTCACAAAACTTAAAGGACACACTCAAGAATGAAACATGCCATTGTAAAGTTCAATGAATCTCAAAGAATCTAGGTGTTTCAAAACCAATTAAAACCTAATAATTTATTTCGTTTTTCATGGTGGAAATTAGTGAATCGTGATTCACCTACCTTCAAATATTTTATAGCTTGGATTATGGCATCCCTCTTCTGAGTTATAAAATATTGTATTGGGTCCTAGCCTTAATATTACATTTGGGTGTCTTATTAAGGACTATCGTTATATCTAATCTAAACTTGTCTTTATTTTTCAGATGTCTTCCGACAATGTTGCTTCTGGCTCAAAGCCTACCGGCTCCTTCTCTCACATGAACCTTTATGGGAGAGTCATCTTCGATGGTTCCAAATTTATGGATTGGATCTGGAACATCACGATGGTCACTCGTTATGAGGACAAGGAATATGTCCTCGACAAGGAGCTTAAGGAACTTGATGAGTCATATGCTACTCATTAGTAGAGCGCTAAATTCCGGACTCATGAGAGAGATGCCACCAAAGTGGCATGTATCATGCTGGCCATGATGATAGTCGAGCTCCAAAAGTCCTATGAGGACTATTACCCTTTTGAGATGTACCAGGGCTTGATGGACTACTACCATCAAAGTGCTCGTCAAGAGAGGTATGACATCATCTCCTCGATGATAACAACCTAGATAAAGGATGGTGAACCCATCACATGCCAGTTATAGAAAATGCAAAGGTATGTGGACCGTTTGCTGAAGCTAAATGTGAACTTCCCTGAGGAGTTGGAAATTGACATCATTTTGCACTCTTTACCTTCTTGTTTTGATCAATTCCGAATGACATACCACATAAACAAGGAGGAAGTTATACTCAAAAAACTTCAAGGACTCTTGAAGACCGTCAAAAGTGGTCTTAAGGGAAAATCAGTTGTTACCAATCCTACTCCTACCGCGATCCCTGTCTTGGCAATCGGGCAAGGAAAAGGAAACAAGAGGAAGAGCCCTTCGAAGGGTACCAAGGGAAAGTCCCTTGATGGATCCTCTTCAAGTGGAACCAAGAAAGGTTTTATCACTCCTTCTGCCAACCCTAAAGAGGCTAAATGCTTCTATTGCCACAAAAAAGTCGCACTGGAAGCGAAACTGCCCAAAGTACCTGCAAGATGTTAAGGATGGGAAAGCAAAACCCAACCATGCAGGTATTTACACTATATTGTCTAATAACTCACCTCATTCTAATTATTGGGTCCTTGATACAGGTTGTGGTATTCATATATGTTCTGATTTGCAGAGACTAAGAAGAAGTGAGAATGTGGAGCTTGGGAAGATAAACTTAATCATGGGGAATAGGAAAGCTTCACCTGTCACCAAAATTGGAGTTTATTCTTTGTTGCTAAGTAGTGGGTTAGTGTTAGATTTGACTAAATGTTGTCACTCTAAAATTGCAAGAAATATTTTTTCTTTTCATGGTTTGTACAAATAAGGGTTTACCTTTTCGTTTGATAATGAATGTGGTGGTATTAATGCTTTCTTTAATAATGTTCTTTATTTTAAAGCATTACCTTGTGATGGTGTATATGAAACTGTATCGGTTGTAGATACCCTAGGAAATAATGTGACTAACTTGGATAAAGCATCATTATGGCATTGTCATATTGGACATGTAAGCAAGACACACATAGGCCAACTCCAAAAGGATGGAGTCTTGGAGTCATTTGACCTAAAGTCGGGTGATAGTTGTGAATCTTGTTTGCTTGGGAAAATGACAAAGTCACCCATCACTAGTACTTGTGCTAGGGGTGAGGGTTTGTTGAATCTCATACATACTGATGTATGTGGACCCTTCCGAACCGCTACAAGGGATGCTAACCGCTTCTATGACATTTATTGATGATTATAATAGATATGGATATGTCTACCTAATCAAGCATAAGTCAGAAACCTTTGAAAAGTTCATGGAGTTAAAACAGGAAGTGGAGAATCCGTTGGTCAGGAACATTAAGATGCTTCGATCCGATCAAGGTGGTGAGTATCTTAGTACAAAGTTCCTTGACTATCTTAAGGAATGTGGGATTGTCTCACAAATGACACCTCCCAGGAGACCACAACTTAATGGTGTGGCTGAGAGGCATAATCGAACCTTGTTGGACATGGTTCGTTCCATGATGAGTCGAGCTTTACTACCAATCTCATTTTGGGGGTATGCCTTAGAGACTTCCGCCCATATCCTTAATATAGTCCCTACCAAAAAGGTTTCCAGAACACGTCACGAGATGTGGACCGAGAAAGTTCCCAATTTGGACCACATCAAGATTTGGGACTGCGAGGCTTTCGTGAGCCGCAAGACTTACGATAAGCTCGAACCTTGAAGTAAGAGGTGTATTTTCATTAGCTACCCACATAAATCCTTTGGTTACCTCTTCTACAGATGTAGTGATAACGTGGTCTTTGTGGCAAGGAGAGGGGTCTTTCTTGAGAGATAATTGATAAGACAAGGAAACAGTGGGAGGAAAATTGACCTTGAAGAAATTCAAGATTCAGTTGGTGAAGGAACATTAACTCCTAGCAATCAACCTGAGGAGGAAACTCCTATTGATCCATCTGACGATTCTGTACCTTTGAGGCGTTCCACGAGAGTTAAGAATGCACCTGAGCATTACTATGGTTTCCATATTACTACGGAAGGTGATACATTTATCTGTAACAACACACTGGTAAATTTGGATGAACCTAATAGCTATAGGGAAGCCATGGTAGGCCCTGCATCTACTAAATGGAGAGAGAGGCTATTGACAACGAGATTCAGTCCATGTATGACAATCAAGTTTGGAACAAGGTTAACAATCTACCGGGTCGTAAAACGGTCGGGTGCAAATGGATCTTCAAGAAGAAGACCAACATGGATGGAAAGGTGCACACTTATAAGTCACGACTAGTTGCAAAGGGTTTCACTCAAACTCAGGGAATTGATTATGATGAAGCCTTCTCACTAGTATCAAAGATTAAGTCTATCAGGGTTATGCTAGCCATTGTTGCATTTCATGATTATGAAATTTGGCAAATAGATGTAAAAACCGCTTTCTTTAATGGAAAGTTGGATGAGGATGTTTACATAAGTTAGCCAATGGGTTTTGTCAGTGCAAAGCACCTTGATAGAGTGTGCAAGCTTGAGAAATCCATTTATGGATTGAAACAAACATCTCGTAGCTGGAACCTTTGTTTTGATGAGAAGGTCAAGGAGTTTGGGTTTTCAAGAAGCGAAGATGAATCCTGTGTGTATGTCAGAGCTAGTGGGAGTATAGTTAGCTTTTTGGTATTGTATGTGGATGACATACTACTCATGGGAAATGACATCCCAACTCTGCAGGATGTTAAGTCCTGGCTTGGGAAGTGTTTCACTATGAAGGACCTTGGAGAAGCTGCCTATATCCTAGCGATAAGGATATTGAGAGAAAGGAGTAAAAGACTAATTGGACTTAGTCAAAGCTCCTATGTGTATAAAGTTTTGAAAAGGTTCAACATGCAGAATTCCAAGAAAGGTAACTTACCGGTCCAGCATAATGCAAAATTGAGCAAGGCTTAGAGCCCGAGTACAGAGGATGAGATAGCTGAGATGAGTGGATTACCATATGCTTCCACTGTTGGCTCGATCATGTATGCTATGACTTGTACTCGCCCTGATGTGGCTTTTGCTTTGAGGATGGTCAACCGATATCAGGGGAATCCTATCAAGGCTCACTAGGCTACGGTAAAGAACATTCTCAAGTACCTGCAAAGGAATAAGGATTGGAAAAGTTATGGCTGAGGAAATTCAGTAGCTGATTATCCCTATCAGTCTGAAAGCTAGCATATTCGATCTGTGAATCAGAGTATATAGCAACAAGTTACTTGGAAAAGTTCCAAACAGGATACAATAGCTGATTCGACCTATGAATCAAAGTATATAGCAGCGAGTGAAGCAGAGAAGGTGGCGATATGGTTGAGGAAATTCATCAGAGACCTTAGAGTTGTACCAGCTATAAAGGAGCCTATGGAGATTTTATGTGACAACAATAGTGTTGTTGCCTTAGCCATGGAACTAAGAGATCATGGTATATCCAGACACATTGAAAAAAAATATCACTTCATAAGACACAAGATAGAAGAAGGACTCCTCATAGCAAAGAGGATATTGTCAGAGGAGAACCCAGCAGATTCCCTCGAGAATGGAATGACTAGGGTTAGACATTTGCAGCATGTTAGGTGCATCGGGCGAAAGGACGATATTAGTTTTACAGATTAGATAGTTTTAGAAATTTGTAAAGTGTAATTGACATTTGATGATGAAAAAAAGTTGCTTTTTATTTAAGAGTAAAGGTTTGCTATCTTTTGTCAATCGTTTACTATCATTTCATTTTTGCATGTTTTGACTTCCAGTATAATTATGCTATGGTATTTCATATTATTCAAATTCTCCACAGTCAATCATATGTTGGAAGTAGATATGAATCAAGACTATCATGAGTTGGGTTGTAGATGTGTAAGATGGTGGACATTGCAAGAGTTGCTACAACACTCATGAGTGCTCATAAGTTCTGAGTATTGGATTCAACCTACGCTAACTTGTATCACTTCATGGAATTTATCTCGAGTGTTCGTGAGATGGTAATATCATATAAGTCTTCAAGTCTAGAGATATGAGTTGTTGCCTATGATGTGTTTATGCATTGATTGTACGAAAACGCATCAGTAACTTGATGTCATAAAATGTACCTTTGTGTATAATTCAGCAAGTAGTAGAACAAGCATATGAGTCGAAGTTTATCTATTCCTTCTTGGATTAGAAGCGATATCTAGGCCCGTTGATGATTTTGTTTTGATCTATGTACCGGGCCCAGTTAGAACTAAATTGATGTGTTCGATTAAGTTCTATGTCAAACAAATCGGAAATCGGGAAACAAACTGCTGGACAATAAGTACGACATTGTTCCATGTATTTGTTCAGCTGATATCTAGAATAAAGGATTATATAATCTCTTATCTAAAATGGCGCTTCATGGTTCAACAAAGTTTTGAAGAGCTATGATTGTCGGTCGGTTCCTGAAGTCGTGCTTGCAACTATAGTTATTAAACTTATCCAAGTGGGAGACTGTTGGATAAGGTGTCTAAGTCCATAACTATATTTGAGATGTACTCAACCCAACCCAACATGGTCCATTTGGGTTGCACTTCACCCGAACAATTTATGGATAATCTTTTAAGTATAATATATTAATATGAAACTATATTATTTAATTAGTATTGATCTAAAATTAATTTAGAATTAATTTGATGATAAAAAAGATGACTAGTTAAATATGGGCTCTTGTGTTTATATAGTGTGGGCTATTGCTTATTTAGAATGGGCTAGGCTTGCATGGAAAGTCCATGGAGCTTTAACCCATAGATCTCATGGAAATGAAAGGTCATCGGTATTAGGGTTTACTTGAATGTAACCCTAATCCACCACACTATATAAAGGGGTCCTTGACAATTGAAATGGCACTAGTTGGTGTTAGAAGTAAAGGGTGGCCGATTTCAAGATGAGTGTATCTATTTTCTCAAGTTTCCAAAGTTTGTGATGATTTGTGATTTCCATTTGAGGCATCCACATTATTGGTGCTAGGCTCCCAAACTCCAAGCAATCAACCACTACTAAAAGGTATGTAATTCTAGGGGTGAGCGCAGTGCGATTCGGTGCGGTTATTAGCTAAAACCTCACCACTAACCGCAAATGCGGTTAATCCATTTTGAAAACCGCATAGTGCGGTTATTTTTGCGGTGCGGTTAGGCGGTTATTTTTGCGGTGCGGTTTTGTTTTTTCTGTGTTGCGGTTATTAACCGCATGGATTTGGTGCGGTTATTTTGTGTGGTTTTTAACCACAATTTAGAGCTCAAACGGTTTTAAAAGTTCAAACATATTACTTGTAATAATAAAAAAACCATAAAGTATAAGACAATTAACTTAAATTACAAACAACTAATATCTTAAAAACGTCAAATCAATAGTAATTTACAAAAAATATCTTAAAATTGTCGAATTTCACCATTTTTCAAAGTTAAACATAACAAAACACCAATATTTTGGTCTTCTAGTATTTTATCCATCTTTCATCCATGAAACTTATGTTATTTTTAGTATTTAATATATTAATAAATAATTAAAAAATTGTATATAACATATGCGGTGCGGTGCGGTTTTTTTGCGGTTTTTGAAAACTAATAACCGCACCGCACCGCAAATTTGCGGTTTTTGAAAAACAGAAAACCTCATCATCGGTTTTAATTGCGGTTGCGGTTTATCGGTTGCGGTTTATGCGGTTTTTGCGGTTAAATTTAATTGCGGTGCGGTTTTTGCTCACCCCTATGTAATTCTACCAGTGTTTTATGATTTAAGTACCTCATAACATGCTAGTTAGGAAGTAAACCTTGGAAAATTATTATTTGCATGTATCTTAGAGTAAACATAGATCCAAGTTTTCTAGGATTGCATGTACACCATAAGAGTGTTAGAATGCTCAAAATCCATCAATAACCTAGTATTGTTATCATTATGTCTTAGTCTAATATTTATTGCAATTAATTATTAATCTCAATTCATCATTAATTCAAAGTCTACTAATCTATAGTTGATAAGGGACAACCAGGTAAGATCATATCTGACATAGGATCCATTTGGTATACAGAGTATACTATTTGGAAATCCCACTTTAAACACCTCATTAAATCTAGCATTGCCATATCCCTATAAGTAGATCAATCAGGATAATGACTTAGACTTACTGATAAATCTTGTTTGTAGGTTCAAAATAACGATAATGAACTTAAACATAAGTTACAATTAAGGTGTAATAGGTGTAGCTGAACTTACAGGGTTTAGAACGAAAACTTAGAACTCCGTGCTTAGAACTTCGTTGTTGAATCTTTCCTCCAAAAAGATTCTTATAGCGTTTTATCGGCCACCTTACTATACTAAAACTACAGAAAGAGAACTTGAATCACAAGGGACCGACATGCTTGATGATAAGAAGAGAGAGACTTTTTAATCAAGAGAATGGTGCAAGAAATATGAGTATCTAGAGCCTAATATTTATAGTAATTGAATTTTAAAAACCACCATTTATATTTACTTAAACGATCAAATGCCCATTTGTAATACTATTTTAAATATATTTAACGATATTTCTATTAAACTAATATCAAAAGTATTCAATATTAATCTTATAACAACCACATCGTGGATACCTTTCTAATTATATATATATATATATATATATATATATATATATATATATATATAGACACACACACTAGTTTGCTACGTAAATATTCTATTATAAATTATAACTGGTTCATACAAACTCTATTCTTGATGTGTGGCATATCGACGGATTCATATCTATTAGGACATCAACTTTCATTTAGACTCCATTTGTTAATTCACATTCTATCTTAAATTTACACACACGCACACACACACACACACACACACACACATATATATATATATATATATATATATATATATATATATATATCAAATTCCCCTTGCTAGGAGAGTAGGGAGCAAGTTTCATCCATATGTTTTACATACGAGATCCATTTTGAAATTTATTTATATCAACGAGTAACTATCAATGAGGTCTACATGTTTCGTTTAGACCGCGTAGGCTAATTTTGATTTTATTTTTAAAGTTATATTTTAGTAGACTTAGACTGCTAAAGTCCGTTAAAAGTGCATAACTTTGCCATCAGACTTCTGTTTTAGACTGTCATTTTATCGTTGAAATCCTATTAATGAGATCTTAAACTCTCTTTTCGATTTTTTTGGCTGAAAAACGACCAATCCAAAATTTGAGTTATGACTTGTATATTGCTATATTGAATCTTAGAAAAATCATAACTTCCTCTAATGTTGTCCGATTCAGACATTCACTATATAAATTCTCTCGGTTTGACAACTACTACGACTTTTATTTAGAACACTTAGGCTAAAAAGTAATTTATCAAAAATTTACTTTTTATGATACACAGAGTCGTGCCGGTTTAATCACAAAGCTTCAACAGGTCATAACTTCTTTGTTATAAGTCGGATTCGAGAATTCCTTATATCTTCAGAATCCTTGTCACGACTACTTCAACTTTCTTCATAGATATTATGTCTAAGTATTATTCTATTTTATACACATATTTTATTCCTGTTTTATTATATAATTATAAGCTTGTATTTTGTACATAATTACACATAAATCACATAATGCTCGAATAATTCTCATTTATTACATGAAATATGTTAAAATTGTTGACCATAACCATTACATCATCTTATTAATGCCTAGAGGAAAACACAGGCGTTACAATTCACTCCCTCTTAGGATGATTTTGTCCTAGAATCATGCATCAACAAACTGATGTAGATAGCGACACAGTATGTCACTTTTTGTCGACCATGTGAGTTTCGGCCTATTCGAATGTTTCCATCACACCAGCACTAATTTGAGCATCTTGCGTCGCAATTTTTTCGTCTTACGGTCAACAAGCGCTTCGGGATATTTAATTAACCTCTTATTTTCATCAATCCTTACCTCCAAAAGTGGAATTATATCGAGAACTTCTCGTGTGCATTTCCTTAAATAACACACATGGAAAGTGTTATGAATACTGTCTAGTTTTTCTTGCAATTCCAGTTTGTAAGCTTGGTTTCCAATCCTCTAAAGAACCTTGAATGATCCAATAAATCTTGGACTTAACTTTCCACTGTTTGACAATCTTATAAGTCTCTTCCATGGTGAGACTTTAAGCAAAACCAAGTCTCCAAGTTTGAAGGTCATTAGTCGTTGCTTCTTGTCATCATAGCTCTTTTTGGCGATCTTGAGCTGCTAATATCCTTTCTCTAATCACCTTTACATTTTCAACAGTTTGTTGGACTATTTCTGGACCCTTAAATTGCTTTTCTCTGCCTGAAGCCAACACAATGGCGTACGTCACTTATGTCCATACAAGGCTTTATAAAGTTCCATCTAAATGCTTGAATGGGAACTATTGGCATAAGAAAACTCTACCACAGGTAGATGCTCATCACAGTTACATTGGACTTCTAGGGTACATGCTCTTAGCCTATCTTCTAGTGTTTGAATTGTCATTTTGCTCTAACCATCAGTCTGTGGATGGTAGGTTGTACTTAAACACAACTTCTTACCATATACCATTTCTCATTAGATTCTATGAAGTGTGCAATCTTTGTGAATCGATCCATGATTACCCAAACTTATTTTTTAACTCGGAAGGTCCCTACTGTTTGTTTTTGTTATGCGTTTGGTCACTGTCTTTCTTAAAAAGACAATTTTGCCATTGATTTTTTAATTTATTTAAATAAACACACTCCCAACCCCACTCTCTCATATTACCTTACATACCCCATCATTTTTCCCTATTTAACTAATAGTTTTCTTTAGGTAAAACAGGAAACAAGCATGTAACAAAAACAAACAGAAAGGACCAAGTGTCTAACAAAAACATATAATAGAGACATTAATTTCGAGTTAAAAAATTATTTAGGGACCAAACGCGCAAATTACCTCAAACCATAGGGATTGTTCGTGTAATTTACTCTGTGTGTGTGTGTGTCTATATATATATATATATATATATATATATATATATATATATATAGGGTTAGGTTCATTTGAGACCACCTATATTTTGTGAGACCGTGAGACGCATTTTTTTTTTTAGTTAATTCATGTTCCGAAAATAATATTTAAAAAAATAATTTTTTGATTTTTCCATTTATTTTGCATTTTAAAATTATTTTTAGAATATGTACAGTGTAATATTTTATTTAGAATATTTCACGTATTTTTAAAAAAAAATAGAATTTTTTAAAATTTTTTTTAGTTAATTCAAGTTCCGAAAATAATATTTAAAAAAAGAATTTTTAGATTTTTCCATTTATTTTGCATTTTAAAATTATTTTTTAGAATATGTCAATGTAATATTCTATTTAGAATATTTCAGGTATTTTTCAAAAAAAAAAAAAACGGAATTTTTTTTTTTATATTTTTATATATTATTTTTAGTTAATTCAAGTTCCGAAAATAATATTTAAAAAACAGAATTTTTGGATTTTTCCATTTATTTTGTATTTTAAAATTATTTTTAAATTTGGTCTCACGGTCTAACAAAATTAAAATGATCTCAAATGAACTGAACCTCTATATATATATATATATATATATATATATATATATATATATATATATATATTTTGGAAAAGTAAGATATTTGTAGATAGAATTTTGCATGGGAATATGAATTTCCATGATCACATCATAGTATATCCAAAAGTCAATCAATGCTTTGCAGGCTCGTGACAATATCACAACGCCATCACCCCTTCATCGCTCCGGCCCTCCCCATTGTATATAATGAGATGCCTAATATGCCAATCTCCCATTAATAGTCAGCACATTATTCTTTCTATTAGATGAACTGTAAGTTTAGATATGCCCCGCTTGCCCTCCCAAAGTATCAACTTAACACGTGTCATTTATTTTATTCATTTTTTTAAATGTCAGATGTCATGTATTTATTCGACTTGATTCATACCTACCGTGCTTTTTTTAACAACATTCTCTCTTGGCATGGGTTCTCAAATTGATCATTACGATTTAAAGAATAAAAAATAGTATATGTTGATTAAAGTTGAGGGCGTGTTTCCGTATTTTTGTTGGCTAGTATTTATAAACATATTGTTCAAAAAATACGTTAAGGTGTCATGGTAAGTCGAAAGCTAGCTAATTTATTTTGTTTTAGGGATAATTTATAGGTTAAGATATTTTTTGAAATATACATATTTAGTCTTTTTTTTTTTTTTTTTTTTAATACTTTTTTTTTTTGTAACAATATAATCCTTGTGACCGGCTATATCCGGTATACCGGTCATATACGAATTTTCTTTTAGGAAAAATGTCTTGATAAGGTAAGATACTTTTAGAATTGTACACATTTAGTCCTTATTCTTTTTTTTCTTTGTAAAATAAACCCTTATACTTTATTAATATGTACACATTAGGTCATTTTTACCGGATTCTACATGTTTTGCTGATGTGGAAACACAAGTGGCACTAAATAGCAATTAATTAGCTTAGTCACCGGAGGTGGGTGATCCTCCAGCAACAAGAAAAGGGTGACAACCATTCTCTTTCTTGTCTCTCTTCCTTCCGGTCGAACAGCAACAACCAAACACCCTTTACTTGTTGTGTTTCTCTGATCTGTCTCTCTTTACCTCCATCTTTGAGATATGTTGCCAAAAAAAGAAGAAAGAATCGACGAGGGGGCTACTAGAGTAGCTCCTCGCCGCCAACTACCGTCTCTACTTCCTCCTGCCTCCCCATTAGACCTTGTTGTTTTTTCCATCATTTCTCCTTGTTACCAGTGATGTGTAGGAACACACAAAGGAGTTATCGGAGATCGAGGTTCTCCCTCTTTTTCATGATGAATAAAAGTTGGAAAAATCTCGTTGTGGATATGTGGATGACACCTGGGTATTTCATTTCTACAAAATAAAAAAATGGAAAATGACTCGATAGGGTAAGATACTTTTTGAAATGTACACATTTAGTCCTTATTTTTTTTTTTTGTAAAATAAACCCTTCCACGTCAACAAAACCTGTAGAATCCGGTGAAAATGACCTAATATGTACATATTAATAAAGTATAAGGGTTTAATTTACAAAAATGAATAAGGACTAAATATGTACATTTCAAAAAGTATCTTACCCTATCAAGTCATTATCCCTTTTTTTTAAAACCGCTGACACATGTAATTTGAATAAATTACTAGTCAGTTTCTTAAAATTAATTGTTCACGATATGTTTTCTTATATTAAAATCAATCTATAGGTGCATTGTTGTGGATACAATCTAACACAAATTAGGCAATCATTCAATCACTCGTCTTATTACAGTCATATTAGAAGATGTTTTTCGATATATATTGTTTGCTTGTTTTTTGTAACCATAAACTTTGCCAATTAATTAATACCTTTCAAATTATAAATCCTTCAATCTCTACTTATATCCATTATAATTTTTTTTTATAAAATATGAAGCTAATAACAAAATAAATTATAATGTAGCGAGAGTCGAAAGAACTCTCATTCCAATACTTATGATAAAATCATCAAGTTTCTAATATATATGCCTCACTATTTATACTATCAACATAAGATGAAAGATGATTTATAACATGAATGCACATTATGATGGTGCATTATTACATTTATAAAACACATTGAAATGATTATTACTAATACTAAATAATGATGGGGAGTTATGGGAGAATGGAGAATCCATTGATCATTCACAAACTAATATTTCATAACACTCCCCCTTGAATGACGATTGTATTATGCCTCGTTAAAACATTAATAGGTAAAACCTCATGGAAAAAAATCATTTATTAAGGAAAAATAGTACGTGATTAATAATAAATATTGGGAACAATTACTTCGTTAAAAACATTCTTAAGTAAACCTAGTACGAAAAACATAGCTAAGGAAAATAGTGCAATATGTTTCCAACTCCCCTTAATTATCATATCACTTGATTTTCTTAAAGCGTCGCATTCCAATGTTTCGTACCATGTTTTCAAATTTCAATGTAGGAAGCATTTTAGTGAACAAATCTGTCAAGTTGTTACTTAATTGAATTTTTTGGATGTTGATGTCACGCTCTATTTGAAGATCATGTGTGAACAAAAAACCTTGGTGATATATGTTTGGTTATGTCTCCTTTGATAAACCCTTCCTTGAATTGGGCTATACAAGCCGCATTATCTCCACATAGTATGGTTGGAACATCTCTGTTAGAAGTTAGACCACAATTCTCACGAATGTGATGTGTTAAATTTCTTAACCAAATACATTCATGGCTTGCCTCATGAATTGTTATAATCTTTGCATGGTAAGAAGAAGCAACAACTAAAGTTTGTTTAACAGAACGCCAAGAAATTGAAGTACCTCCACAAGTGAATAAATAACTTGTTTAGGATCGAGCTTTGTGTGGATAAGAAAAATATTCAGCATCTTCATAACCAATTAACTCCGCATTTGATGAATTCGAATAATATAAGCCCATATCCATTGTACCTCGAAGATATCGAAGAATGTTTATGACTCCATTCCATTGTCTACTTGTTTGGCAAGAACTATATCTTGCTAATAAGTTTACAGCCAAGGATATAATGGGTCTCGTATTATTATCAAGATACATTAGTGCACCAATAGTACTAACATATGTTACTTTAGGATCAAGAAGCTTTTCATTTTTTTCACAAGGCTAAAATTGGTCCTTTTTTACATCTAAATGCCCTACTACCATCGGGTTACTCAATGGATAAGAAAATGAATTATATTGAGGTTTCTTCATTTTCATAATTTTCAGGTAGCCTGGTTTCTTTTGTTATGTCATTGGGCTCTTCTATACATTCATTAATCTTTTTAAGAGATTCTGTTTTCTCTTTTGGATCATCAATTATATTTGCTCCCTTTCATTTTCGAGGATTTTTATCTTTGGAACTGGTTGGTCAACCATTCTTCAGGCGTTACTTAGATTAATTTGTAGTTGTATTTTTCCTTCTAAGATATCAATTCTAACTGGAGCATTTACTGCTTGTACATGAGACTTTGTTACTCTCTTAGGGTCAGTAAATGCATCTGGCAATTGATTTGCTACACTTTGTAAATGAATTATCTTTTTCACTTCAAGTTCACATTGACTTGAACAATGATCTAAAACTGAAAGTGATAATTGATTCCAAGATATTTTATTCTCCAGCTTCTTTATTTCGCCCCCTAATGTTGGAAAAATTGATTCATCAAAATGAGAATCGTCAAATCTAGCTGTAAATAAATATCTAGTTGGTGGTTCTAAATATTTTACTATATACGGAGATTCATATCCAACTTAAATTCTCATTCTTCTTTGAGGACCCATTTTTGTGTGGTAAGGTGGAGAAATTTGTACATAAATTGCACATCTAAACATCCTTTGATGGGAAATATTCTGTTCCTAAACGCAAATCGGTTGAATAGGGGAGAACTTATGATAACTAGTTGGTCTGATGTGTATAAGCGATGCTACATGTAAAGCTGCATGTCGCCATGTCGATGTAGGAAGTTTAGAATGCATTAGTAATGATCTTGCAATCAATTGAAGGCGTTTGATTAACGACCCAGCTAAACCATTTTGTGTATGAACATATCCAACAGGATGTTCAATAGTTATCCCTATCGACATATAATAGTCATTAAAAACTTGTGATGTAAATTCTTCAGCATTGTCAAGTTGAATTTTCTTAATTGGGTAATCAGGAAAATGTGCTCTTAGGCGGGTTATTTGTGCAAGCAATCTTGCGAAAGCGAGATTACGGCTAGATAACAAGAACACGTGTGACCATCTAGTTGACGCATCAATTAAAACCATAAACCATGTGGTGGATGAATTGGTCCACATATATCCCCTTGAATTCTTTCTAAGAAACTAGGACTTTCATACCCAACTTTATTCAATAATGGATGGGAAATTAATTTTCCTTGAGAACATGTAGCACAAGACAACTCATTAGCTTGAAAAATCTGTTGGTTTTTCGAGGAATGACCACTTGAAGTTTCAATTATTTGGCGCATCATAATTGATCCGGGAAGGCCCAACTACTCATGCCAAAATTTAAAGATGTTATCATCCCTTTTATTTTCAATAACCTAAGATTCAATCATTCTAATATTTGTATAATACAATCCGGAGGACAATACGGGTAATTTTTCCAAAAGACTTTTCTTACCCGATATCATTTTTGTAATATTAAGATACTGTTTATCAACATCATTAGTTGTTTCAACATGATATTCCTCGGACCAAATATCCTTAAAACTTAATAAATTTCATGGTGATTTTGATGAAAATAATGCATTACCAATTGTAATTATTGTCCCTTGTGGTAATATGATATTCGCTCTTCCAGAGCCTTCAATCATTTTTTGCACTACCCGTTATTGTATTAACATTTGCTTCTCCAATTGATAAGTAAGCAAAATATTTTTCATTATTAAAAATGTTATGTGTTGTTGAACTGTCTGCAAGACATATATCTTCCTCGTTTCTTTTGCGAATATCCATGTTTCTCTTCAAAATAATAATAATAATAATAATAATAATAATAATAATAATAATAATAATAAATAAATAAATAAATAAATAAATAAATAAATAAGAAATAAGAAATATTCAACTTAGACAAATAAAGTCATATTATATTATATTGAGAAGAACCACCAATATCTCTTCTCATGAAACGACTATGACATAAAAATCATAAAAGACAATAAACAAAACTACATATTATTCTTGACCGTGACAATGACTCTAAACAAACATAATGCAAAAATCAAATGATACTAGAAAACCAACAATTTCATGATATCGCATATCCATCTCCTTTTAAGGGAAAAATTGGGTACTTCCATCACCATCCATAACATTGTTTGTTCCTTTCGTGTAGGCAAGATAATCGACAACATCCAATTGTTCCATTTCTAGTTGATCTTTGGAAAAATAATTTTGAAAAAAATTTGTTTACGCATTTTTTCATTCTTTAGATTTTAGAGAAGCTTAATAAAGATCAACAAGATGCTTTGGAGTACGACATCTACGAGACCAATGACCAGTCATTCCACATCGGTGATAAACATTTTCAACTTTCTTTTTTGCCTTGACCACTTTTATCATTAGGATGTGGGTTTTTGTTATTTTTCCACTTCTAGTGGTTACTTATTATTATTATTATTATTATTATTATTATTATTATTATTATTATTATTATTATTGGGATGATTATTATTACGGCCTCCACCACGTCCACAACCTCGGCCACGACCATGGTTAGACCTACGACCATTATAATTAGATGATGTCGCATTCAGTTTAGGGAATGGACTAGAACCGATAGGACGTGATTGATGATTTTTCACTAAGAGCTCATTATTTTGTTCAACCAGAAGAAGACATGAGATTAATTCACAATATTTTTTAAAACCTTTGTCACGATATTACTGTTGTAGGAGCATGTTAATGGAATGAAAAGTAGAGAAGGTTTTCTCTAGCATGTCTTCATGAGTTATAGTTTCACCACATAGTTTTAGTTGGGAAGTAATTTTGAACATGGCTAAATTATACTCACTCAGTCTCATGTGTACAATCAAGCCGGTGCCTTCCCGTGATCCAGAGAAGTATCTGAAGCACATAACACATAACATGGTAAGCACGAAGCTTAGTGAGTTCCCCAAAACAGCACACATATCTTATTAGCCTCTCATGGATATAATCGAATAAGACCCTCAGGTAAATGTGTCTCAATGGAACCCTCCGTTCCCACAACTCGGGTGGACCCTCCGGTCCTAACTCAATAAGCTCAGAATAACACACAACATAAATCACAAAAGAATAATGCAGGATATCACAATACTCAATATAAGCACATAAGACCCTTCAGTCATACAAAGATTACCACCCTAGGTAAGTATAGTGAGAACACTCATCTCGTAAGCAAGCAAATAAAAACTCATACATGAATCACCGGTCTAGCCTCCGCCTAATACATAAGATAAATATCTCTAATTAATAAATGGCCCTCAAATAAGCTATACTAAACCCTCTACAAACACACATAAGGATAAGAGACAATTTTAACTTCCCATTGCCTCTATAGTCCACAATTTGACCAAACCCTAAAAGTTAACAAAAGTCAACTACAGTGTGTACAGAACCTCTACGTTGGGCGTACTACCTCGCCATGCATGCATTAGGGATCCTCGACCCTATGATGTGCGTATTGGGATTACGATCGGTGTACGCCCCAAATTTGTTCTTCCCACTCTGTTGGTTTTAATCCGTTAATACCATAACTCTAATCTCAGATCTGGACTTCCTAGTGGCTCATACTCCATAAAGTTCGTGATTTTAAGCCTTTGCGTGGCTGATAAAGTCCCAAACACCAAAATCTCACCCTCTACTCCCAAAAATGCTCATATCTCATGCATGGGGTGGTTTGCCGTCCAAGACTCCATTTTTATGAATCCACTCTATTAAGGACACTCAACGGGACATATATTAGGCTATGGAGTTCAACAACTCATTAAGCTTCAAGCTTTGGGGCCAAAAACCCTAAAATGGACCATATTATGAACAAACCAAAAAGGATGAGAAAGCTTTAAGCTTTATACCTTCAACTGATGCTCCAACCACAGAAAAGCTCAGATCCAAGACCTGGACTCCAACTCTATCCTATTGAATGCACCTGTATTCACTTCTAAGGATGAAAAGAACACTTAATAGCTCACAAATGAACACTCAAGCTCAATGGAAAAAATTTAGGATTTGAGAGGGTTGATGGTTGTAAATGGTGGCCAGAGATGAGGCCATCATGTACCGTAAATTGGGACACGACCCTCAATTAGGGTTTTCACTCTGTGTCTAGTACGCCCAGCATACCCACTGGTACGCCCAGTGTACTAGGTGGTTTTGTGTCTAAATCAAGCACATGAGTACACTGAGCGTACACATCCATATGCCCTGCATACTCATTTACCACCTTTTCTCAAATGAAGGGTCAAACATGACAATTACAATAGAATAAGGGTTAATGAGACATACCTGGTCTTGGGATGTTACAATTCTCCCCTACTAGAATCAAACTTCTCCCTCTATCTCGGACTCCGGCTCTCAAGTCCACTTGGGTCCTCTGCGATGTTTCCACTGGACCTGAACCAGGGGCACCTCTTTATTCCTCAACACCTTCACCTTCCGATCTATGATCGTTGTTGGCCTCTCAATGTGATTCAGGATCGCATCTACCTGAATGTCCTCTAAGGGTACCACCACAGTCTCATCAGCTACACACTTCCTCAACTAAGACACATGGAAGGTGTTATGAATCTGGCTCAACTCTACAGGTAGCTCCAACCGGTAAGCTACCTTCCCCACTCTAGCAGTCACTCTCAAAGGGCCAATATATCTAGGACCCAACTGTCCCTGCAACATGAACCTAATCACCACTTTCCAGGGGGATACTTTCAGGAGGACAAAATATCCAACCTAGAACTCTAGCTCGGATCGTTGTTGGTCTGCATAACTCTTCTGGCGACTCTGGGTCGTTAGTAATCTCTATCTAACCTGCTGAATCTTCTCGGTCGTCTTGAGCACTATCTAAGTACCACCCATCAGACTCTTCCCTACCTCTCCTCAACAGATGGGGGTCCGATAACTCCTCCCATATAAGAGCTCGAAGGGAGGCTTACCTATACTGGAATGGTGGTTGTTGTTGTACGAAAACTCAGCCAAGGGAAAATAAGTGTCCCAAATTCCCCCAAAGTCCATAACACATGCATGCAGCATGTCCTCAAGTGTCTTAATTGTCCGCTCACTATGCCCGTCTATCTGTAGGTGGTATGCAGTATTGAAGTGCAACCAAGTACCCAACTCCTCATGAAACATCTTCTAGAACCTGGAAGTAAAACACACATATCGATCGGACACTATCAATGTTAGCACTCCATGCCGTGCTACCACCTCTCTCACATAAATCTTGGCCAATTTCTCTATAGAAGAGTTCTCACTGATAGCCAAAAAGTGAGCACTCTTCGTCAATCGGTCCACAATCACCCATATCGTGTCGACACCTCGCGCGGTTCTCGGTAATTTGTTGATAAAATCCATGGAAATTTCTTCTCACTTCGACTAGGGAATCTCTAGTGGCTGTAATGGGCCATGTGGATGCTAGTGCTCCGCCTTAACCTAACAACAGCTCAAGCACCTCTCAGCTACCCATGCCACATCCCTCTTCGTACAGGGCTAACACTAATTTCTCTTCAGATCCAAATACATTTTATTGGCCCCCGGGTGGATGGAGAATCTCGATCTATGTGCCTCCTCCATCAATATACATTGAGCTACACCTGTATAGGGCACCTAAATCCACCCACGGAAAGTCATAAGCCCTCGAGTATCCATCCCAAACTCATAAATCTACCCAATTATTCGCTCTCTCTTATGATTCTCTGGTCTCACGGCCTCCACCTGGGCCTCTCGGGTGGTGTCTAAGACTGGATTCATCACTGTCATCCGCATGCACACATCTCGTATCGGAGCACTCGCTGCTCTACAACTCAAGGAATTGGATACCAAATTAGCCTTTCCCGCATGATACAAGATCTCACAGTCGTAGGCTTTCACTAAATCCAACCACCTCCTTTGCCTCATGTTCAGGTTGGGCTGATCCATGAGGTACTTCAAGATCTTGTGGTCCATTTGTATGGTACACCAGACTTCATACGAATAGTGATGCCGGATCTTGAAGGCGAACACCACCGCCCCCATCTCCAAATCGTGGGTGGGATACCTCATCTCATGAGGTTTCAACTTCCTCGATTCATATGTTATCACTTATCCCCTCTGCATCAGCACTGCACCCATTCCTGATATAGAGGCATTACAATAAACTACAAAGTCCTCCACTCCATTGGGAAGGGCTAACACTGGAGCTTTGCACAATCTCTGGAGAAGATTCTCGAATGAGGCCTGCTGCTCGAACCCCTATACAAAATTAACACCCTTCCTAGTCAATCTGGTGAGAGGAATGACAATCTTGGAGAAATCTCTGATAAACCTCCGATAGTAGCTGACCAAACCCAGAAAAATTCTAATCTCGTACGGGGATCTCGGCACCTCCAATCTTATAACTGCCTCAATCTTGGTCGGGTCGACCAATATCCCATTTTTATTAATGAGGTGTCCTAGGAACTGGACCTCTCTTAACCAGAAATCACACTTGGAGAATTTGACATAAAGCCTCTCCGTCCTCAATAATCCCAGAATCTCTCGAAGATGTTCCTCGTGCGGCTCTCTGGATCTCAGTTACACCAGAATATCATCGATGAACACGATCACCGATCGATCCAATCTGGGCATGCACATCCGGTTCATGAGATCCATGAAGGTTGTCGGTGCATTTGTGAGTCCGAAAGGCATCACCACAAATGCGTAGTGCCTATAACGAGTCTGAAAGGTCGTCTTCTGGATATCCTCCTCGCAAACTCTCATCAGATGATATCCAGACCTCAAATAAATCTTGGAAAACCAAGATTCCCCCTGCAATTGATCGAATAAATTGTCGATCCATGGTAGTGGATAACAGTTCTTGACCGTTAGCTTGTTCTACTCCCGGTAATCAATGCACATCCGGTGTGAACCGTCATTTTTTCTTGACAAAAAAGATCGGTGCTCCCCACGGTGAGCTACTCGACCTGATAAAAGCCTTCCCTGACAACTCGTAGAGTTGTGAGGATAAATCTTGCATCTCTGGCGGTGCAAGGCGATAAGGTGCCTTGGCAATAGGCGCCGCACCCGGAACCAAATCAATCTGAAACTCCACCTGCCTCTCGAGAGGTACACCTGGTAAATCCTCGGGGAAAACGTTTGGAAACTCGCGCACCATCAGAACCTTGGAAATAGAATTTGGCCTATCTGTAGCAACTTGCGTAATCGTCACGTACGCCAAAAATCCCATACAACCCTGATGTAGACTCTGTCTCGCTCTGGCATTAGCGCAGAAAGCTAATGCATATTTGGTACCCTCGCTATACACCATAAGCACTCCCCTACTAAGGTCTCGTATGGTCACCATATGACGCTCACAGTTAATCACAACTCCAAACCGACTGAACCAATCCATGCCCATGATGACAAAGACATAACCCATGCAATCGATACTAGGTTTGTCGGAAACTCAACACCACAGATCTCCAGTATACATCCCCGGAATACATCAGTACCAAAAATCGCATGCTCGTCGGCTATAGAAACCCTTAGATAATAAATATCAAATGATATTAATAAGGAAATACGTACCAGCTACGATAGTAGGTGTTGCGCGGACCTACTCCATTGTCAGCTGAAAAGCTCTCCCACAGGCCCTCAGTGTCTTGACCTTCATTGTCTGAATATCAATAGCACGTAAAGTAGACGGTGTGGAACCCTGAGCTGATCCTTGAATGAGCTGAGGGCACAAGGCCTTCCAATGGCTAGTCTGGTTGCAGTGAAAGCAAATTGCAAAACCCCTTGGGGCAATACTTCGCCATGTGCCCCTATTTGCCACATTAGTAGGAAATACCTTCCCGACACGATCCCTCGTGACTCTAACCACACTTGCCACAAGTGCAGCCCTTTTTTGCCCCTAGATCTCGTATCAACAGGCTTAGCCCGGTTTGTCACCGGCTGCGACTGTACTGGTCTCCGGTCCCCACCTCGAGACTCCTCCTCCTCTCTGGTTTGTAACTCTAGCTCAATCTCCCTCTGCCTGCCATTTGTCTGAAGCTCAGCTAATTTCCGGTATGACGAGTTCTCCATTAACTCCCGAATGTCTCTCCTCAAGATGCTCAAATATCGACTCACTCGTGCATGCTCAGTGGACACGTGCTCAGGGCAGAACAACGTCCTCTCGTGGAACATCCTTGTAATCTCAGTCACTGACTTTGTCTTCTACTTGAGAGATAGAAACTCCTACACCAAACATCCCCTCTCTACTAGGGGAACATACTCATCTCGAAACAACTGTGTGAACCTCTCCCACGTCACTGCGGCATGGTCCGTAGGAGTAAAATTGGTAGTCACAAGCTTCCACCAGTCTTTCGCCCCCAAGCGAAGCAGATTCAGTGCAAACCAAACTCTCAAGCGATCTGGGCATGAACACGTATAAATTCATCCCTCAATATTAGAGATCCATCTTATAGAAACAATCAAATCATGTGTCCCATCAAACTCTGGTGGCTTTGTGTTGCTGAATTCCCGGAACAACAACAAGTCACCTCCTTATGGCCTAGCAGCAGCTATTATTGCAGTGGCTATAGCAGCAACAACCTTAGTAATAAAAGCATACCGCTCATCAAATGTCTCAATCAGGGTGGTCTTAATAGACCCAAACATCTCTGGTATCACCTTTCGATTGGCTGCAGCCACCTCTTCTGCAATGACCCTGCGGATCTCCTCGTCACTGGTCCCACTGGTCCCTGGGTTGTGGCGTGTACCCACCATGATGTCTCTAAAACACAACACAAAAAATCATCAGAGAGTAGTTCTAGTATACTCATACTCGATTTGCCATCCCTACATGTTCCTTATCATCCTAAGGATGCTTACTTAGGTTGCATACAGATCTGGTGCTTTCAGTAGTATGAGCCCAATACTACTTTCCACACCAACATGTAGTTACCCCAATTCCTCCTCCTAGAATCCCAATTCACAAGTACTCTATATCTCACGAATAACATACTGCTCTCTCAGTATACCCCTCATATGCTCATCTAGGTATTCTCCTAGATTATCCCTCGAATTAGAACTCTTTCTAAGTGATTCCTACTAGATACTCCTACTCAGCATATCCTCAAAGAAAATAACAGATAACAACAACTCCTAGGCTAAGGCATCACAAATCAGGAAACTCTAGCCCTAAATATGAAATACCTAGCCTATCCACTAGCATGCATCCCTAACATCTCACAAATATCTCATAACAGCAGTAAGTGAGGGTACTTTGGGAAATCACCGTTCGGGCTCCGGCTGATTGTACACACTGCTCCAACTCGTTTTTCTCTTAAAACTCTTTCTCATTTTAGAAAAAATCATTTCTTTTGAAATTTTTTCTCAAATCCTTAGTTTAAGTCTAGACACACCCGAAGGTATGTCCGAATTGCTCAAGCCAAGGCGGTGATACCAACTTGAAACACTGTAAACTTTCAAACAAAAATTTCATATAAAAATCACATTAATTTCATCAACACAAATCACAAAACATCCCTGAAATATCAAATTTATCACATGCCTGTCTAAAGTAATAAAATCCAAGATCCCCAAAACATAACTCAATCTCGTGTGTACAATCAAGCCAGCGCTTTCCCGTGATCCCGAGAAGTACCTGAAACACATAACACAAAACAAGGTAAGCACGAAGCTTAGTGAGTTCCCCAAAAACACCACACAAATCTCATTAGACACTCATGGCTGTACTCGAATAAGACCCTCCGGTCAATGTTTCTCAGTGGAACCCTTCGGTCCCATAACTCGAGTGGATCCTCCGGTCCTAACTCAGTAAGCTCAGAATAACAGACAACATAAATCACAAAGAATAATGCAGGATATCACAATAATCAATATAAGAACATAAGACCCTCCGATCACACAAAGATTACCACTTTAAGTAAGTATAATGAGAAGACTCACCTCGTAAGCAAGCAAATAAAAACTCGTACATGAATCACCGGTTTAGCCTCCGCCTAATACATATGATAAATATCTCTAATTAATAAATGGCCCTCAAAGAAGCTAGAGTATACCCTCTACAAACTTATAGAAGGATAAAAGATCATTTTATCCTCCCATGGAATCTATACTCCACAATTTGACCAAACCCTAAAAGTCAACAGAAGTCAACTACAACGCGTACGTTGCGTGTACAGAACCTCTACGCTGGGTGTGCTAGCTCGCCATGCATGAATCGGGGATCCTCGATGCAATGCTACGCATATTGGGATTATGCTCGGTATACGCCTCGGATTTGGTCTATCCACTCTCTTGGTATTAAGTTGTTAAGACCATAACCCTAATCTCAGGTCTGGACTTCCTAGTGGCTCATACTCCATAAAGTCCACGACTTTAAGCCTTTACATGACTGATAAAGTCCCAAACACAAAAACTGTCACCTTATAATCCCAAAAATGCTCATATCTCATGCATGGGGCGGTTTTAACATCCAAGACTCCATTTTTATGAATCCACTCCATTAAGCAAACTCAAAGGGATAGGTATTAGGCTCTAGAGTTCAACAACTCATAAAGCTTCAAGCTTACAGAACAAAAACCCTAAAATAGACCATATTATGCACAAACCAAAAAGGATGAGAAAGCTTTTGAGCTTTATACCTTCAACTGATGCTCCAACCACAGAAAAGCTCAGATCCAAGACCTGGACTCCAACTCTATCCTTTTGAGTGCACCTTCTTCACTTCTAAGGATGCCACAAGAGAACTTAATAGCTCGCAAATGAACACTCAAGCTCAAGGGACGAAATTTAGGGTTTGAGAGGGTTGAGGGCTAGAAATGGTGGCCAGAGATGAGACCATCATGTTCCTTAAATAGGAACACACCCCTCAATTAGTGTTTTCGCTCTCAGCCTAGTACACCCAGCGTACCCTCTGGTATGCCTAACGTACTAGGTGGCTTCTCGTCTAAATCGCGCACATGAGTATGTTGAGCATACACACACGTACGCCCTGCGTACTCATTTACCACCTTTTATCAAATGAAGGAACAAATTTGACAATTACAATAGAACTAGGGTTAATGAGGCATACCTAGTCTTGGGATGTTACATAATCGTTATATCAAAAATGAAAATTTTGGTCTAGAATTTTGGGATGCTAAAAAACTCCTAATAAATAGCTCACAAGCAAATGGGATTTATAAATAAAACACTCCGCAAGAGACTTTTGATGCACAATGATTACTCCCAACAACCCTTAACTAGTTGCATGTTCCAACCCAGCTGGTCACTGAGTCTCCCGGCTTCCACTATGTAATAACAGCCAAAGTACAACACGTAAGAAATAAACAAACGTGATCACTAGGCCTACAACCAATGTCTATAATACCCCTACAAGGTCCTCATCATAAGTCTAGATTGCCTCTTAGTCCACATCATGAGTCTCGAATGCCCTTCCCGACCCTTAACCTATGTCTGGAATGCTCCCACTATTTGGGCAATCCAAATGAATACCAATCCTAAACATGCCAATAAGACTAACGATCTTGAGACCTAAGAGTCTCAATCAATACACCCTTAATGTAACCCACAACCTCACCCAAAAGGTGAAGTACCATATGGTATAACGGAATGACAAACCTCAATTATTAACATAAAACATTCTCCTAAACAATTGGATCAAGATCCCATATATTGATTGAGACTGAAAAGACCCCATCAATACGTAACTATCTCAACAAGAATTTTAAAGTTATCCATAAATGTTTCTAAAACTCTGATCAGATCCATCCAAATACCAACCCTATCAGTATGACATGCCAAAAAAATTAAGTTCTATGCAAATTGAATGTCACGTCTAGAAAACCTGAACAACGTTGCCCCAACTTCTAAGCTTCCAATAAGCCAGCACATCACCCAATCTCGATCCAAACTTGACGAAAGGTTTACACATCTATTGAACTTCAACTGATACAACCTGGAACTTCAAAAGAATTTCTATTGTTGATGATGAACGAAATGACCAATGATCGAGGATGCATCCACAAATAATCCCATGATCCAATACACTAATGAACATAAAACCATGAGGAACCATACAAACCACACTCTGAAAATGATTGACCTATTAGCAGCTACCTATCCTAAACTATAGGTATGGATCTATACTACAAGCTGACAAATCTTTCAACGAGTGATACTCAACCTGAGCAACCCAAATGCCTCTTGAGCTATTTTTCAATGTTTCCGAAAGGAACCACTAACAAAAACGAGCTCCTTATAGTCTAATAGCTTCTTGCCGCAGAGATGACTCTTGCATTACTGAACACATAAATATGATGGCAAAATGTTCTATTCCCCCGTCTTAACCAAATCCTAAACCAATGTTTCGCATACCCATATCGAAAATATCTATGACCTATTATTCTATAACAATAATTCAAACATATTGATGATTCCCTAAGTAGAATATCCATCTCTCCCCCACTCATGGTTTAAACTATTACCAGCTGACATTGCAGCCAGACCAAAACTCAAACAAGCTCACCAAGATACATAACATCCCTGACCCTTGGAATGTATAATACAATGTAAGATGATCTTCTAGATGAGGACCAAGGAAACTCAAAGAGATTATGAATCTTAGAAGGAGACCTTGGGAACTTCCCAATCATGGTTGCCTCTAACATCAACAATTCCATGAAAATGCACAGGCAAAATACCAACTTCCTATCTAGAAACAATTGGGTTACTACATTCTTCTCCTGCAAATCCAAACCGCCAATTCATCTCAAGAAAGAATACCTTTGATCTCATCTTAAAGCAACCATACCATAAGGATCCTCTTGTGTATTTCCATACTGCCATATTGCCACCAAATACCGCATCCATATAGACCCATGATGGGTTTGCATCCTAACTTTATAAATCACATGTCTGCCCTCTCTCTCCTCTGAACATGGAAGGTTGGAAGAACATAGCCTCTACTTAATAGGGTGACATTCCAATACATCTGCCAATCATTCAGTCTCCGATTGCAATCCTTGAGATGATCATACAATCACTTCTTTCTTAAGTATCACGACTTAAGTAACACTACCATAAGGCAAGGCCTTAGAGATCTCAAATCAACTAAATCACTTAGGTCTGCACCATTCAACCCAAAATGACATGGCCAAAATCACCAAACTCATCCTCAGCATGAACAACCATAATCAACGAATCGACAGATACAAAAACATTGTCACAAATCTGTTGGATTAGTGTCTAAGTCCATAACTATTTTGGTATGTACTTGACCCGATGGTGCATGGTCCTTTTGGGTTGCCTTCACCAAAGCAACTTGATTGGAGAAATAAATAAAGAGAGAGAGGTTATTATGATTTATTAATATGTTATAAGAATAATATATTAAAGGAGAAATCATATTTGTTTAATTAATATTGGTCAATAATTAATTAAGAATTAATTTTGTGATCAAGTGTAATTAATTAAACTAGAGGGGCTGAATTGTAATTATGTGATAGTTACAAAATAAGGTAAGGATTATCTTATATATATGGTGAACGAATTAGAGGTGTAAATCCCTTAGAATTTGACTAGGATAAGGGTTTCTAGGACTTATCTTATGGTTGCTTGGTGGACAAGCAACTAGATAAGGATAAGGACTAAAACCTTAATCTTTACACCTATATAAACCCCCTAAGGCCTTGGAATTCGTGTACTTCTTCCCAAGAGGATCTAAGGATGAATTCGTACCCTTCTCCTCTCTCTTTATACCTTCTCCACTTGCTTATGGTGTTTGTAAGCCATTAGAGGAGTGACACTTGTGACTCTCAGCCTTCCAAAGTCAATTCAAGGAGGAATTGGATTGTTATTGCTATATAACAATCAAGGTATGTTCTTAAACCTAATTACATGTGAATTCTGATTTCCATATGCTAGAATTAGGGTTTATAGTCTTGGATTCAAAGTATGTACAATAGAGAAACCTAGATCCAAGCTTTAGGGTTTGTATGAGCACATAGGATGTCTTATGCCCAAAAACCCATCAGTGGTATCAGAGCCATTGGTTTGGTTTCAATTGTATGAACTTGATATATGTTAGGGTTTATTGCCAATAAACCCTAAGAGGCTAGGGTTTTTCGAGATTAGGGTTTGCAAACCCTAATTTGCAAGAGTTTGAATAAGATCTTCAAATCCTTTCCTTAAACCCTTAAATTTCGAAATCTAGGGTTTGTTATAATCCCTTGATTTTCGAAATTTGCCTCCTCCCCAAGATAAGATCCTAATTTTTAGGGATTTGGATTATCCCATATCTTGTAATTATCCTTTAATTGTTATATATGGTAATTCAAGATCTTGCATTATCCATCCATATTTTCGAAATCTATATAGATATTTAAGGGATTAGGATAACTTAAATGTACAAATGGTAATTATCCTCATTATTTAGATAATCCCTTATGATTTAATAATTAAATTAGTAGTCTAATTCAAGATAATTATTAAATCAAGAGTTTTAATATTTAAAATTTTAATTTAAATGTCATAAATTCAAAATTTTAAGATAGATTAAAACTAAATTGTTTTGAAATGTTTCAAAACTTGCCCTCAAGTTTTGGAATTTAAAAGTTGATTAAAAGTTTAATTAGGAATGTTAAATTCTAAAACCCTAGAAATGTTTTGAAAAGTTCAAATACACCCTTATGGTTTTATTAATTAATTAAGGAGTATAATTAAAAGAGATTTAATAAATCCATAAAAGTTTAGGTTAACCATTTAATTGAATTAAAAGTGTAATTGTTAAAGTTAACCAAATAGTATTATAAAAGTGTAAAATCCACCCTATACTATATATATATATAACATTAAAAGTCTAACATTATATATATGTATGAGTAAAAGTCAGTCTTACCGTTAGTAGGCCTCATTCACGAAGCTCGTCTATAAGGGATGTTTAAGGAAATTTCCTATAAAATGGCGATTGAATGGGTATCCACTCTTACCCACCGCACTCTTGACTAGTGGAGGGTCGTTAGCCGAACGGGTAGGATAGGACGAAACCTTCCATTATAAGTATAATGAATTACTAAAGTAACTAAACGTTTTTCAAAATTCCCAATCTTAGCTACTTAGGAAAAGTGAATTGATGCAATTCCATGAAATTACACTTTGTGTCCTTGCGAAGACGTTAGTGGAGCGTGTGTGGTTTACCGGCACACTAAATGGTGCTAAGCAAAGGTAGCAAAGGGTGACACAATGTTTGTCATAGTTCGGTGGAGCGTGTGTGGTTTACCGGCACATCGAATAGGTGACTGTAACATGTGAGGGCACCATGTAAGTTTGCATGGTTATTCACACCCGCTTTGTGATCCTCGGCATCCCAGTCACAAACAAGAGGGGCATATCGAGATTTAAACATGCCATTGAAAGTTCAATGAATCTCAAAGGATCTAGGAGTTTTCATAGATTTAAAACTTAAATTTCTTTTTCGTTTTTCGTGGTGGAAATTAGTGAATCGTCATTCACTTACCTTCAAATATTCTGCAATTAGGGTTACGGCATCCCTCTCCCGAGTTGTAGAATATTGTGTTGGGTCCTAGCCTTAGTATTTCATTTGGGTGATTTACTAAGGACTCAATCTATCAACTATCTTGAATTCGTTTTTCTCCCGTTTTGTAGATGTCAAAGTTCGACAACTATGGTCTTCCCAAATCCCGTGGAACAAGCATTCCACATGAAGATGATATTCCACGATTCGATCGAGGAACAAGAAATCATGCTTCACTTCCTCCTCCTCCTCCAATTATTCTCCCTAACCCACAAATTCAAAGGCTTGAAAAGTTCAAGATCACTCAAGCCCTTTTGGCAAGTGAACATAAAGAAGGAAAGTCGGTGTGTGCACACGTCCTAGGGATGAAGTCACACGTTGATAGGTTAAGAATGTTAGGATCCGTTGTCTGTGAGGAAATGGCTATTGATTGGGTTCTTCAGTCACTTCTTAACTCATATAGTGAGTTCGCAAGAGAGTACTATATGATAAACCATGACGTGACCCTTATAGATCTCACCTATATGCTTATTGCTGCTGAATCAGCAATGGTTTGGCGCAATAGAAAAGCAAAGTTGATTGGTGAATCTGCCTTCAAGACATCTATGGATATAGACAATGGAAATGAAAAACATGCAATGATCGAAAAGTTTGATCACAAGAGATAGGCGATGTCTGAAGTAGTTCCATGTGTTGTTCCAAAAGAGTCAATTTGCTTTTATTGCCAAGAGAAGGGGCATTGGAGACGAAGTTACCCTATTTACCTAAGAGATCTAAGAGATGGGAGAGTCAAAAGTATGACCACGCTTCAGGTAAAATCCACTATCTAACTCCGTTAAGTTCCTATTCATTGATTCTTAATACATGATGTGATAAGATTGCATTTGAATGTTTTGAAGGATCGGTGAAAAGAAAGGAAGCTTGATAAGAGAGCAAGATGAATCTAATCACAAGAGATGGATCTTGATCGCATGGACTTGAAGATTGGATTTTGAGCTTAGATAGTTATGATAGAGTTGTTAGAAATTTTCCTTTTACATAGTTTTTCAAATAGATTTTGCATTGTAAGGACAAATGTTTTTCCGCTGCTTTTATAAATAAAATAAATTTTGTTTGACTTATTTATTTATTTGTTTACTTCCTTGCAATGAAATCGTTATGAAAATTGATGCTTGCATATTTCTACAACGAATGGATATGATTCTTAGTTATGTTATTTATGGGAATGTCGAGAATTTACCAAATAGGGAGAGTTTCTCATCGCCCAAGGTTTCAATTGGACTGAAATTTGTAATCACGCAACTTGGTTGCATGATGAATGAGAAATTTCATATTTGGAAATTAGACAAATTCGTTGACAAAGTGTCAAGTGAAGGACTAGGAGATCAAGTACACAAAGTTGTGTGTTGATCAAGTTCACCATAAGAGTAACAAAGATATTAGTCATGATTTACTAATGGCTTAGTAAATATGATTACACTTACAAGATTAAGTGTAATTCTGAATTGATTAAAGGGTTTAGATCAATAGTAGAACGAACAAGAAGAATCAAGTAGGCAGAAAGATAAAAGTTTCTCCATTCTAAGAAGAAGGGAGAGTAGCTTTTATGCTTTATAATGGGTCTTAATGATTAAGAACCATGTCTCAATTGATCCTCTAAGTAAGTCTTAGTACAATTGTATGTTTAAGAAGAGGAATCAAGGATTGAAGAAATGGTTAAATCAAGAAGTCTATCATACTTCGTTCCAATAACAAGTCTTAAAGTTAAGATTGTGGCAATGAGTGAAAAGTATTAAAGGTTTATAACATTCATAATATGTGGAAAGTTGTGATGTCTTGAATAAGACAAAGACCAACTTGGACCAATTTATGAAGTGTTTTGATAAAAGATACACTAACTCTTGAATATTTGGTTGTCAACAAGTGTTTATTGACAAGAGAATCTTATATGTCAAGGAGTCAGTGGGAGTCTTAATGGTCTTGAAAAGTTTCAAGAACAAATCAAATAAACCTTATCGATCATCACTAGCACACGAGTTGAGCTTTACAACCTATCGTGTTGACGATATTTTGATTCTGTGCTGTTCCAATTGAGTTAATTATGCATGTGAGTCCTATGAGTACTCATTTAGAACGCATAAAAGGCAAAGCACCTTGATCAATGAAAGGTACATTGATAGGAAAAGGGTGAGATGCTTAACTACTTGGAAGACATGGTGGGCAGCTGTGCTACCATAAGGCAAGAAATCAAGATTAAAAAGGCTCGGTCCATATGAGTTTGAATTTGTCATAAACTTTGGTTTTAACAAATTCACATGGATAGGAACAAATACACCATTTAAATCTAAGTGTCATAAGATTTCCTCCTTCATGAAAATGATTGTGAGGAAATGCTTTCACTACGAAAGATTTTAAGAAGATAGTGATTGTAAAATTGCATTCTCGAATTCGATCATGGTTACGGTATCCCTTTCCATAATTTGAGTTGTGAGGTTTGGCAATTAGTCTTAATTGTTGAGACACACATATGAACTATCTAAAGGCAAAGGTGTATAAGTTCAAGAAGCCTTGATAAAAGATTATCAAAGCACTAAGTATTAGAAACATGGACTTAAGAAATTCAATAGGTATTGTTTTTCTGAAAGTTAAGATGTTTATGAATACATGTCGAAGCTAGTGGGAGCATAAATGTTATGTTTTATAGTAATCATCATGATAGTGGGAGCATAAAAGTTATGATTGTATGATTATTATAGAAAGTATTGCAAGTTGGAAATATTAATTATAGAAAAACAAGAGTTATACCTTACAAAGTCGTAAGGGTTGTAAAGTTGTTTTGCTATAATTAAGGGAGAGAATATTATGCTTCATTTCAAATCTAAAGGATTAGGTTGAGAAATGTTGATAAATTTAGTCAAAGGTACATAGTGTGTTCTTAAAATTTCGATTATGATTACGGCATTCCTCTTCACAATTCGAATTTTGAGAACATAGCAAATAAAACATTATGCGTCGTGTCCCATACGCTTTGGGTATAAGATCGATTGCAAATGCTTTAATGTTTGACCATTCTAAAATTTTCCAAATGTTTAGCGCATTTAGAGGGAAAAGGGATTAGAATCGGTTTTGACTAAAATAATTAAACAATTATCAAAGGACAATCCAAAGTTCGATGAGGATTGGTCGCTTGTGAGTAGTTGGAAGTATAGTATTGTAAATTATGGAAATGTTTCATATTGGATGGATCATATCGACGTCATTACGAATAGATAAGATTCTATTAAGAATGAGTTGTCATATGGAAAATATGGAAGCGTGTCCATATTAGGAAGTAAATATTGAAAATCTATGTCTAGATTAGAAACTATTATGCAAAAGGATGTTCAAAGGAATGTACTTTGAAAGAGAGACATCATATCTAAGGAATTGTCTTGTAACAATCTCCGATAGAGGACTTTGTAATATCATTGGCAATAGTCTTTGTGACTTTGGTGCAATGACATTACGAAAGGATCGTTGCATAAAGTGTAAGAATCTAGCATATTCTATAAGTAGCAAGAATTGATATTCTTACACTTATGAAAAAGGATTTGGAGTTGTAAAATGAGAAAGATTGGAATGTGTTCAATTGATCTATTTCACAAAGTAAGAACCATAGGTAAACATTGTGTGCATGCTAGGAGCATGGGACAAATGTTGTAATTCAAGTAAGAAGTTGATTAACCGAAATGACAAATAATGAGTAATCAATATGGTGATAAATAAAAGGCATTTTATTTATACTCAAAGGTTTGAGGCCATATGGGATTAGTATTATTCTTGTGTTTCACATTTGCATGTTTTGACTTCCAGAATAATTGAATTTATTAAGAATAATCGAATTATTCGAACAGGGCCACAGTCATTCATATGTTGGAAGTAGATATGAATGAAGACTGTCATGAATTGGTGTGTGGATTGTCTAGAAGAGTATTAGACCTAAGCAAATGTTTGCTGCAACGTTCATGACTGCTTATGAATATGATTTGAGCATTGGATTAAACCCACACTCACTTGGATCACTCCATGAAATTGTATCACGAGTGATTGGTGAGACGATAACATCTTATATTCTTGAAACTGAGATGTGTGAGTTGTATCTTGCTAATCGGTTGCACATTGATAATATGTAAACGCACTAGTAACTTGGTGTTATAAAACATATTGTTGTGTGTGATTTGGTTAGTGAGTGCAAGCAAGCATTGTATCAAAGTTTATCCGTTCCTTTTATTCAAAGAAGGATAAAAGCGATATCTTTGGGCCCCTCGATGGTTTAATGATGACAAACGTAAATGCTCGGCGGGCTAGGGCTAATTTGATTTGTTCAATTAGTCTGTCGTCATAAATCGGAAATCGAGAAGTAGTACAAAGAGAATGATTTGAAATCATATCTCATACGATATCTAGAATGGAGGAATATATGATCCCATATCTAAGGACACGCATATCTGATAGGATCAGAGTTGACAGCGGCTTTGGAAAGCTACGATTGCAGATCAGGATCTGAAGTCATACGCTTAATAGTTATTAGACTTATCCAAGTGGGAGACTGTTGGATTAGTGTCTAAGTCCATAACTATTTTGGTATGTACTTGACCCGATGGTGCATGGTCCTTTTGGGTTGCCTTCACCAAAGCAACTTGATTGGAGAAATAAATAAAGAGAGAGAGGTTATTATGATTTATTAATATGTTATAAGAATAATATATTAAAGGAGAAATCACATTTGTTTAATTAATATTGGTCAATAATTAATTAAGAATTAATTTTGTGATCAAGTGTAATTAATTAAACTAGAGGGGCTGAATTGTAATTATGTGATAGTTACAAAATAAGGTAAGGATTATCTTATATATATGGTGAACGAATTAGAGGTGTAAATCCCTTAGAATTCGACTAGGATAAGGGTTTCTAGGACTTATCTTATGGTTGCTTGGTGGACAAGCAACTAGATAAGGATAAGGACTAAAACCTTAATCTTTACACCTATATAAACCCCTTAAGGCCTTGGAATTCGTGTACTTCTTCCCAAGAGGATCTAAGGACGAATTCCTACCCTTCTCCTCTCTCTTTATACCTTCTCCACTTGCTTATGGTGTTTGTAAGCCATTAGAGGAGTGACACTTGTGACTCTCAGCCTTCCAAAGTCAATTCAAGGAGGAATTGGATTGTTATTGCTATACAGCAATCAAGGTATGTTCTTAAACCTAATTACATGTGAATTCTGATTTCCATATGCTAGAATTAGGGTTTATAGTCTTGGATTCAAAGTATGTACAATAGAGAAACCTAGATCCAAGCTTTAGGGTTTGTATGAGCACATAGGATGTCTTATGCCCAAAAACCCATCAAAATCACGGTACCAACCATGCTATCTACCCTCAACCAACTCCTTCTGATCCTTGTGAATTCCCTTGATTCAAGTATGTATCATGTTCTTCGAGTAGTATGGGCCCAATAGTACCTTCCACATCTATCCGTACTTTCCTCAAGAATCATCCTGAATGCTCTAAGTTACCTCGATACTACCAAAATCCGCTAACCAACGCACCATGCACACTAAAATACTTCCTAGGGTATCCTAGGATCTCCACCTCAACCTGCCATCAGTTTCCAAAAGACCCCCCCCCCCCTCATTAGTGCTAGTTAACTACTTCATGAATATAATCACATGCAACATAACTTAAATAACCTTAGACTAAAAGACTTAACCCTACAATGGTTAGACTCAATTAAGAGTTGCGCAATAGGTTTAAATTCTTCCCTATAAGATTATTTAACCTTTGTGGCATGTGATTTATTGTATTAAATTAGTAGTTAAATCACACTCGAAAGGGTCCTACTAATCGTCAAGCAAGAAACATTCGAGCAAAAAATATCTTGAGGAAATACGACAGAATAATTCAGGCAATTCTATCATGCAATTCTTGAAGATCCCTACCTTATAGATAGCATGCATGTATATCATAATCATAAAAAACAAATACCATTGTGGTAATTTGGGGTATACTTATTGCTTTGGTTAATCATATACATCTCATCCTTTCTTGGTTACTTTTGAAAAGAATTTTTTTAAATCATTTTAAAAATATTTTGCACATCCTTTGTTTGAGTTTGGATTCGCACAAATGTTCATCCAATTCTCTCAAACCAGAGCTCTGATACCACTTGTAACATCCAAAAAATCATGATAAAATTTTTCAATTTTAAATCAAGTGGATTCATTGTTTTCAAACAAAACCCAAATAAAAACCAAACGTTTACAAAACATTGTTCTCAAAAGAGGAAATCATATATAAAAGTGTCCCAAATAAGTATCATCAAAACCAGGAGGATGTGCATGATCATGAATTGGCTTTCCCACGGTCATCTAAAGTACCTGAAACATATAACTAAAACTTTAAGAGAATGCTTAGTGAGTTCCCCCAATGTACCACTACACAACATATAACATCATGAATATTGGGTCCATAACTAACAGATTGGATTACCCATGAGTCCAAAGCATGAGTTTGGCTTGCCTTCCGACCCACAACTCATGTCTAGCTTACTCCCGAGCCCACAACTCATGTTTGGCTTACTGTCGATCCCACAACATAAGCTTGGATTCCCTTTGGGCCCACAAAATAAGTTTTGCATTCTGCACAAAGCATCTGTGCGTCAAAGCAAAGATACAATGTGGTTGTATATAAAACAAATAATCATATAACCAGTCAATAGACTAATAGGTAGATCTATGGATCACTAACGCATAATATCATCCAATATACCAAGACTTGGTTCTAACATATCAATACAACAAAGTAACATTCCCTAAACAAGGATAGACAACCCAACAGCCGAAATTGGTGCCTTCGACCCACAAGTACAGTGAGGAAAACTCACCTCTTAGTCTGCACAGATAGTTGAATATGATACTACTCTGAATATCAGCTAAAAAATCCAAAAAATACAACCCAAAATTTTCATTCTTAATCATTATCAAAAACCATAAATCATCCATCATCATAAAGAAAATCAAGAACCATGTATCTCAAAACATCATGTCAATTACTCTATTAAAATCATATGAGAAAATACCAGAGTCCAAAAAAATCCTAAGTTGAAATTGTGGTGTGTGCCATGCGATCATCCCAGCCCTTCCCTTTGCTAATGAAAGTACCTGAAAACAAAACTGAAAATTGTAAGCATGAAGCTTAGTTAGTCTCCTTAAACTACCACATACCATACACATAACATATAACATATCTTGGGCCTCGCCCCTTCTACATCGAGTCTAGCTCGGCATCGGCTTTCCCGGCATCGAGCCACACCCAACATTGAGCAGATCTCGGCATACATAATAACATACAAACTTTCATATAACATAACACATATACTAACATGAAAAACTTCCTCAGGTCCCACCTAGCATCGGACCAAGATCCGGAAACATACTATCATCTCCTACTAACAAGATATTCCTCGGGCATAACCCGATATCGAACCAAAATCCGTAAGCATACTAACATTACTCCGGAACCGTCCTGACATCGAACCGAAGTCTGAAAACATACTATCATACATAGTAACTAGACATTCCTCGGGGTTGGCCCGACATGAGACCGAAGTCTGGAAATCCTAACACATAACATATACATGCAAGAATTAAAAAGACATCAAGCATATATGCATACAAGCATTCCTCGGGACCGCCTCGACATCAGATCGAGATCTAGAAAAACATATAACTCGACATCGGGCCATGCCCAACATTAGACCGTAATTCAGAACTACTACTAACTTAAACGGGATGGCCTTGGTGCCTTAGACCCATTCCTACAAGAGAAAACTCACCTTGCATAGCTGTCTGTGAAATTTTGCGGTGAGGAATATCTGATAGCTTGTCCAATGTCTCCCCGACTATCAAAATCACAATAATACTTTGTCAAAATCTGATAATCCTACTTAGGGTAAAATGACCATTATACCCCTGGTCAAAGTCAATGTCCTGGTCAAAGTGAAAGTCAAGGACAACTCCCAGTCAACCCAACTCATAGAGTTATCTCCCAACACGATGAGTCCCCGTAATGCTTAAACTCATGGTTGAATGAGTGAACTCGTTGAGTCCCTTTACAGACCCATCGAGTTCTTCCTGTCATAATAATCGGGACATCCCACTTCAACTCATCGAGTCCTTCCCTAGACTCACCGAGCTCCCCTATCTGATTGAGCCATACCGAAGGATTAAGCTCCTACCTTTCATATCTATGCTCTAAACTTCGTCTACATAGTAGGGATACACTCTTAAGGGTAAAGTTTCCAACTTTACCCGTCCTTAGTACTTCTTAATGGGTTTAACACAAACCCTAACTCCTTTAAGACATAAATCTTGGTCCTCAACACATAATACCCTAAACCAAGGCACAATATACTAGATCTAGGATTTAATCATCTGTTGGGTATGTAAAGTCCAGACTTTCCTTCCATTCATGGTCTTTTAGGGCAAAAATGGCCATGTTCTTGCATATAAGCTTGCATGGGGCTTCCATGGTCATAAAGTTTGCACCTTTATGCCATGGAACCTTTACTAGACCAAAGATCTGAGATATAAGTCACTTGGGACGTCCCAATCCCAATGACCAAGGTTCTTGAACCTAAACCTTCATAAAATGGAAATAAATAGATCTAAGAGAAGAATGATCAAGTTAGAGACTTGATTACCAGAAAATGTAGCAAATGGAGTGTAGTTCCCAGATATAATTCTTCCCCCTTGAGGCTTCTATCTTCTTCTTCTTCCACAAGCTTCAAAAGGCACGAATAACACTTAACATGGCAAGAAATAGCTCAAGATCACTCAAGGTGGATTACAGTTTCAACATTGGGATGTGGAGGTGATAGAGTCTGGGGTGGATACCTTATATGATGCTTACATAGGGTGCAAACCCTAAAGATTTGGGTTTCCTCCTGAAAGACCTACTCGTCAAGTAGACCACTTAAATCTCGCATCCAAAATGGCATCTACTCGACGAGTTAGGGCTACCAACTAGTTGAGTAGCTCTTACAAAATACATACTTAAATAAATTAGATGCATACCAAGAACGGGGTGTTACAATTCTCCTCCACTTGCTTTAGACTTTTTCATCAAATTCTGATGTGTCTAAAACCAACTCTACGTAGTGCTCCCTCAACTCCTCCTTAGGCTCCCAAGCCCACTCCGATCCCTTACGGTGCTGCCACTACACCTTCACTAGGTCGACCATCTTGTTCCTCAGATCATTTGTCTTGTGACACAGAATCGCCATTGGTCTCTCAATGTAATTCAGGCTATCATCAACCTGGATATCCTCTAAGGTTACAATTGACGTGTCATCCACTAAGCACTTACATAGCAGGGAAACATGGAAAGTGATGTGGATCTGGCTAAGCTTGGCGAGAAGATCCAGCCTGTACGCTACCTTGCCCACCCGGGCTATGACTCTGAAGGGGCCAATATACATGGGGCCCAACTTGCCCTATTTTCGGAACCTTATGGCACCCTTACAGGGTGACACCTTCAGTTGAACCATGTCGCCCTCCCAAAACACCAAGTCTAAACGCTGCTTGTCGACGTAGCTCTTCTGACGACTTTGAGTAGTCTGAAGCCTGCTCCTGACCTGCTGTATCCGCTCTGTGGTCTTGAGTACTACCTCCGTACTCTCCATGACCCTCTGACCGACCTCAATCCAATAGATTGGGGTCGTAAACTTCCTCCCGTAAAGCATCTCGAAGGGAGACTGGTCAATACCAACATGATAACTGTTGTTATACGAAAATTCCACTAATGGAAGGTACGTATCCCAACATCCACTAAAATCCAAAACGCATGCTCGAAGCATTTCCTCGAGAGAATGAATCTTCCACTCGCTTTGTCCATCTATCTGGGGGTGAAAAGTAGTGCTGAAATGGAGATGAGTACACGTCTCGATGTGAAAACCGCTTCCAAAATCTGGAAGTAAAACGGACATCTCCAATGAGACAGGCACCCCATGACGTGCCACTACCTCTCGCACGTATATCTCAGATAACGTTTTGGTAGAGAAGCTCTCCTAGATCGGTATGAAATGGGCTTTCTTAGTCAACCGATCCACAATGACCCAAATCACATCAATCCCACATGCGGTCCTTGGAAGCTTAGTGATAAAATCCATAGTAATGTCCTCCCATTTCCACACAGGGATGTATAACGGATGCATCTTGACATGAGGCCTCTGGTGCTATGCCTTGATCTTTCTGCAGGTCAAGCATCTCTTTACGTACCAGGCTACATCCCGCTTCATGCAGGGCCACCAGTAAGCTGGTCGAAGATCTCTGTACATCTTTGTCGCCCCGGGATGGAGAGAGAACCTGGACTAGTCGGCCTCATCCATCAGTATCTGCTATACTCCGCCCTAATACGGTTCCCAAACCCTTCCATGCAAGGTAAACAACCCCCGATTGTCATAATCAAAGGAGGCCACCTTGACTGTAACCTATTCGCACTTTTGATGCTTCTCCTTCAGGCCCTCGACCCGTGCCTCTTGAATCTGCTCCAATAATGGAGTAATCATTGTCATCCTCAGACATTTGTCTCGGATCGGGGCCACCAATGGCTTGCAGCACAGGCGTCAGCCACTACATTGGCCTTGCCTGGGTGGTAAAGGATCTCACAATCGTAGTCCTTCACCATATCTAACCACCGATGCTGCCTCATGTTCAGATTTGGCTGATCCATGAGGTACCTCAAACTCTTGTGATCCGTGTAAATGGTACAACAGACCCCATAGAGGTAGTGTCGCCGAATCTAAAGGGTGAATACAACAGCCCGGGTGAATACAACAGCCCCCAAATCTAAATCTTGTGTCGTATAGTTAGCCTCGTGAGGCTTCAGCTGTCTCGAGGCATAAGCTATCACATAACCCTGCTGCATCAAAACTGCTCCCATGCCTGTGATTGAAGCATCACAGTAGACTACAAAGTCATCTACTCCTTCTGGGAGAGTGATAATCGGGGTCTCGCACAACCGCTTCCTGAGCATCTCAAAAGCTACCTGATGTTTAGGTCCCCAACGTAAAACCACCGACTTCTTGGTTTGTCGAGTCAACGGAACTGGAATCTTGGAGAAGTCCTGAAATGTTTTTACTTCCTAAATAATTTGATTATTGGTATTCCACAGTCTATCATACATACAGAAGTAAGTAAGACTGTCATGAATTGAATTGTAGATTATTTATGGGGATTAGACATTGCAATAAGATTGCTATAATGTTCATGAGTACATAGAAAATGGGGAATTTATGTAATGGATAAACCCTCACACAAAAAATTATTTCATAGATTATATCACGGGTAATTCTGAGACGAAAATATCTTTTATTCTTCAAACATGAGTACAATGATGTTATAAAATGTAGTGCCATGTATAATTGGTGAGTGAAAGATACAAGCATATAACTTGCAGTTTATTCATTCCTTTTTCCCTAATGGGAAAAGTGATATCGTTGGGCCCCTCGGTGATATGGTGTTGACATTATAGTGATGGGCTTAACTAGGACTGAATTGAGGTGTTAAATTTTTAATTCTAATGACATCATCACAAATTAGGAAATTAGGAAACATAATTCTGGACAAGATATTGATTGTAATCCATGTCTAATTTTTAATTCTAATGACATCATCACAAATTAGTAAATTAGGAAACATAATTTTGAAGAACGAAGGGATACCTGGTCACCTATCTTAGGGCCGATGTTTGATCAGATCGGAGTCTAGCACTTGCTTTGGAAAACGCACTTTGCTGTTTAATTTAAAAGTTATACTTGTAATTGTAGTTACAAACTTATCCAAGTGGGAGACTATTGGATTAGGTGTCTAAGTCAATAACTAAATTGGTATATACTTGAATTAAAACCAAAGTCCTTTTTGGGTTTCCCTCAAAACTAGTAATTGACTCAAATGACTTTTAGAGAGAGAGATGTTGGTTTATTGATTTATTATATGATTAATAAATAGCAATAATCAAAATTTTTATATATTACAAGATTAATATATTAATTATAAATAGTATTATTTAATTAATAATTAATCATAAATTAATTGTAATTTATTTTGAGATTAATTGGATAAATTAAAAGCGCAATGACTTAAGTTGTAATTGTTCAATAGTTGAATAAGAGAAGAATTCTAGAATGTTCCTAGAGTTGGCCAAAATTTGGTTAAACCTCTAGGGTTTCTAGAATTCTCTATGTGGATAAAAAAGAAACTAGATAAAGTCAAGATTTGAAATAATATTATTTTACTTCAAATTTGGGTTATCTATGGTTTTTCTTTCACCTATAAATAGGGCACCCTAGACTCCTTATTTTCGTCCGATGCATACCCTGATCAACAAGATTCGAATGAACTCTTCCATTGCTATGGTGGGTTTGGGTACAAACCATTAGAGACATTAAGCTTTTGGTGTTGGTTTTCCATAAGACTTCAATAAAGGAATTGTTTGGTTATATACAATAATAATCAAAAGGTGTGTAAACCCTAATCCTTGTTATTTTTTATAATAGTAACATAGGCTAGGGTTCTTCGATGTTCATAGATTATAGCTATCAATAGAGAAAACTTAGATCCAAAGTAGGTTGCATGTGAATTTAAGTGTTAAGTTATTTCACCTTATACTTTAATTCGTAACCTACAAGACCCATTATTTTATTCATGTCGGTCCCTACCCTTTGGAACTGGAAGTACATGAAATTGTTTTAAACCACAAAATTGTAAGCACAAAGCTTAGTTAGTTCCCAAAATACCACATATCATACATAAAATTAGCCCCCTCCTACATATCAAGCCTTGCCCACATCTCGTGCCCCACCCAAAATACAAACAGACCCAGGCTAGCATACAAACGAGCCTAACCCAACATACAAATAGGCTCATCCTAGCATAAAAATTCAAAAGTCACAAAGAAAGCAAGCATACCACAGTATAGTGAGAACACGAAGTCATATAAACCACAGCTCAATATCACATCACTGGTGATACAAAACACCTCTTTAATTAAACAAGGTCCAACCGTAGTCTATACACTAAAACTAGCAATTTGACCAAAATTCAACACAGGTCAACGGTCAAGTTCAAAGTTAACGGTCAACATCACCATCAGCTGACCCTCACTTCGTGACCAACCCATGGTCATTTAATGAGAAATGCACTCGGTCCAATCTAAACTCGTTCACAACTTAACTTAGCCAATGCATTTGCGATCCGAGCTACCATCATGTCGTGATGGTCTGGCCATCACATCGTGTTAGAATTCGTCCAAAATAATCCAAAAACCCCCATTCGTCATGTCGTGACGAGGAGGCTATTACGTTTTGAAATTGGGGTTTCTACATCTTAATGGATTCAACCCTTCATTCATTAAACAATCCTTTCATTCCTTTCAGAAGGCTTCCTAACATCAAGTACATCCTAAAGATCAACGTTTTTCAGCCATGCATGTCGATTGTAAGTCTAAAGCCCAAACTAGGTCAAAAATGGAGAAACATTACCAAAAACCTCATACATGGGTCCAATACACTAGCAAACTTCAAATCTAATACGTATATTCATCAAAGGACTCAAAGGACCCATAAAAGTTGCCAACTTTATTTAATTCCACCATTACAACTTGCTCAAACTTGAAGATAAAGGGACAAAACATTAGATCTATCAACCTATAACAACAAATTTTGGATCTTAGACACTTACAAAGGTCCAAAAATGCTCAAATTAAGTCCCAAAGCTTGCAAGATGCTCACAGCACTTCTGAAGCCTTCTTTTTCATTAAAAAGAAACTAAAAGCACCAAAATGAACTAAAAAATGGAGGAGAGGGAGTAGGGCGTCATCATGGGGTTTTAGAGGTGATGAAGGCTAAGGGTGAAGAAAATCCTAGCCCCTCACTTATTTTAAATAGGCCAAAGTATGAAAATTAGGGTTTTCACTTGATCAGGTGTCACATCATTACCATCATAGTGTCACGTCGTGACACTTAAATGAGACTTCATGTCTCTCGTGGCCATGTCACGATGTGACAATGCTTATATCACATCGTGATCTATTCAAAACTCATATTATACTTTAATTCATGTAACATCCCGATGATGAGTGAAAGATCTTGTATGCTCAATAGTCATATTAAAGTGATATTGCTAAATAACATATGATACTAATGGGTCAGGCTAACAACAACTTGATACAATTGATTATTTATTAGAAATTGATTTTAATAAATATTCAATAAAACTCTTATAATTAAATTAGAATTTATTTATTTCACGAAAATAATTAATTCCATTATCAAGTAACTTAATATCTATATGATATGAAACTATTTTTGGACTAAAACCCAACACTTAATACAATTGATTATTTATTAGAAGTTGATTTTAATAAATATTTAATAAAACTCTTATAATTAAATCGGAAATTATTTATTTCATTGAAATAATAAATTCCATTAGAAAGTAACTTAATATATATATCATATGGTATGATTTATAAGTCATATAAAAACTTTTGGACTAGTTAAATCCATTTATCTTTTTCCTAAAAGACAAGGTTTATATTTTATAAAAGAGTTTATAAAAGTTTGACTTTCTTCTTCTTAATGCAATTTTTGAGATATGCATAAAAAGAAGAAGAGTATAACGTGTCTAATCATGTTTTAAAAGCATGGAAGACATGCTTATGACAATGGAGACAAGTTTGCTTAAAGTCCTAAGGACTAATGGTTAATAACTTCACTTTATGCATATAAATAAGAGAGATTGCACTTGGATTATTTTCTCAATGATTCCATGATGCAAAATCTGAATCCTCTCTTCCCTCTCCCTTTCTCTCTAGTTTTTGTTAGAAAACTTGAAGAACACTTGCATTTTCAAGCCCTATTTAAGTTCATATTGGTTATGAACTTAAAGGTTAAGGGTTTAAGAGTTTTGGACTAGCATTTACATCAATTTGAGTCCTTGTTGGTGTGTCAAAGGTTCCACATTCTTCATCAACTTCCAAGCCTCTCGAGAGGACCCAAATAATTACAAAGGTTGTTATTTCTTCACCTCTTCCTTGGTTGGTGTTTTAAGCTTTCTATAACTTGAAAGAAGATCCTTGGTGGGTGTAAAATGTTTATTTTATTTCAAAAATTAAAGTCTTTCGTTGACATATTTTTCAAGTTTATGAAACTGGTTTTGAACTAAAACCCAACAATGAGGTCTTTGGTCCAAACACCAGGCATTTGGCATAGATGCTACGTGTTCAAATGCCAGATGTTCTATGATGGACGCCAGGCATTTTCACGCATAGAGAAAACCCTAATTTTTAGGGTTTGCACCCTATTTAAAGAACATCAGGGCCTGAAAACCCTTCATCATTCAAGTCTCCATCCTCATTTCGAAAACCCTAAGTGTGTATGAGAGTTTGAAGCCTTGGTTCATCTTTTTTATATCATTTAGTGTTCTTGATAAGAGAAGGAAGATCTTTGGAGCATTGTGGTTGCTCTCTAGCTTGTGGATCTAGACTCTTGACATATTGGAGCATCATTTTGAGGTATAAAGTTCAAATATTGATGTCTCATTTGTTAGATCTTGATTTAGGGCTAATTTACATTCTTTTTGGTCCCAAAGACTTGATCTTTGTGAGTTTGGGAGGCTCCATAGGTTTGGATTATCCTTTCAAGCATAATAGTGAGCCTAAAATCAAAAAAATGCAATATTGGGTCTTCATAATCTTCCATATAAGAGTTTTGGAGCCTTATAGTTGATTATGAGTTAAGATGTTGGAGTTAAGCTCATTATATTCATGCATGGCCATTAAGTTTGCAACTTTATGGCTTTAGACATTCCATTATGATTGGATATGAAGTTTAGACATGAGATCCTAAGCCATTAAGATATTGGTTTGGAAGTTGGTAATCAACAAGCAAATGCCAGGTGTTTCCATGGGAACACCTAGCCTTCGGGCGCCAGGTGCCATAGGGTGGAACGCTAGGAGGTCTCAGCAGAAGCCCAATGGATCGGTTTTGGACCCTAGGCCATTAGAGGTTTTTGGCTTAGTTTAGTTGGGTTTATATATAAAAGGAAAACAGTATCAACCCTCTCTTCCAGATCCTCCCTTATTTGTTTGGGCCCAATCACTCTCCTCGGGAGTTATCTCCTTGGCTACACCTCCTCGGCTTTGTTACCCAGACATTCATCCTGAGCAATCTCTTCCGGTTCCGCAGTGTCCAGATCTGGCATCTTTGCCTCTTCTTGTTCAGGGTCCTCTAGAACCGCAAAACAAAACGGTTTGGGCTGACTAGGTCCAGTTGGGTCATTCCACTAGCACGTAAACTCGTAAGCTACCGAGGGTAGGGATAATCGTCCAGGTCTTATTGTGAAAGAAAAAAGCCGCCCCGCCACAGCAGGTGGGTTGCTTCCTCTGTCGTCGCCGGGGAGCTCTTGGCGAGGAGACCTTAGGATAAGTTGCTAAAACAAACGGGGGGGGGAGGATCGACCCGTTCAGTAGAATTCCGAAGAAAGACTGTTGGCAGCAGGTGGAGACATTTCTTTTGCCCCTTAAAAAAAGAAAAAAAAAAGAAATGCGGGCAGGGTGGAGCTCGGCAGAGGGTTCGAGAATAGGGTAGGGTCCAGTTCTTAAGATTCAGCTCTTAGAAAGAAAAGAACTTAAATCAAAATACTTAATAGCATGGCGATACATTTATACAAAACTTCTACCCCGAGCACACGCAATGGAGCCGTAGACAGTAAAGTGAAATCCAATCCACGAAATAATTTGATCTATGGACAGCATCATTGTGGTAAAGGTCGTAATGCCAGAGGAATCATTACCGCAGGGCATAGAGGGGGAGGTCATAAGCGTCTATACCGTAAAATAGATTTTCGACGGAATGAAAAAGACATATATGGTAGAATCGTAACCATAGAATACGACCCGAATCGAAATGCATACATTTGTCTCATACACTATAGGGATAGTGAGAAGAGATATATTTTACATCCCAGGGGGGCTATAATTGGAGATACCATTGTTTCTGGTACAGAAGTTCCTATAAAAATGGGAAATGCCCTACCTTTGAGTGCGGTTTGAACTATTGATTTACGTAATTGGAAGTAACCAATTAGGTTTACGACGAAACCTAGAAATCGATCACTGATCCAATTTGAGTACCTCTATAGGATAGACCTCAACAGAAAACTGAAGAGTAACGGCAGCAAGTGATTGAGTTCAGTAGTTCCTCATATAAAATTATTGACTCTAGAGATATAATAATATGGAGAAGACAAAATTGTTTCAAGCACCGACAGAACCGGAAGCGCCCCTTCTTTCAAAGAGAAGAGGACGGATTATTCACATTTCATTTGATGGTCAGAGGCGAATTGAAAGCTAAGCAGTGGTAATTCTAAAGATTCCCGGGGGGAAAAATAGAGATGTCTCCTACGTTACCCATAATATGTGGAAGTATTATGCTTTAAGCCTATAATAGAAAGGGTATAAAGAGGTATCCTTAACGTGGGTTTTACCTAGGTAAAATAGCATTCTATTGGGATCAAAATCCCCTTACATGTATTGGATGAAAGGTCCTAACTCCTAGCAAAGTCATTCTTCATTGTTTTTCCCCTTCCTTATCTGTTTTTCCCCTTACCTTTGCCTGTCTTGAAAGCTTCTGGCCGGGGAGATGCGGAACATTCTTTGCCTCATCTTTCATGCCTACCTACCATGCTAATCAAGATGGAAGATCTCATTTCGAATTTGAGTTTGGAAACTTCCCTAGTTGAAATGGGTAACGTGTTCCGCTGCTTGGACTGACTCTTGCTATAACTTCTTAAACAAAGCCGGCTCCAGTTCTATTCAGAATAGGGCAAGAAAGCGACTTGCCGCCTCAGTCACGAAGGAATACCGAAGAGCCTAAAGAGGGTGTTAGAATGCAGCTAGATAGAGAACTATAAGATAAGAGGGATTCCATGGGTGAGAAGGCTGACATGAAGGCTCTCATTCCAAACCGGTAAAGCAAAAGGGGCAAGCAGTTGACTCTTTCACTCGGACTCACTAGCAACTCCAGGAGCGACCCCTCATCATCTTACGATGAAAAGCAGGTGGTATTTTTTTTTCCTCATCATGATGTGGAATGGACTAGACAAGGATTTAGGTTAATCCCTAATTATTGATTGGGTTTGTTTTTGGTTTTGGTTTAGCATGAGGAGCAGTGTTTGCCATGGATTGAGTGTTGTTTCAATTAACATCAGTAAAGGTGAGTTTTCCTCACTGTACTTATGGGTCAAAGACACCAAGGTTGGCCCATTGGATTGATATCCGACTATACATTGATATGGTGAGTATGGAATAGATCTGCATGATTATATGCTAGTTACCGATATGCTTAGTCTGGTAGATCTGTAGGACTACCTGTGATTCTATCTACTTGATATATTGTATATGTTTGTTATATGTTATATGTCGACATATTGTGGTGGATTGAGGTTGTATGGCTTTGTTTTGTAGCCAACAAACCCGAGAGCATTCTATATATGAGTTAAGGGTTGGTTAGCATGCCAGACTCATATTGGTGGCTCGAGATTGTTCGAGATACGACCTAAGGGGTAGTTGGCATGTTAGACTCGTACTGAGAGCTTGCGGGTATTTTAGTCTGATGACTTAGTGGACGCATTTTATATTGGCATTCCAACCTGGGGTATTCTATCCTGAGGATGACTAGACCCAGAGGTTGACTGGCTTGGGGTATTCCAACACGATGGTTGATTGGATCGACATGTCGTTCTTATGTTAGCTGTTTATGTGTTGGTACTTTGGAGGAACTTACTAAGCTTTAGCTTACAATTTTTAGTTATTGTTTCTGGTACTTCTGATGATCGCGGGAAGGCAAAGGCATGATCGTACACATCCTATGTTTATGTACTTTTGATCTATGGGATACTATGTTATGGAACAGGGGGTTCCCATGTCTACTCGGAACAATTTCGGCGTTTCAATTGCACCTTTACCAAGCCCACCACCTTGTTGCACAAGGTCTTTGTCCTCTTGTCAAGAATCGAAATATTTAGGTGCTCATCAACTGGAATGTCTTCCACGGGCACCACTACGGAATCATCAGCTAAACATTTCCACATTTGAGAGATATAGAAAGTGTTATGGATCTAACTAAGCTCATCATGTAGATCCAACCGATACGCAACCTTTCCCATCCGAGCAATAATCCTGAAAGGACCAATAAACACGGGCCCAACTTTCTGCTTCTACAACCAGATGACACATTTCCAAGGTGACACCGTCAGAAGACCAAAATCTCACACCTAAAACTCGAGATCCGATCATCGCCTGTCAACATAACTCTTTTCACGATTGTAAGTCCCCAATGTGCTAGTGTATCAATTAGATCCGTTTGATGGTGCGGAATCCCAATCAAACGGATGATGTCAGATCAAATAGAAGAGAAGGAGAAGAAGAAGATGATGAATCTTGTATGTATTGATATGAATGAAGATCCGAATACAAGATTCACACACACTAACACACACTCTCTTTTCTCTCTCTCTCTCTAGAACACCTTCAAATGCACACACTTAAGCTCCTCTATTCTATTACAATCATGCACTCCACACCCTATATATAGTAGACATGGGTCGTGAATGGGTTTACGGCCGTAAACCTGTTCATGGCTGTAAACATAACCGTAAACACGTATACGACTGTAAACACCAAGCTGTTTACGATCCAAGACACAAAAAATACATTTTCCTAGAAAAGCCAAGTATAAACCATATTTTTGACCCAACAATCTCCCCCTTGGTTTATAGCTTTCTTTTCTTAATTTACCCAACAAGCTCCCCCTAAAAAGTAGCTGACTTTTCTTGATAATCTTCATTGGGAGCTTGGCTCCAGCATTTATCTTCAATTTCTTCACAGCATCAAGATGAACATATGAATCTTCAATGAATGACTTCATCTTGAGTAGTTGGGCTTTACTTCAAAAAAAATTGAAATTGCACGCACATTGGGTGAGCAGGCTTGATGTATTGATTATTGAAAGATAGCGCTTTCAGCATGAGAATCTTCAGAGAGAACATCAGAGAGAACAAATCTTCTGGATCACTTTAGTAGGTAAAATGATAGCAGCATGCTGATTGAGGAGGCTTCAGTGCAATCCGTCATATAATGTTCAATTTCTGCTTTCCCTTGCTTCTGGGTAGAAAAATTGAATATTGAAAGAATAATCTTCATTTCTTGCTCCTTCGAATGAGAATTCTTCGATGATCACAGATGAAAAAGAAATAAAACAAAAATAACACAATTTTCGATTTTAATTTTCTGTTTTTTTTTTCTTTGATTTTTGAATTTTATTTTATTTTTTCATTATTATTTTTATTATTATTGTTTTTTTTAATTCTCCCTCTAAATTTGTGCATATATATGAACAAATTTAACAAAAAAACAAAGAATATTTGGGATCAAAGTTGTGAGACAATCTTAACCTGTTTATCGATACCTTCACCTTCATGAATAGATCTGGTCAATTGCTGGTATTGTGGTCCACTTAAACACATAGAGTATCGACAAACTTTTCTAAATAAAACATTTAGTTGATGACGACCATAGGTATTGTTGTCCACTTAAATTAAGCAACGAGATCTACATGCAACCTCTTAAATGGTTCAATTTTAGTTGCACTAGAACGTGTTCCCCACTTACCGATATACCCTGGTTATCAAGAACTTCCTAAGGATTCCTTACTTTAGGTGAGTAAAAAATTATTAAGGAGGAAGTCAGATTTGGAGATAGATGCATATGTTATGTTCCTGGTCGGATCTCTTTCAATCACGCATAAGGGACACCATATATGTAACTCGAATAGAGGGATTAAGAATTAGAATGTTGCATCTATTGTGTCCTAGGTCGGATCTTCCGATCACGCAGAGGGGACAACATTTGACTAACAGATAGAAATAGTGTCATAGATAAGAAGGTGTGTAGAAATAGAGTTGCATATGTTGCATTCTAGGTTGGATCTTCCGATCACGCAGAGGAAGCAACATATGACTGACTGATAGAAAGCAAGAAAATAATTTCCTACAGACCTACTTTATCAGAACCCTCCAGTCGCCCTATCAGAACCAAAATTAAGGATGTAAGTCCGTACATCAAGGAAAAGTTAAGCCAAAGTTCTAGATGAGTATTAATTTAGTGTATCATGTGGGTTCTCATGTTTATCTCACTGCTCAATCCACTTGAGCGTTGTATGGTCAGTCCAAACAATCCTAACTAAATCCAAACTGTCAAATCCTTCGTGCCTATCAGCACATTGAATACAAAGTCTAGACAATTCATATTCAGTCCTTTACACATGTTTTAGACTGCCCGTTATCACTTTCTTGATATCACTTCCCAATAATAACTACTAACGAAAAACTATTAAGAAAATGAAAAATTATCTTTAAAACGAATCAGAGTAAGATAAACTCAGGAGTATAGAGAAGAAAAGACAAACTGTAATTTACCAATTGAATTTGCATCCAGAAGGTCTGAGAACAACACGAATAATCTCAGAACAGATCCGAAATATTTTCATGTCATTAAGCACTAACCCCATGAGTGATCACTTCCTTTCTTACCTTCCCACAAGGACACGTACTCTCAAACAATGTTCTGAGTGTTGTAGAGTTGAGAGATGCCTCCATAACATGTGCCTGGAACAACCACTACCAACAAACTGAAGTCTGATGATATGCCTCCATAGCTGCTCCGACACAGAGAGGGATAATTTGGTCTTTTGAACCCATTACATTTTGAAACTGGGTTGACCTTTGTCATCCTTGCACGGTACTCTCTCCCATGACATATCCTGCTTATGACAAACAGAAGATGTAGAAATATTAGAAGCATTAGGAGATTTGGGAGAGTGAGCCTTTGGAACCCGTTTGTAGTCGTGTCTAACCCATTTCATTTTTGATCTGATGGGTGGCTCAGTGCTTGCTTTTGATCTTGATGCCGGCCGTTGAGATGACTTTGATTTTGGCTTCACGGGAGCATCTCTTGGATTTGGCTTCTTGGCCGGTATTCCATTCTTGCCTTTAAGATTCAGATTCTTGGCCTTGTGGGTTTTATTCTTGGCCTTTTGCGCGTTCCAGTCACCATTGTCTGAACGTGACCTTGAGGGGTTCCTTTTGGAGTATCTCCCTCTTGGCGCGTTCTGCCACCCTTGTGCATAGTAGGGATCATATGCGCGGTTAGGACAATTTCTAGCAATGTGTCCAGGTGTTCCACAGTGAAAACATGTCTTTTTCTTCATTGTGAAGTTGTTTCTTCCCACCCCTGGTGGCGTATCCTTGCCTTGTCTCTTATTGTTCCCACAAGCACAATTACAAGAGGCACTTTGTTTCACTGGAAGTGGTGGCCTGTATTTCTCTACAGTAGGTTGATCACAAGCAACTGAGCTCGAAACAACATATTCAAAGTTCAAGGAGGAGTTGGTTTGCTCAATGGTGTTCTCCTTGTTCTCATCCTCTACTACTTTACTTGCACATGAAGTAGAAGCATTAGTATTTTCAACCTAAATACCTCCTGACACAAAACCAGCTGTTTGCGATATTGAAGATGTGCCTCCTTGTCAATTTCTTCCCGTGTCATAAAGATGGATGTGTAGTTATGATTGAAAGGTGGAGGAACACTATCATAACCTAGACCTTTTTGCTGGTTATTTTAAATTGTAGACAATGGTCTATCATGTTTGCAACTACTTCGCTTGACACATCAAATTTTTTAAAATCAAAATCTACAATTTCAAATTTGCTTTTTAATGTGTCTAGCTCAGCAGTTTACACAACAATTTGTTTCTTAACATAGTCTTAATTTTCTCATTTATTTCTATAATCTTCCTGAAGCTTCCTAAAGTCTTTTGTTTTTGCTTCTAATTCAGCCTTCAAGGGGTTCTGTCCTTTCCTAAGTTGATATCCTTCGTATTTTAGGTCATTGACTTCCCTTTTTAGCAAATCATTATGTTCACGAAGAATTTTAATCGTAGCTTCACATGATTGAGAGCATGAAACTTCATTGACCGGAGTGTTTGCGGAACTCATTGTTTTTCCACATTTCAAAGCGTCAAGTTCTTCAGTTATAGCAGCAAGACTAAGATGATTGAGATCTTTTGTCTTCTTGATGACATCCACGTTCATATCCCACGACTTCGGAAGTGAATTCAATAGCTATTTATTTATCTCAGAATTAGTCAAAAGATCCCAGCTATACTCATCTCAGTGGTGAGTGTAGTAAATCGTTGCAACTGAGCTTCCAGGGTTTCTCTAGGGATATAATTGAACATGTTGAACTTTTGTCTTAACATATCCTAACGACTCTCTTTCATATGTTCATTTTCCTCGTAGACCCCAAAAGCCAATAAAAGCACAAATTTAAGAGTCAAACTTAAAAGTCAAACCTAAAAGCTAAATTTGAAAATTTAAAAGTTAAACGAGAAAGTTAAAGATTAAAGTCATAGGTCAAACATTAAAAGTCAAAGTCAAAATTTTATGAAAATAATCAAAAATAAAAGTCAAAAATCAAAAAGTATTTTATTATTATTATTATTATTATTATTATTATTATTATTATTATTATTATTATTATTATTATTTGGATGAAAAAGGAATTTAAAACTAAAAGAAATTGAGTTTTTGGGTTAAAAGTGTCGATTTGCAAAATTAGGAACCGAAGGGGAATGGTTTAAAGTTAAAATCGAAAAGTTTGTAAAAAGTTGTTGGTTGGTTCAGCTAGTAAAGCGCTGTGTGTATGAACCAGAGGTCCTGGGTTCGATCCCTGGAACCCCCAAATTCCCCCCCCCCCCCCCCCCCCCCCCCCCTTTTTTTTTTAATGTGCGAAGACGATGGTTGTTGCTTAGCCGGCTTCCCTAGCCGTTTACTGGGCCGCGATCCACCAAGCCGTCTGTCGAGCTGAGACCGAACACTCCGAGCCACACACCGCCGACAGTAAACTCCAGCGACCACAAACTCCGGCCGCAAACTCACCGGCTGTAAATTGTTTCCGGTCGAAACTCTTCGCAGATTACGTGAAATACATCGTTTTTCACCCCTTTTTGCTCCAAAACTCGATAAAAAAAAATCGTTTTTATCAAACACACGAAGAACAAACCCCTCCTAATTTTTAAAGATCATTCAAAAACGCAAGAATCTTTCGAAAATAAGATCAAATAAGCTCCAAACCTGACAAAATTGACTGATACAATCCAAGCTTTGATACCAATTGCCCCCCAATCTGCTTGTGTATGAATCATATCCGTTTGATGGTGCGAATCCCAATCAAACGGGTGACGTCAGATCAAATAGAAGAGAATGAGACGAAGATGATGATGAATCTTGTATGTATTGATATGAATGAAGATCTGGATACAAGATCCACACACACTAACATGCACTCTCTTTTCTCTCTCTCTAGAACACCTTCAAATGCACACACTTAAGCTCCTCTATTCTATAACAATTATGCACTCCTCACCCTATATATAGTAGACATGGGATGTGAATGGGTTTACGGCTGTAAACTTGTTCACGACCGTAAACACAACCGTAAACACGTATACGACCGTAAACACCAAGCTGTTTACGGTCCAAGACACAAAAAAATTCATTTTCCTAGAAAAACAAAGTATAAACCATATTTTTAACCCAACAACGACTATGTGCGGTCTGCAACCGATCGCGCACCTGTTATATCAACTCAATAGTATTTAGTACCACCTCAATATCCCAATAACTCGATGCCTGACCTCGCCTCAAAAAACACGGGTCTTACATTTCCTCCCGTAAATCATCTCAACGAGAGGACAATCAATACTGGCATAATAGCTATTGTTGTAGGAGAGCACAACCAATGGAAGATAGTGTCCCAAATCTCGCCTAAATCTAACACATATGCCATGAGCATATCATCGAGCGTTCTAAATAGTCCAGTCACTCTGTCCGTCGGTCTGAGAGTAACTTCCTTAACAACATGTATCACGAATTGATATGTATTATTATGAATATATTTTAACATTTATGGATTGTTGAAAATTTATGGTTTGCTGTTTCATAGGTATATTTTTTTTATTAAAATATTTAATCTTGATTTTTACCCTTTTTCTAACACATCATTAATAAGTTGTGATATATTAAGATATGGACATGAATATTAATATTTTATTTTATATTTAATTAGTTATTTTAAAAATCTTTTTTTTTGGATCACTGGAATAAAAATCTATTTTAGGATATGTGTTGTTTTTTTTTTTTGTTTTTTGTTTTTTGTTTTTTTGACGAAAATTGTTGTGATTTAAAAATATTCTAATATAATAACTAAGGACATCTAGAAACACATAGTATTTGTATATAACTTTAATAAAAAGAGTTAATATAACTTTTAGGTTTGATACATTAGTAGTAATAACCGGTAAGCTGCTATGAAATTCAACATTTTAGTTTTTTTAAAGAAAAAAAAAATCAAGTAATAGCATAATCCAACATTCTTAATAGTGGATTTGGAGGTTCTCTGCACGATTATTGATCGATATATTAAATGATCATATTATTAAGTTAATTGAATACATATAATTAGCTATTTCAATTCTATTTAATTAAATCTCATAATTATGAATTAAAGACCATAAACATCAATTAAGGACCATACTTGGAATTTAAAGTGTCCCATTATTAAACTAAAATTTTAATGTAGAACGCATTAATATTCATATATAATTTTAATAAAAAAGTTAATATTAAAATGAAATTGAGTTTTGGCAAGATAAGGAAAAAAAATTAAAATAAAATACAAAAGAAAACATGGCAATGAGTTGTGAAATAAATAGTTTAAACAAATATTTTAGTTGTAAATATAGCATGTAATTATTAATGTCCTCAAGTTAATATCAAATTGATGTTTTTATTTATTTTAAGACTTAAAATAAAATATTTTTATATAACAAGTAATAGTCTTACACAATTGATTTTACATGAATAATATACACAAAATATTATAAGCTTTTAATTATATTTTTAATAGCGGGTTCAAGGTTTTTATATATTTTTTTATCTAGAAATTCAATGATCATTTTATTTATTTATTTGACTAAACACAATTTAAGTATTTAATTAAGTCGAATAAATAGTTATTAAGTACCATTGAGTTTTCTTAGTTTAATTGGAGATAACCTTTACTTGGAAGTTAAAAAGTTGTAATATTAAAATAAAAGTTCAATATATTAACACCTTAGTATATGTATACGATTTTGATTAAAATATTGATGTTAATAGAAATCTATGTTTTGACACATTAGTAATAGGGATTAGCATAAGCGGGTACCCGCTTCATTTGATGAGAGCCAAAACCAGAATCAGAACCGGCAGTTCTAGGCAGTTCTCAAAATTTTTGAACGAGTCCCCAAACCGGTAGTTCCGGTTTCAAGACCTGGTAACCTGATTACATAAACTTTTTAACTTTTGTCAATAAAAATCACAATTTAGTTCATTCTAAATCAAATCAAATCGGACCAAACACGGACAAAATCAAACAAATATATTCTAAACCGGTCTAACTCTATAAATAGAGCCTTCAAAACTTACTGTCGGCTCGATTGAGTCAACCAGATGAAAAGAGAGCCAATATATTCTACGTGTTACCCTAGATGTGTCATTTTAAAGAGCATTTTCCATCAAATATAATTCTACCTACCGATGTGAGATACCAATCACATCTAAATAGTTTATTATTTCCTTTGTTCATTGACAACCACAATAGACATACTAATACTAAATATACAATACACAAGCACACATCAGAGAATGCACCACAAATTACACAAAACATACACTATGCATAGTTTTTTAACAACACACTACGTAACAAAATGTTTTGGTAATGTTAAGGCTTTAAATTTAATGCTTTGTTTATTTTTTTCGATTTGCGTTTAAGGATCCCTTTCTTTAATTCGGAATATATGAATGTCATTTATATAATAAAGATAACAATGTCAAATATGAGTTTGATTCATAGCAATTTTAAGTCAAAAGTATTTTGCATATAGAACTTGTCATTTATAAAACATTGATATTTACTTTATCAATCTCATTACGAGATCTAGTCTCATAAATAGAAATTTAATCATTTCTAAATATGAAGGTGGTCGTTATGATAAAAAGTTTAAGTAAACAGCCAATCATTCACAAATTAAAATAATTGCGACATGTACAAGATATGCTAAACTAAAACATACATTGTTCCAAAACAAATATTGTTTCACATTACAAGTACATTATGTTCCCAGCATAATTAATAAACTAAAATCTGAGAGTGTAATTCCAACTTGATTGTGCTCAACTTTTACTATTATGTAAATACCTGCAAGCCGTTTACAAATATTAGATTAATAATTAAGTACCAACTACTTAAGTATTATATGAAAAGTATGAGTTCTATCTAGTAGATACCCGAAGTACTAGTCTATTCCAGACTTTCTTTCCAGTTAAGAGGAGAAAATCGTCTTCCAGCATCCAGTTTCTCCACAAAAGAAACAAGATCCATTTATGTGGGCCTTATTAGATTTCTTGAGCTAAGAGGTGTACAGTCCATAAAACATGGGCCTCTAAGATCATACAAGGTGATTATTTGGGGGCTTGAACTATTCATAGTTTGATGTTAGAAACATCTTTAGCATCACAATGATGTCTTTACCAGGTATCATGTTCAGGTTTATTACTCAAAGCAAATAGTTTAGGACTAGGACCTTTAAGTGTATACAATTTCATATCTCACGCGAGACTATCTCTTAAGACATGAACCCATTCATTGAAGTTGTATCTAGTGAATGTTATTCTTTCATTAAGTCATTAAAGAAAAAATAACAATCCATTGTAAGGACAATGGATTATTTAACTACAAAATCTTAACAAAATTCATTTAGTATTTTTAATATTTAAATTCTTTAATAATTAATACATTTTTAGTTTTCAAAAACATTAATTATCAAAGTCTAGGATCTAAGTTGCAAAACAAATAAATGGTTAGGTATCATTTACCTCATCCATTTGAATTCAACCTAGTAGATATCGATTATTAGTTATATATTATTAAATAATTCCTACATTTATGGGATCGCTAATAACAAATTTAATTAGACATGTTTGAACCCATCTATGCATTAGAACTCTCTTTCTTAAGGACTCCTTACTTTAGGTGAGTAAACAATTATTAAGGAGGAAGTTAGATTTAGAGATAGATGCATATGTTGTGTCTCAGGTCGGATCTCTTTCAATCACACAAAGGGGACACCATATGGCTAACTAGAATTCAGGGATTGAGAATTAGAATGCTGCATATGTTGTGTCCCAGGTCGGATCTTCCGATCACGCAGAGGGGACAACATTTGACTAACAGATAGAAATAGTTTCATAGATAAGAAGGTGTGTAGAAATAGAGTTGCATATGTTGCATTCTAGGTTGGATCTTCCGATCACGCAGAGGAAGCAACATATGACTGACTGATAGAAAGCAAGAAAATAATTTCCTACAGACCTACTTTATCAGAATCCTCCAGTCGCCCTATCAGAACAAGAATTAAGGATGTAAGTCCGTACATCAAGGAAAAGTTAAGCCAAAGTTCTAGATGCGTATTAATTTAGTGTATCCTTTGGGTTCTCGTGTTTATCTCACTACTCAATCCACTTGAGCGTCGTATGGTCAGTCTAAACAATCCTAACTAAATCCAAACTATCAAATCCTTCGTGCCTATCAGCACATTGAATACAGAGTCTAGACAATTCATATTCAGTCCTTTACACATGTTTTAGACTGCCCGTTATCACTTTCTTGATATCACTTCCTAATAATAACTACTAACGAAAAACTATTAAGAAAATGAAAAATTATCTTTAAAACGAATCAGAGTAAGATAAACTCAGGAGTATAGAGAAGAAAAGACAAACTGTAATTCACCGATTGAATTTGCATCCAGAAGGTCTGAGAACAACACGAATAATCTCAGAACAGATCCGAAATATTTTCATGTCATTAAGCACTAACCCCATGAGTGATCACTTCCTTTCTTACCTTCCCACAAGGACACGTACTCTCAAACAATGTTCTGAGTGTTGTAGAGTTGAGAGATGCCTCCATAACATGTGCCTGGAACAACCACTACCAACAAACTGAAGTCTGATGATATGCCTCCATAGCTGCTCCGACACAGAGAGGGATAATTTGGTCTTTTGAACCCATTACATTTTGAAACTGGGTTGACCTTTGTCATCCTTGCACGGTACTCTCTCCCATGACATATCCTGCTTATGACAAACAGAAGATGTAGAAATATTAGAAGCATTAGGAGATTTGGGAGAGTGAGCCTTTGGAACCCGTTTGTAGTCGTGTCTAACCCATTTCATTTTTGATCTGATGGGTGGCTCAGTGCTTGCTTTTGATCTTGATGCCGGCCGTTGAGATGACTTTGATTTTGGCTTCACGGGAGCATCTCTTGGATTTGGCTTCTTGGCCGGTATTCCATTCTTGCCTTTAAGATTCAGATTCTTGGCCTTGTGGGTTTTATTCTTGGCCTTTTGCGCGTTCCAGTCACCATTGTCTGAACGTGACCTTGAGGGGTTCCTTTTGGAGTATCTCCCTCTTGGCGCGTTCTGCCACCCTTGTGCATAGTAGGGATCATATGCGCGGTTAGGACAATTTCTAGCAATGTGTCCAGGTGTTCCACAGTGAAAACATGTCTTTTTCTTCATTGTGAAGTTGTTTCTTCCCACCCCTGGTGGCGTATCCTTGCCTTGTCTCTTATTGTTCCCACAAGCACAATTACAAGAGGCACTTTGTTTCACTGGAAGTGGTGGCCTGTATTTCTCTACAGTAGGTTGATCACAAGCAACTGAGCTCGAAACAACATATTCAAAGTTCAAGGAGGAGTTGGTTTGCTCAATGGTGTTCTCCTTGTTCTCATCCTCTACTACTTTACTTGCACATGAAGTAGAAGCATTAGTATTTTCAACCTAAATACCTCCTGACACAAAACCAGCTGTTTGCGATATTGAAGATGTGCCTCCTTGTCAATTTCTTCCCGTGTCATAAAGATGGATGTGTAGTTATGATTGAAAGGTGGAGGAACACTATCATAACCTAGACCTTTTTGCTGGTTATTTTAAATTGTAGACAATGGTCTATCATGTTTGCAACTACTTCGCTTGACACATCAAATTTTTTAAAATCAAAATCTACAATTTCAAATTTGCTTTTTAATGTGTCTAGCTCAGCAGTTTACACAACAATTTGTTTCTTAACATAGTCTTAATTTTCTCATTTATTTCTATAATCTTCCTGAAGCTTCCTAAAGTCTTTTGTTTTTGCTTCTAATTCAGCCTTCAAGGGGTTCTGTCCTTTCCTAAGTTGATATCCTTCGTATTTTAGGTCATTGACTTCCCTTTTTAGCAAATCATTATGTTCACGAAGAATTTTAATCGTAGCTTCACATGATTGAGAGCATGAAACTTCATTGACCGGAGTGTTTGCGGAACTCATTGTTTTTCCACATTTCAAAGCGTCAAGTTCTTCAGTTATAGCAGCAAGACTAAGATGATTGAGATCTTTTGTCTTCTTGATGACATCCACGTTCATATCCCACGACTTCGGAAGTGAATTCAATAGCTATTTATTTATCTCAGAATTAGTCAAAAGATCCCAGCTATACTCATCTCAGTGGTGAGTGTAGTAAATCGTTGCAACTGAGCTTCCAGGGTTTCTCTAGGGATATAATTGAACATGTTGAACTTTTGTCTTAACATATCCTAACGACTCTCTTTCATATGTTCATTTTCCTCGTAGACCCCAAAAGCCAATAAAAGCACAAATTTAAGAGTCAAACTTAAAAGTCAAACCTAAAAGCTAAATTTGAAAATTTAAAAGTTAAACGAGAAAGTTAAAGATTAAAGTCATAGGTCAAACATTAAAAGTCAAAGTCAAAATTTTATGAAAATAATCAAAAATAAAAGTCAAAAATCAAAAAGTATTTTATTATTATTATTATTATTATTATTATTATTATTATTATTATTATTATTATTATTATTATTTGGATGAAAAAGGAATTTAAAACTAAAAGAAATTGAGTTTTTGGGTTAAAAGTGTCGATTTGCAAAATTAGGAACCGAAGGGGAATGGTTTAAAGTTAAAATCGAAAAGTTTGTAAAAAGTTGTTGGTTGGTTCAGCTAGTAAAGCGCTGTGTGTATGAACCAGAGGTCCTGGGTTCGATCCCTGGAACCCCCAAATTCCCCCCCCCCCCCCCCCCCTTTTTTTTTTTAATGTGCGAAGACGATGGTTGTTGCTTAGCCGGCTTCCCTAGCCGTTTACTGGGCCGCGATCCACCAAGCCGTCTGTCGAGCTGAGACCGAACACTCCGAGCCACACACCGCCGACAGTAAACTCCAGCGACCACAAACTCCGGCCGCAAACTCACCGGCTGTAAATTGTTTCCGGTCGAAACTCTTCGCAGATTACGTGAAATACATCGTTTTTCACCCCTTTTTGCTCCAAAACTCGATAAAAAAAAATCGTTTTTATCAAACACACGAAGAACAAACCCCTCCTAATTTTTAAAGATCATTCAAAAACGCAAGAATCTTTCGAAAATAAGATCAAATAAGCTCCAAACCTGACAAAATTGACTGATACAATCCAAGCTTTGATACCAATTGCCCCCCAATCTGCTTGTGTATGAATCATATCCGTTTGATGGTGCGAATCCCAATCAAACGGGTGACGTCAGATCAAATAGAAGAGAATGAGACGAAGATGATGATGAATCTTGTATGTATTGATATGAATGAAGATCTGGATACAAGATCCACACACACTAACATGCACTCTCTTTTCTCTCTCTCTAGAACACCTTCAAATGCACACACTTAAGCTCCTCTATTCTATAACAATTATGCACTCCTCACCCTATATATAGTAGACATGGGATGTGAATGGGTTTACGGCTGTAAACTTGTTCACGACCGTAAACACGTATACGACCGTAAACACCAAGCTGTTTACGGTCCAAGACACAAAAAAATTCATTTTCCTAGAAAAACAAAGTATAAACCATATTTTTAACCCAACAACGACTATGTGCGGTCTGCAACCGATCGCGCACCTGTTATATCAACTCAATAGTATTTAGTACCACCTCAATATCCCAATAACTCGATGCCTGACCTCGCCTCAAAAAACACGGGTCTTACATTTCCTCCCGTAAATCATCTCAACGAGAGGACAATCAATACTGGCATAATAGCTATTGTTGTAGGAGAGCACAACCAATGGAAGATAAGTGTCCCAAATCTCGCCTAAATCTAACACATATGCCATGAGCATATCATCGAGCGTTCTAAATAGTCCAGTCACTCTGTCCGTCGGTCTGAGAGTAACTTCCTTAACAACATGTATCACGAATTGATATGTATTATTATGAATATATTTTAACATTTATGGATTGTTGAAAATTTATGGTTTGCTGTTTCATAGGTATATTTTTTTTATTAAAATATTTAATCTTGATTTTTACCCTTTTTCTAACACATCATTAATAAGTTGTGATATATTAAGATATGGACATGAATATTAATATTTTATTTTATATTTAATTAGTTATTTTAAAAATCTTTTTTTTTGGATCACTGGAATAAAAATCTATTTTAGGATATGTGTTGTTTTTTTTTTTTTTGTTTTTTGTTTTTTGTTTTTTTGACGAAAATTGTTGTGATTTAAAAATATTCTAATATAATAACTAAGGACATCTAGAAACACATAGTATTTGTATATAACTTTAATAAAAAGAGTTAATATAACTTTTAGGTTTGATACATTAGTAGTAATAACCGGTAAGCTGCTATGAAATTCAACATTTTAGTTTTTTTAAAGAAAAAAAAAATCAAGTAATAGCATAATCCAACATTCTTAATAGTGGATTTGGAGGTTCTCTGCACGATTATTGATCGATATATTAAATGATCATATTATTAAGTTAATTGAATACATATAATTAGCTATTTCAATTCTATTTAATTAAATCTCATAATTATGAATTAAAGACCATAAACATCAATTAAGGACCATACTTGGAATTTAAAGTGTCCCATTATTAAACTAAAATTTTAATGTAGAACGCATTAATATTCATATATAATTTTAATAAAAAAGTTAATATTAAAATGAAATTGAGTTTTGGCAAGATAAGGAAAAAAAATTAAAATAAAATACAAAAGAAAACATGGCAATGAGTTGTGAAATAAATAGTTTAAACAAATATTTTAGTTGTAAATATAGCATGTAATTATTAATGTCCTCAAGTTAATATCAAATTGATGTTTTTATTTATTTTAAGACTTAAAATAAAATATTTTTATATAACAAGTAATAGTCTTACACAATTGATTTTACATGAATAATATACACAAAATATTATAAGCTTTTAATTATATTTTTAATAGCGGGTTCAAGGTTTTTATATATTTTTTTATCTAGAAATTCAATGATCATTTTATTTATTTATTTGACTAAACACAATTTAAGTATTTAATTAAGTCGAATAAATAGTTATTAAGTACCATTGAGTTTTCTTAGTTTAATTGGAGATAACCTTTACTTGGAAGTTAAAAAGTTGTAATATTAAAATAAAAGTTCAATATATTAACACCTTAGTATATGTATACGATTTTGATTAAAATATTGATGTTAATAGAAATCTATGTTTTGACACATTAGTAATAGGGATTAGCATAAGCGGGTACCCGCTTCATTTGATGAGAGCCAAAACCAGAATCAGAACCGGCAGTTCTAGGCAGTTCTCAAAATTTTTGAACGAGTCCCCAAACCGGTAGTTCCGGTTTCAAGACCTGGTAACCTGATTACATAAACTTTTTAACTTTTGTCAATAAAAATCACAATTTAGTTCATTCTAAATCAAATCAAATCGGACCAAACACGGACAAAATCAAACAAATATATTCTAAACCGGTCTAACTCTATAAATAGAGCCTTCAAAACTCACTGTCGGCTCGATTGAGTCAACCAGATGAAAAGAGAGCCAATATATTCTACGTGTTACCCTAGATGTGTCATTTTAAAGAGCATTTTCCATCAAATATAATTCTACCTACCGATGTGAGATACCAATCACATCTAAATAGTTTATTATTTCCTTTGTTCATTGACAACCACAATAGACATACTAATACTAAATATACAATACACAAGCACACATCAGAGAATGCACCACAAATTACACAAAACATACACTATGCATAGTTTTTTAACAACACACTACGTAACAAAATGTTTTGGTAATGTTAAGGCTTTAAATTTAATGCTTTGTTTATTTTTTTCGATTTGCGTTTAAGGATCCCTTTCTTTAATTCGGAATATATGAATGTCATTTATATAATAAAGATAACAATGTCAAATATGAGTTTGATTCATAGCAATTTTAAGTCAAAAGTATTTTGCATATAGAACTTGTCATTTATAAAACATTGATATTTACTTTATCAATCTCATTACGAGATCTAGTCTCATAAATAGAAATTTAATCATTTCTAAATATGAAGGTGGTCGTTATGATAAAAAGTTTAAGTAAACAGCCAATCATTCACAAATTAAAATAATTGCGACATGTACAAGATATGCTAAACTAAAACATACATTGTTCCAAAACAAATATTGTTTCACATTACAAGTACATTATGTTCCCAGCATAATTAATAAACTAAAATCTGAGAGTGTAATTCCAACTTGATTGTGCTCAACTTTTACTATTATGTAAATACCTGCAAGCCGTTTACAAATATTAGATTAATAATTAAGTACCAACTACTTAAGTATTATATGAAAAGTATGAGTTCTATCTAGTAGATACCCGAAGTACTAGTCTATTCCAGACTTTCTTTCCAGTTAAGAGGAGAAAATCGTCTTCCAGCATCCAGTTTCTCCACAAAAGAAACAAGATCCATTTATGTGGGCCTTATTAGATTTCTTGAGCTAAGAGGTGTACAGTCCATAAAACATGGGCCTCTAAGATCATACAAGGTGATTATTTGGGGGCTTGAACTATTCATAGTTTGATGTTAGAAACATCTTTAGCATCACAATGATGTCTTTACCAGGTATCATGTTCAGGTTTATTACTCAAAGCAAATAGTTTAGGACTAGGACCTTTAAGTGTATACAATTTCATATCTCACGCGAGACTATCTCTTAAGACATGAACCCATTCATTGAAGTTGTATCTAGTGAATGTTATTCTTTCATTAAGTCATTAAAGAAAAAATAACAATCCATTGTAAGGACAATGGATTATTTAACTACAAAATCTTAACAAAATTCATTTAGTATTTTTAATATTTAAATTCTTTAATAATTAATACATTTTTAGTTTTCAAAAACATTAATTATCAAAGTCTAGGATCTAAGTTGCAAAACAAATAAATGGTTAGGTATCATTTACCTCATCCATTTGAATTCAACCTAGTAGATATCGATTATTAGTTATATATTATTAAATAATTCCTACATTTATGGGATCGCTAATAACAAATTTAATTAGACATGTTTGAACCCATCTATGCATTAGAACTCTCTTTCTTAAGGACTCCTTACTTTAGGTGAGTAAACAATTATTAAGGAGGAAGTTAGATTTAGAGATAGATGCATATGTTGTGTCTCAGGTCGGATCTCTTTCAATCACACAAAGGGGACACCATATGGCTAACTAGAATTCAGGGATTGAGAATTAGAATGCTGCATATGTTGTGTCCCAGGTCGGATCTTCCGATCACGCAGAGGGGACAACATTTGACTAACAGATAGAAATAGTTTCATAGATAAGAAGGTGTGTAGAAATAGAGTTGCATATGTTGCATTCTAGGTTGGATCTTCCGATCACGCAGAGGAAGCAACATATGACTGACTGATAGAAAGCAAGAAAATAATTTCCTACAGACCTACTTTATCAGAATCCTCCAGTCGCCCTATCAGAACAAGAATTAAGGATGTAAGTCCGTACATCAAGGAAAAGTTAAGCCAAAGTTCTAGATGCGTATTAATTTAGTGTATCCTTTGGGTTCTCGTGTTTATCTCACTACTCAATCCACTTGAGCGTCGTATGGTCAGTCTAAACAATCCTAACTAAATCCAAACTATCAAATCCTTCGTGCCTATCAGCACATTGAATACAGAGTCTAGACAATTCATATTCAGTCCTTTACACATGTTTTAGACTGCCCGTTATCACTTTCTTGATATCACTTCCTAATAATAACTACTAACGAAAAACTATTAAGAAAATGAAAAATTATCTTTAAAACGAATCAGAGTAAGATAAACTCAGGAGTATAGAGAAGAAAAGACAAACTGTAATTCACCGATTGAATTTGCATCCAGAAGGTCTGAGAACAACACGAATAATCTCAGAACAGATCCGAAATATTTTCATGTCATTAAGCACTAACCCCATGAGTGATCACTTCCTTTCTTACCTTCCCACAAGGACACGTACTCTCAAACAATGTTCTGAGTGTTGTAGAGTTGAGAGATGCCTCCATAACATGTGCCTGGAACAACCACTACCAACAAACTGAAGTCTGATGATATGCCTCCATAGCTGCTCCGACACAGAGAGGGATAATTTGGTCTTTTGAACCCATTACATTTTGAAACTGGGTTGACCTTTGTCATCCTTGCACGGTACTCTCTCCCATGACATATCCTGCTTATGACAAACAGAAGATGTAGAAATATTAGAAGCATTAGGAGATTTGGGAGAGTGAGCCTTTGGAACCCGTTTGTAGTCGTGTCTAACCCATTTCATTTTTGATCTGATGGGTGGCTCAGTGCTTGCTTTTGATCTTGATGCCGGCCGTTGAGATGACTTTGATTTTGGCTTCACGGGAGCATCTCTTGGATTTGGCTTCTTGGCCGGTATTCCATTCTTGCCTTTAAGATTCAGATTCTTGGCCTTGTGGGTTTTATTCTTGGCCTTTTGCGCGTTCCAGTCACCATTGTCTGAACGTGACCTTGAGGGGTTCCTTTTGGAGTATCTCCCTCTTGGCGCGTTCTGCCACCCTTGTGCATAGTAGGGATCATATGCGCGGTTAGGACAATTTCTAGCAATGTGTCCAGGTGTTCCACAGTGAAAACATGTCTTTTTCTTCATTGTGAAGTTGTTTCTTCCCACCCCTGGTGGCGTATCCTTGCCTTGTCTCTTATTGTTCCCACAAGCACAATTACAAGAGGCACTTTGTTTCACTGGAAGTGGTGGCCTGTATTTCTCTACAGTAGGTTGATCACAAGCAACTGAGCTCGAAACAACATATTCAAAGTTCAAGGAGGAGTTGGTTTGCTCAATGGTGTTCTCCTTGTTCTCATCCTCTACTACTTTACTTGCACATGAAGTAGAAGCATTAGTATTTTCAACCTAAATACCTCCTGACACAAAACCAGCTGTTTGCGATATTGAAGATGTGCCTCCTTGTCAATTTCTTCCCGTGTCATAAAGATGGATGTGTAGTTATGATTGAAAGGTGGAGGAACACTATCATAACCTAGACCTTTTTGCTGGTTATTTTAAATTGTAGACAATGGTCTATCATGTTTGCAACTACTTCGCTTGACACATCAAATTTTTTAAAATCAAAATCTACAATTTCAAATTTGCTTTTTAATGTGTCTAGCTCAGCAGTTTACACAACAATTTGTTTCTTAACATAGTCTTAATTTTCTCATTTATTTCTATAATCTTCCTGAAGCTTCCTAAAGTCTTTTGTTTTTGCTTCTAATTCAGCCTTCAAGGGGTTCTGTCCTTTCCTAAGTTGATATCCTTCGTATTTTAGGTCATTGACTTCCCTTTTTAGCAAATCATTATGTTCACGAAGAATTTTAATCGTAGCTTCACATGATTGAGAGCATGAAACTTCATTGACCGGAGTGTTTGCGGAACTCATTGTTTTTCCACATTTCAAAGCGTCAAGTTCTTCAGTTATAGCAGCAAGACTAAGATGATTGAGATCTTTTGTCTTCTTGATGACATCCACGTTCATATCCCACGACTTCGGAAGTGAATTCAATAGCTTTTTATTTATCTCAGAATTAGTCAAAAGATCACAGCTATACTCATCTCAGTAGTAAGTGTAGTAAATCGCTGCAACTGAGCTTCCAGGGTTTCTCTAGGGATATATTTGAACATGTTGAACTTTTGTCTTAACATATCCTGACGACTCTCTTTCATATGTTCATTTTCCTCATAGACCTCAAAAGCCAATAAAAGCATAAATTTAAGAGTCAAACTTAAAAGTCAAATCGAAAAGCTAAATTTCCAAATTTAAAAGTTAAACGAGAAAGTCAAAGTTTAAAATCAAAGGTCAAACATTAAAAGTCAAAGTCAAAATTTTATGAAAATAATCAAAAATAAAAATCAAAAATCAAAAACTTTATTATTATTAGTATTATTATTATTATTATTATTATTATTATTATTATTATTATTATTATTATTATTATATTTTGGATGAAAAATGAATTTAAAACTAAAAGAAATTGATTTTTTAGGTTAAAAGTGTTAATTTGCGAAATTAGGAACCGAAGGGGAGTGGTCTTAAGTTAAAATCGAAAGGTTTGTAATAAGTTATGAACCAGAGGTCCCGGATTCGATCCCCGGAACCCCCAAATCCACCCCGTTTTAATGTGCGGAGACGAAGGCTGCTGCTTAGCCGGCTTCCCTGGCCGTTCACCAAGCCGCAATCCTCCAAGCCATCTGCCGAGACGATGTCGCAGACTCCGAGTTGCACACCGCCGGCCGTAAACTCCGGCGACCACAAACGCCGGCCGCATACTCACCGGCTGTAAACTATTTCCGACCGTAAACTCTTCATAGATTACATGAAAAACAACGTTTTTCACTCCTTTTTGCTCGAAAACTCGATAAAAAAACTCGTTTTTATCAAAAACACGAAGAACAAACCTCTCCTAATTTTCAGAGATCATTCAAAAACGCAAGAATCTTTCGAAAATAAGATCAAATAAGCTACAGACCTGACAAAACTGACTGATACAATCCATGTTTTGATACCAATTGTCCCCCAATCTGCTTGTGTATGAATCATATCCGTTTGATGGTGTGGAATCCCAATCAAACGGGTGATGTCAGATCAGATAGAAGAGAAGGAGAAGAAGAAGATGATGAATCTTGTATGTATTGATATGAATGAAGATCTGGATACAAGATTCACACACACTAACGCACACTCTCTTTTCACTCTCTCTAGAACACCTTCAAATGCACACACTTAAGCTCCTCTATTCTATTACAATTATGCACTCCTCACCCTATATATAGTAGACATGGGACGTGAATGGGTTTACGGCCGTAAACCTGTTCATGGCCCTAAACACAACCGTAAACACGTATACGACCGTAAACACCAAGCTGTTTACAGTCCAAGACACAAAAAAAAATTCATTTTCCTAGAAAAACAAAGTATAAACCTTATTTTTGACCCAACAACGACTATGTGCGGTCTGCAACCGATCGCACACCTGTTATATCAACTCAATAGTATTGAGTACCACCTCAATATCCCAATAACTCGATGCCTGACCTCGCCTCAAAAAACACGGTTCTTACATTTCCTCCTGTAAATCATCTCGATGGGAGGACAATGAATACTGGCATGATAGCTATTGTTGTAGGAGAACTCGACCAATGGAAGATAAGTGTCCCAAATCTCGCCTAAACCTAACACATATGCCATGAGCATATCATCGAGCGTTCTAAATAGTCCAGCCACTTTGTCCGTCAGTCTGAGAGTGGTATGCGGTGCACAAAAGCAGCTGAATACTCAACTCCTCATTAAACTTCCTTAACAACATGTATCACGAATTGATATGTATTATTATGAATATATTTTAACATTTATGGATTTTTGAAAATTTATGGTTTGTTGTTTCATAGGTATATTTTTTTTATTAAAATATTTAATCTTGATTTTTACCCTTTTTCTAACACATCATTAATAAGTTGTGATATATTAAGATATGGACATGAATATTAATATTTTATTTTATATTTAATTAGTTATTTTACAAATCTTTTTTTGGATCACTTGAATAAAAACCTATTTTAGGATATGTGTTGTTTTTGTTTTTTGTTTTTTGTTTTTTTGTTTTTTTGATGAAAATAGTTGTGATTTGAAAATATTCTAAAATAATAACTAAGGACATGTAGAAACACATAGTATTTGTATATAATATTAATAAAAAAAAAGTTAGTATAACTTTTAGTTTTGACACATTAGTAGTAATAACGAAGGTTCTAAATAACGTAAGGCGTGACTTGGCGGCAATGTCAAGTTTCAAGCTTTTCCAAGCCTTGGCGAGTCATGACGTTTGTAAGGTGTGACTTAAAGCGACATTTTTTTTGTATAATTAATACTTTTATATGTATTTTCAACTATTATTCATTTTTATACACATATATGAGTTAAGGCGGCGTTTTGACAAAGCTTGACGGCAGGTGCAAGCCTTGGGATCGTGGCGCGCCATGACGAATTTTTTAGAACCTTGGTAATAACCCGTAAGCTGCTATGAAATTCAACATTTTAGTTTTTTTAAAGAAAAAAAATCAAGTAAAAGCATAAACCAACATTTTTAATAGTGGATTTGAAGGGTTTTTTGCATGATTATTGATCGAGGTATTACATGATCATATAATTAATTTAATTGAATAAATATAATTAGCTATTTCAATTCTATTTAATTAAATCTCATAAGTATGAATTAAAGACCATAAACATCAATTAAGGACCATACTTGGAAGGGATAATGACTTGAAATGGTAACGAACTTTCGACTTTTTTCACATTTGGTCACTAAACTTTTTTTCGTTATCTATTTGCCATTGAACTATTGAAACTGTTCACATTTTACCCTTATAACCGGCTGTTACCGGTCATAAGGGTAAAATATGAACAGTTTCAATAGTTTAGTGGCAAATAGATAAAGAAAAAAAGTTTAGTGACTAAATATGAACAAAATCGAAAGTTTGTTTCCCTCTAAAAATTTCAATGACTAAATGTGAATAAACTTCATCTTGTATTATGTTTTAGCAAATTATTTATTTTTGTTAAATTGTAGCAACGTTTGTTGATGAAGAAATCTATGAAAAAAAATTAAAAACCCTAAAAATATATTTAAAAAAAACAAAAAACCAAAAGTAACTATATATACCATAAATACTTCATATCTATGTGTAAGATGAAAGTAACTATATATACCATAAAAATCTCATAAATGCTTCCTAACTTCAAACCCAAGGTTTACTCTACTAAAGCTTCATATTCTCGGCTCTCTGGACCTCGAAGGGTCCAGATTCCTAACTTCAAACCCCAAGGTTTACTTTACTAAAGCTTGATATTCTCGGCTCTCTGGACCTAGAAGGGTCCATATCTATAACACAAACTTGCAAGAGGGGTTTGAGGCATTCAAAACCCCAAAGATGAAGTGATTCAAGCCCTAACCCTAAAATGGAATCTACACAATAGGGATGGAAAGGGGTTCATTTTTGTACCTCAGAATGAAGCTCCTTGCTTGAATAACTCAGAACAATAACCTTCCTTGGTCGCTCTTGCTGGAACTCTTCTCATTTCTTCCAAAATCACACCAAAAAGCTCAAGATAACTCTTCCTCTCACTCTACACGCTCAAGCTCGCTAGGGTTCTCACTTATGGGAAAGGTAGTCGCAATTAAAGGCCATAAGTGCCTTTAAATATGGCTCGGGCCCAAAGATTTAGGGTTTCTGCCAACAGAGCGGACTCGTCGAGTCCATTCATTAATCCAAGTTATCAGTCGCGACCTTACTCGACGAGTTGAGGCGTCAACTCGTCGAGTCTCTCTTTTTAACTCAAAAGAAAAATACTTAAATTATGATACCTGGAAATTTGGATGTTACATTTTGTTTTTTTTATTTCATAGATTTCTTCATCAACAAACGTTGCTACAATTAAAGAAAAATAAATAATTTGCTAAAACATAATACAATAGGAAGTTTGTTCACATTTAGCCATTGAACTTTTTAGAGGGAAACGAACTTTCAACTTTATTCACATTTAGTCACTAAACTTTTTTTCGTTATCTATTTGCCACTAAACTATTGAAACTGTTCACATATTACCCTTATGACCGGCTGTTACCGGTCATAAGGGTAAATTGTGAACAGTTTCAATAGTTCAATGGCAAATAGATAACGAAAAAAAGTTTAATGATTAAATGTGAACAAAGTCGAAAGTTCGTTACCCTTTCAAGTCATTATCCCTACTTGGAATTTAAAGAGTCCCGTTAGTAAACTAAAACTTTAATGTAGCAACGCATTAATATTCATATATAATTTTAATATAAAAATTAATATTAAATGAAATTGAGTTTTTGCAAGATAAGGAAAAAAATTTAAAATAAAATACAAAAGAAAAAATGGCTCTGAGTTGTGAAATAAATAGTTTAACAAATATTTTAGTTGTAAATATGTCATGTAATTATTAATGTCCTTAAGTTGATATCAAATTGATGTTTTTATTTATTTTAAGACTTAAAATAAAATGTTTTTATATAACAAGTAATAGTCTTACACAACTGATTTTACATGAATAATATAAACAAAATATTATATGCTTCTAATTATATTTTTAATAGTGGGTTCAAGGTTTTTATATACTTTATCTGCACATTCAATGATCATTTTATTTAATTATTTGACTAAACACAATTTAAGTATATAATTAAGTCGAATAAATAGTTATTAAGTACCATTAGTAAAATAAAATAAAGTTTTGAGTTCTCTCACTTTAATTCTAGATAACCTTTACTTGGAATTTAAAAAGTTGTAATATTAAAATAAAAGTTCAATATATTAACACCTTAGTATATGTATACGATTTTGATTAAATAAAAGTTCAATATATTAACACCTTAGTATATGTATACGATTTTGATTAAAATATTGATGTTAATAGAAATCTATGTTTTGACACATTAGTAATAGGGATTAGCATAAGCGGGTACCCGCCTCATTTGATGAGAGCCAAAACCAGAATCAGAATCGGCAGTTCTAGGCAGTTCTCAAAATTTTTGAACGAGTCCCCGAACCGGTAGTTCCGGTTTCAAGACCTGGTAACCTAATTACATAAACTTTTTAACTTTTGTCAATAAAAATCACAATTTAGTTCATTCTAAATCAAATCAAATCGTACGAAACACAGACAAAATTAAACCAATATATTCTAAACCGGTCTAACTCTATAAATAGAGCCTTCAAAACTCACCATCGGCTCGATTGAGTCAACCAGATGAAAAGAGAGCCAAAGTATTTATTCTACGTGTTACCCTAGATGTGTCATTTTAAAGAGCATTTTCCATCAAATATAATTCTACCTAGCGATGTGAGATACCATTCACATTTAAATAGTTTATTATTTCCTTTGGTCATTGACAACCAGAATAGTGTTTCTTTAAATAACACACACATACTAATACTAAATATACAATGCACAAGCACACATCACACAATACACAGTAATAATAGACAATAAATTACACAAAACACACACTATGCATAGTTTTTTTAACAACAAATGCACGAATTTCTTTTTGAACAACATACTACCTTGCAAAATGCTTTGGTAATGTTAAGGCTTTAAATTAGATGCTTTGTTTATTTTTTTCGATTTGCGTTTAAAGATCCCTTTCTTTAAGTCGGAATATGTGAATGTCATTTATATAATAAAGATGTCACAAATGAGTTTGATTTAAAACAAGTTAAGTCAAAAAGTATTTTGCATATAGAACTTGTCATTTATAAAACATTGATATTTACTTTATCAATCTCATTACGAGATCTAGTCTCATAAATAGAAATTTAATCATTTCTAAATATGAAGGTGGTCATTATGAAAAAAGATTTAAGTAAATAGCCAATCATTCACAAATTAAAATAACTGAGACATGTACAAGATACGCTAAACTAAAACATACATTGTTCCAAAACAAATATTGTTTCACATTACAAGTACATTATGTTCCTAGCATAATTAGTAAACTAAACTCTGAGAGTGTAATTCCAACTTGATTGTGCTCAGCTTTTACTCTTTTGTAAATACTTGCAAGCCATTTACAAATATTAGATTAATAATTAAGTACCAAGTACCTAAGTATTATATGAAAAGTATGAGTTCTATCTGGTAGATACCCAAAGTACTAGTCTATTCTAGACTTTCTTTCCAGCTAAGAGGATAAAATTGTCTTCCAGCATCCAATTTCTCCACAAAAGAAACAAGATCCATCTATGTGGGCCTTATTAGATTTCTTGAGCTAAGAGGTGTACAGTCCATAAAACATGGGCCTCTGAGATCATACAAGGTGATTATTTGGGGGCTTGAACTATTCATAGTTTGATGTTAGAAACATCATTAGCATCACAATGATGTCTTTACTAGGTATCATGTTCAGGTTTATTACTCAAAGCAAATAGTTTAGGACTAGGACCTTTAAGTGTATACAAGTTCATATCTCACGCGAGATTATCTCTTAAGACATGAACCCATTCATTGAAGTTATATCTAGTGAATGTTATTGTTTCATTAAGTCATTAAAGAAAAAATAACAATCCATTGTAATGAAAATGGATTATTTAACTACAAATTCTTAACAAAATTCATTTAGTATTTTTAATATTTAAATTCTTTAATAATTAATACATTTTTAGTTTTCAAAAACATTAATTATCAAAGTCTAGGATCTAAGTTGCAAAACAAATAAATGGTTAGGTATCATTTACCTCATCCATTTGAATTTAACCTAGTAGATATTGATTATCAGTTATATATTATTAAATAATTCCTAGATTTATGGGATCGCTAATAACAAATTTAATTAGACATGTTTAAACCCACCTATGCATTAGAACTCTCTTTCTTATGTATCCTTTATCACAAAAGATTTTCGATCAAATCATCCAATTTGAAATACCTGTGTAATTGGCCTATAACTTGGTTATAGAAATCGAAAAGACACCTCATCCATCAAATGATAACACTAAACGGTCAAGCATCATTTATCCCACTAGTGCATACAAGAAATGTGTGAGTGATCTTCAAAAAGGTTGCATAGATTTGAGGTTTGTAAAAAGGGGTTTTTAGTTTTATAATTTTAGTTTTAAAAACATATCATATCATGGTTATTACATGCGTATAATAAACCACGATACTAATTTTCAAAAGAAAATCACCTTTTAACGGTTCTTTATAAAAACTAGTTTTTATATAATTTGAACCGATTCAATTTTAATAAACCAGTATTAAGTTTGAGTGCATTTGAACCTTTTTGTATCTTTAATATAACTTCATTTTATTACTTATATATTTGGAGTTTGTTTAAGTTATAAAAATCACCATTTTGAAACTTATATTTGAGTATTTCCAAATTTGATGTTATTAGCATTTTATAAAACCGGATTTTATTTTAAGCCACCAACTTGTTAGATCTTATGTCCACATTATAAATTTTGAACACCAAACTCCAAATGATGTTTATTTGATCTAAAATTATTTTATCATGTGAAAAACTAAATAATCAATCATTCATAATAATTGTATAAAATAAACAACATAAGCATGCATAAGATTATATGTGCATAAACATAACCAACTAATGACATTTTTGTGAGCCAACACAAAAAATATCAAGTTCATTCCTAAAGGAATATTTTAAGGGACCAAAAAACTTTTTATAATATTGTTGTAGAAGCACCCACTTGAGTAAACACCATTAGCTTGGAAAAGATTTTGAAGAACTTCTTGAACGCTAAAATTCAATAATATATATATATATATATATATATATATATATATATATATATATATATATATATATATATATATATATATACTATCTTATAATAGAAATCTCATTATTTCGATAAATATATTCAATATAATAATAATATGATTAAGACATCAAAGTCTCTAAGCTTGAAGTGCAAGTAATTATGAATAAAATAATATTAAAGTTGATGTTATACAAAATACTTAACACTAATTACAATTACTTAATGCATAATTACCTTCTCTCTTGCCTTTGAGTCGGCTCTTTTAATCATCCATGAATGAGTCTGTATCACTCGTGTTTCTAGCCTAGGCATTTATATTGATGTGATAGTGTAGGATAACCTTTGTAACTCATTTTGAAGAAATGAAAAGGAATTATGTGAATTCTATGTGTTTTATGCTTAATTATTAGGGTTTAATTAATTAAGAATAAAAATGAGCATCAAAAATAAATATTAGATAAAGCCTATATCTTTACATAAAGTTGTAGTGGTCAAAACAAGGATTTCATGGATATAAAGAATACCAAAATCCGAGTTATAACGAAGAAGTTATGACATGTCGAAGTTTCGCGACAAAACCGGCACAACGCTGAATGTCGTAAAAAGTGAGTTTTTGATAAACTACTTTTTAGCCTTAGTAATCTAAACGAAAGTCGTAGTATTCGTTAAAACGACAAGTTCGATAAAAAGAACGCCCAATCTGACTTCGTATAACGAAGTTATGATTTTTCGAAGTTTCAGCTTAGCAGTAGACAACTAAAAACTCGAATTTTAGATCGAGCGATTTTCAGCCGACACAACCTAAGTGAGAATCAAAGGTCTCGTCATTAGTATCACAACGGTAAAAATTCTCTCGAAAACGGATGTCGGATGAACTGGATCTCCGAAATGGAGACGATGTTTTAAAGTTGTAAGTGCAGCAACAAACAAAAGACCGCACTTGCAATTCCTCTGTTAAAGTCTGGTGTGTTGAGCTGGTGGAAGTTACTAGCTGATTCGATGCCCATGGGAGAAGCTAGTAAGATATCTTGGGAAGATTTTGTGGTACAAATGAAGTTGCAGTACTGCTCTGAGCAGGATCTTCTGGAAATCAATAATGAGTTACAGAATTTAAAGAAGGGAAAGATGAGCGTTACTGAATATGCTGCTAGTTTCATGGAAAAGATGAAGCTTGTTCCTCACCTAGTTCCAACTGAACTCTCTAAGGTCAACAAGTTTGCCCTCGGATTACCAGCAGACTTTGGTCTGATAGTTAAGCAAGCAACCACTTTGAAATCCGCCATCTGGGCTGCTAAAAATGTTGAGGTTCAGATCAGAAAGAAGGGTCTGGAGAGGGCAGAAGTTGGTGAAAAGAGAAATTTTGAAGAAACTTCAGGTTCCAACAACAAAAGCAAATTTTCTAAGTCTAGGAATTTTGGAGGAGGAGGAGGTGAAGTGAAATGGTGTGAGAATTGCAAGAAAAAGCACTCTGGAAAATGTAGTGAGGAGGTGACTTGCTTCAAATATGGAAAGACTGGGCATTATGCCAACGTGTGTCCGTCCGACAAGAGGCTATGTTTTGAGTGCCATGAAGTAGGGCATGTTCTTAAAGACTATCCAAAGAGGAAGGATGCAGCAAAGCCCAATCTACCACCAAAGCTTAAGGCGAGAGCCTTTCAGATAACACTTGAAGTTGCAAAAGAAGAACTCGACGTCGCTTCAGGTACCTTTCTCGTAAACGAATTGTCTGCCCAAATTTTGTTTGATTCTGGAGCCAATTACTCCTTTATATCAGATGAATTTGGTAGAAAACTAGCTTTTCCTGTAGATAGGCTAGTTAATGCTATAATAGTCGAGATTGCTAGTGGCAAGTTTGTACCTGTTAGCCATCGTATGAAAAACATCCTCATTGACTTGGAAGGGAATAAGTTCCACGAGGAATTATTTCCTATCGAGTTAAATGGATTCGACATACTTTTAGGAATGGATTGGCTTAGTGCCAATGATGCCGACATATTGTGTAGAAAGAAGATAGTAAAAGTAAACCCGCCAGGGAAAGAGTCGTTTATGGTGTATGGAGACAAACGCAGAGTAAATTCTGGAATGATTTCCCTAATTAAAGCCAGAAAGTGTTTGGCCAAGGGATGTACATCATATCTAGCATTCGTGATCGATGCTAAAATAGAAAAGAAGGAGGTGCAAAATATTCCGGTGGTGTGTGATTATCCGGAATTCTTTCCCAAAGATCTTCCCGGATTGCCCCATGATCGACAAGTAGAATTTCGTATCGACTTGTTACCAAGAACGACGCCGATAGCAAAAGCACCGTATCAATTAGCACCAACAGAAATGAAAGAACTTATGACACAACTTCAAGAGTTATTGGACAAAGGTTTCATTCGACCTAGTTCATCGCCCTGGGTAGCCCTTGTGTTATTTGTAAAGAAGAAAGACGAGAGAATGAGATGTGCATCGATTACAGAGAGCTGAACAAAGCAACGATAATGAACAACTACCCGTTGCTGATGATCGATGACATGTTCGACCAGTTACAAGGTTCGAGCTATTTCTCGAAGATCGATCTTAGGTCGGGATACCATCAACTAATGGTGAGAGAGAAGGATATCGAAAAGATTGCGTTCAGAACAAGATATAGACACTATGAATTTCTGGTTATGTCGTTCGGACTAACCAATTCCCCAGCAGGTTTCATGGATTTAATGAATAGGGTTTGTAAACCATTCCTAGATAAATCCATGATAGTATTCATAGACGACATCTTGATTTATTCGAAAAGCAAGCAGGAGCATGAAAAGCATCTGCGTGAAGTGCTAGAAGTCCTAAAAAAGGAGAAGTTGTATGCAAAGTTCTCCAAATGTGAATGTTGGATTCAATAAGTCCAATTTTTAGGTCACTTGGTTAACCAAGAGAGAATAATGGTTGACCCAACAAAGATTGAAGCTGTGATGAAGTGGAAACAACCAAAAATCCCTACGGAGATTTGAAGCTTTTTAGGATTATCTGGATATTACCAAAGATTTATCCAAGGCTTTTCTTCGATTGCTACTCCATTAAGAGCCCCACAAAGGAGCTAATTATATTTGGAATGAGAAGCATAAGGAAGCCTTTGAGAAATTGAAGAAGAGATTGTGTGAAGCACCAATTCTTTCATTACTTGAAGGAGTTAATGAATTCGCAGTTAATAGCGATGCATCTGGAGTTGGGTTAGATGTGTTCTGACCCAAAGGGATAAAGTGATCGTGTATGCATCGAGACAACTGAAGGAGCATGAAAAGAACTACCCCACTCACGATTTGGAGTTGGAAGAGGTAGTATTCACCCTAAAGATATGGAGGCATTATCTTTATGGCACAAAGTGTAAACTTTTCACTGATCATAAGAGTCTCCAATACCACTTTAATCAGAAGGATTTGAACATGAGGCAACGATGCTGGCTAGAGTTACTCAAGGACTATGACTGTGAGATACTTTACCACCCTAGTAAAGCAAATGTTGTTGCTGATGCTCTCAGTCAGAAGGTAAACCTTGAAAGAAAAGGCCAAGGGTATTGAGAATTGAACTTGTCTTGACAATTGTGGAAAGTATAAAGAAAGCTCAAGAGGAAGCTTTAGAGAAAAATGACCGAAAGGATGAACGTTTGGGCAAAACGTTAGTATTCGGTACAAACAACCAAGGGTTGAAGGTATTCCAAGATAGGATTTGGGTACCAAAGACAGACGGAGTAAGAGATCTTCTGATGAAAGAAGCTCACAAGACCATGTACTTGATTCATCCTAGCAGTACAAAAATGTATAGGGATCTAAAATCCTATTATTGGTGGCTGACGATGAAGCTAGATGTTGCTAAGTATGTGGACGAGTATGTAACTTGTGCTAGGGTTAAGGCACAACATCAGAAACCGTATGGGAGTTTAGAACCTTTACCCGTACCCATGGGTAAATGGGAAGACATCACCATGGATTTTGTGACTAAACTGCCCAGAACAAGGAACGGTCACGACAAGATTTGGGTGGTCTTTGATTGCTTCACTAAGAGTGTGCATTTCATAGCTCCCAACGAGAAATGTTCTATGGATAAACTTGCAAATTCTTACATGAAGGAAATTGTGAGGCTTTAAGGTGTTCCATTAATGATTGTATCCGATCGTGATAGCCGTTTTACCTCAAGGTTTTGGAGGAGTCTACAAGAGGAATTGGGTACCAACTTGTGTTTGAGTACAGCTTACCATCCACAAACCGATGGTCAGAGCGAGCGAACAAGTCAACATTGGAAGATATGCTGAGAGCATGTACCCTAGAATTCCAAGGTAACTGGGATGAACACTTACCTCTAGTAGAAATCTCCTATAATAATAGTTTCCACTCAAGCATTAAGATGGCACCTTATCACGCTTTGTATGGAGAAAAATGTCGAACGCCATCATGTTGGCTGGAAGCTAGGGAAAAGCAGTTTATGGGACCTGAAATAGTCCATCAGACTACTGAAAAGTTGAAAGTGATAAAGGAAAGAATTTTAGTTGCTCAAGATCGACAAAAGAGTTATGCTGCCACGAAAAGGCAATCGATAACCTTTGAAGTTGGAGATTCGGTTTTACTTAAAGTCTCATCGTGGAAGGGACTTATAAGATTTTGTAAAAGAGGAAAGTTGAGTCCAAGGTTTATTGGACCATTTAAAGTTCTTCAGAAGATCAGGAATCAAGCTTATAAGCTATAATTACCGGAAGAACTGGAGGGAATTCATAACACCTTTCATGTGTGTTATTTGAGAAAGTTCACGGGAGATGTGCCCGACATAATTCCGATTTCTGAGTTAAGGTTGGATGAAAATAAGAGGTTGATCGAAGAACCTGAGGCAATCGTTGACCGTAAGACTATGAATGAGACGCAATATGGTCAATTTAGTGCTTGTGTGTTGGAAACATATAAATGGGCCAAATCTCACATGGGAAACGGAGAGTGACATGATGAGTCGCTACCCGCATTTGTTTGGTGATATGTGATTCCGGGGACAAAATCATCCTAAAGTGGAGAGAATTGTAACACTTGTGTTTCTAGCCTAGGCATTTATATTGAGGTGATAGTCTAGGATAAGCTTTGTAACTCAATTTGAAGAAATGAAAAGGAATTATGTGAATTCTATGTGTTTTATGCTTAATTATTAAGGTTTAATTAACTAAGAATAAAAATGAGCGTCAAAAATCAATATTAGATAAAGTCGATATCTTTACATAAAGTTGTAGTGGTCGAAACAAGGATTTCGAGGATATAAAGAACACCAAAATCCGAGTTATAACGAATAAGTTATGACCTGTCGCGGTTTCGCGACAAAACCGGCACGACGTTGAATGTCGTAAAAAGTGAGTTTTTGATAAACTACTTTTTAGCCTTAGTAATCTGAATGAAAGTCGTAGTATTCGTTAAACAGAGAAGTTCGAAAAAAAAAGAACGCCCAAATCTGACTTTGTATAAGGAAGTTATGATTTTTCGAAGTTTCAGCTTAGCAGTAGACAACTAAAAACTCGAATTTTAGATCAAGTGATTTTTAGTCGACACTACCTAAACGAGAATCGAAGGTCTCGTCATTAGTAGCACAACGGTAAAAAGTCTAATGAAAACGGATGTCGGATGAAGAAGTTATGATTTTTAACGGATTTCCTATCTCGATCTGTTAAAAATATTAATGTAAAATTTAAAGTCAAAATTAGCCGATGAAGTCTAAACGAAAGTTGTAGAGCATATTTTTACCTACACGTGCATATAAAGAACGTAAAAACGGAGCTCGTATGCAAAAGTTATGAATTTTAGAAGTTTTGGTGCGAAAAACGAGAAAAATCCCCAAAACCGAGGAATTTCGCACACGTGGATTCGGCCACGTCACCTTCTCTTCGGATCCAACATGTGTCCGAGATCTGCTGAGTCACGAAGCCACCTGGCGAGACGTGTTGCACCCCCTCACACCGATGGTGCGGTCCAATAAGGGGCTACCCCGTGTCCGATCTCGGTGTGTCATCAACGACGTATCCGAACCGAGGGGCTTTCCGAAACGGTCCAATCAGAAGCCTCCAGCGAGGCCTTCGCATGCGCAGCCAGCGTACGAGACACCACCCTACGAGCTCCGGATCTTCAACACGTGGCTTGTCTCCTGACCGTCCGATCAGAAGGCCCGCCCCTATAAATAGGAGGATGCGAGACCTCCCTGGTATTTTTTGGAATCTTGTCATTTTTAGCCCCTAAACCCATATTTCTTTCATCTTAACATCCCCCAAAGTCCCGATATCTATTATAAGCCCCAGAATACTCCACGAAGTGCCCGAGAAGCCCGAAAAATTTATCTTTTCGGTTTCAACCACAGACTTTCTAGACAATCTAATGGAACACTAGCAGGCCTACAACCTGTATTTGTAATGAACTAAGAGTGTTCATTCGTTGTACTCCATCCCCCTCATGGTTGCCTTTAGGACATGTATGGCTGAGGAAACCCCTTAGCAGTAGTGTCCATCCCAATGATATTCTTTAGGCTAGGTCCCTTGTGATAAGTGTTTAGGGACATAAAGTAAGGATAACGGGAACGGGTAATCAGGGTTATTGTTGATTGGTGAACTTAATAAGTTTATTATTATTGTTGGTTGAAAACCCTATATGCTCACTAGGCTCCCAAGCCTAACCCACTCAGCTTTTTATGTTACAGGTAGTGGACCCCGAGCATAGTCCGAGGACGACGAGAGATTTTTGGATTATAGACCAGTAGTTGTAAATAACTATTGAAAGGCTTATAACATGTTGTTTATGCTTTTGATCTGTATTGAAACATGACATCTCGAGGTTTTGATATGAAATGAAATTGTACATTTCTTAAAGAAAGGTTTTGCTAAACTTTTATCATGTTTTGTTTTGGGGACTAATTCCGCAACATCTTTTAAAAGGATTTCTCTGATTTTATTTTAAAAAGCATAAATTAAATCAGTCTTTTCTGGCCAAGAAATTAGGGGATGTCACAGAGTCTATGTTAAATCCTAAGATCAGTACAAATATATCTCGATTCATTCTTTTTGCATCACCGTAAACAACCCACATCCGGTTACTACTCCACCTTCTACCCCCACCCCATTCTCTCAAATAAACCCTAGCAACACTCATCTTTCACCACCGCTCCTCCCTTCTGCCATCAGCATATCTCTCTCATTTGTTCATCTAAATTCATATTTTAAAATACAATCTCTCTCTCTAAATCAAAATCCCCCCCCCCCCTCTAGAAAAACCATAGACTCCAGGATCTTCTTCTTTGTTGTAGTCGTTGCCAACGTTCCAACAAAAAAAGATAAATACTTTGTTTATTTACTTTATCTAAAGTCACGTTAGTTCGGTGTTTCTTCTTCATTCCTTTGGTTGGTTAAACCACTAATCAATCTTCCATACTTCTCCATATATTACTTTTTATCTATTGTATAATAGGGAAAGAATGCAATCAGAGATACATACACACACCCTCTTTCTATTATATGTATGCACGCACCTACACCAGTCACTCTCTATCTTTCTGATTTTAGTTTTTTCACTTCTTTGACTTTATATCTTTTTGATTTTGTTTATGACCTCAATTGGAGGCATGATTGGGATTTTGTAAAATCTACGGTTTATTTGGGATTGATTTAGTGGTTGCAACCTACTAACATCTTCGTTGCCATCACCCACCAGCGGTATCCTCGAAACCATAATTTTGTATATGTTTTTCGATTTAAAGGTTTGGATTTTTTTGTTAATTTTTCTTTTTGGTTTACATGTTCATCTTTCTGATGAATATTTTATGGCTTTATATGCATTTATAACTTTAATACTTTTTCAAAAATCAAAGATGCAAACAATGAAGTTAATGAGCTTGCTTGTGTTTTTGTGGTACAAACATTCTTCACAAATCTCTACGTCGGTCCAGGGTTTATAATAAGTGTTTTTTTTTTTTGTCTATTTTTAGGGCTTTCCATGAATCAGATGTTCTACAAACACCCTGCTAATCTAGCTCGATTCAAAGGAGATAAAACACCTTAACTGACTTTTCTATATCATTTTACATGTGTTTATGTTTTTAAAAACATAACAAAACCTCTTGGATCTTAGATTTAATGGATCAAGCACTGGCTTGCTTGTTTTTCCATATGCTTTGTTGATCTGAAATGGCCTCATGTTTAATACGGTTATGGTTTATTTGTGATGGTGTAACTTTCAAGAACATGATCATCTCTAGTTATATATAAACCGGTTATGGCAGGAAACCAGTGGGTAGCGATTTTAAAAAAGTGACAACCGAAACCGAAACCACTTAAGGCGGTTCCATAATTTTCAGAATCAGAATAGATAATTCTGAGGCGGTTCTATTTACGAAAGAGGATATCCGATTTTGATAACACCATGAATTTTCAAAACAAAATTTTCATTTAAGATCACTCAATCCTCGTAACACATTTCATTAAAATCTCATTAATTTAATTTACGCTTTGCAACTCCACAATTATTCAGTTAAAAATCCAGGATCCTCAAAAATATAACTCTTCCACTGGTGTGTACAATCAAGCCGGTGCCTTCCCGCGAACCTGAGAAAAACCTGAAAAACATAACACATAAAATGGTAAAAACGAAGCTTAGTGAGTTCCCCAAAATACCACTTACAACAAATTAGCCACTCGAGGCTATAACTCTGTATGACCCTCTGGGCAATGTGTCTCAGAGGGACCCTCCATTCCTACAACTCTGGTGGACCCTCCAGTCCCAACTCTATGGACCTTCCGGTCCTAACTCTGTGGACCTTCCGGTCCTATCTATGTACACTCTGAATAATACATAGCATAAATCACATAGAAATAATGTAGTATATTATAGTACACAAATAACATATAAGATACTCTGTCACACAACTCTGATTACTACTCTAGGTATGGATAGTGAGAAGACTCACCTGACAAGTAGTAAGTAAATAACCTCGCACCCGAATCTCGAGCTAGCCTCCACCTAACATAAGGGATGAATATCTCTAATTAATACTCTTTTACATGAACCTAATAATTGAGGGCTATTCTTTCTCTCTCTAACTCTTGAATTGGGTAAAAGACCATTTTACCCCTACATGGTCTCCATTACTCATGTTGACCAAATCCCAGAGTCAACGGAAGTCCAACTCAAGTAAACAGTTAATGTTTGACCTGACTCATCGAGTGCACTCATGCAACTTGTCGAGTTTACTCACATCCTCAGAAGTCTTGTGAAGGTCCTGCTCAGCTCGTCGAGTTGACCTCCAACTCACTGAACCATCGCACAATTCATCTCTTCAGGACAAACCTAACCAACTCGTCGAGTCGGCTCACCGCCTCGGCGAGTTCATTCAGACCCAAAGCTCATTCAGACGATATAAAACAGGTCTATCACTCCAAACACTAGATCTATCATCTCAAGGCTCAACAGCCACGTAAAGCTTCGATCTTTACTTTCATGCATGATGTTATTGCTCCAAAAATGCTAACACATGCCCTTCATGAGTGATTAAGCCCAAAACCCTCCTATGGATGAATAAAGCCGGGACACCTAGACTCTAAGGACCTAACAAGGTCCAGATATGAGGTTTAGAATCTTTGATAACTCATGATGCTCAAAAACCAAAATAAAGATGGAAAAAATCCCTAAAACTCCGTAGATATGAGATCTATCCAAAATAAGAAGAAAGGTGAAGACTGCATACCTTCCTCAAGAGCTATGGATAGGAAATCACTGGATCCAATAGCCTCACCTCTAGCTCCTTGCTTGATAACCTCATCCTCTTCCTCAAATGATGCACAAGAACCACAATATGAGGATCTATCTCACTTTCTATCTCAAATAGCAATTACGGTTTGTTCTCAGGGTAGTATGGCAACTGATGAGGAGAAAATGGGGGCATAAGTTCCCTTATATAGGCCCCACCCCCGAGAAATTAGGGTTTCTCTGCCCAGCACCAACTCGGCGAGTCTGCCTCCCGACTCGTCGAGTCCATTCATTAAATCCCACACGACAACTCGGCCCTACTCGGCGAGTTGGACTCCCAACTCATCGAGTCACTCCTTAAACCTCAATAATTCAACCATACGATAACATACCTGAAATTCCGGATGTTACAATTCTCCCCAACTTGAATTAAATTTCGCCCTTGAAATCGCTCCTCAACCATACATAGCTTGAAACCTATAACCTGAAAAGCACCACTGAAAGGATCTCGTACCGAACCCGATATCCTTCTCCATGGACACCTGAATCCATACAGGAACTCCTAAATCTAGAGCAAAACCGACCCCTCTATCGCTAAGATACCTCCTTCTGGCTTTCCACTATCTGGAAACTCTAGTGGCCTCACCCACTGCTAGACTGCCCACTCAAGATATTGCCATGTTATTCGCTCATTGAATAACAGACCCCGATAACTCACTGCCCCCCCCCCCCCTCCCAATTCTCACAAAACAAGGTCCAACAATCGGATACCGATTACTGATACCAGACATACTAAGCAATCCAAATCATACTCCAAGGAACGAAAAGGGTCACATTAAACCAGAGACCCATTTACTACTCTTGCAATAGAAACCCGGGTTAATGAACTCTCAACGCCCTGTCCTTAGACAAAAGAAAATAATCATGCTCACTTATAAGTATCCTCTATCATCTAAAATCATAAGCTCCAGGTTCCTCCCCAATATTCCATTCAACACTTGAGCCCCATGTCAACTTCCGACCCATCAGTTGAATCTCCAAAGGTTACCCAAAGCATGCCCTAGGACGTCTCTCCGACTTCCTTCCCACAACAACTATCTTGGCTCGTTGTGACACACAAGTCACAGAGTTCTCTTACCCAAAGCGAATACTACAATCTCAACTGAAGATCGACTCATCCGCGACCTCCCATACCAAAGCACCGACCTACTTAGGTCTAAGACATCAAATGACAAACAATACCCCTCAACATGGAACCCATATCTGAATCTGGAATCTCATCTCGCCTACCCAATGCACCACTAGAGCCAAACACAAACCCGAGAGTCTGGTCCGCCCCAGAATTGGAACCAATCGTCCCAATAAACTACTAAACTCATGACCTATGACCTGTAACCCATGCGTACATCACTTATCAAATTCCATTTGATGGTGATTCTCACACCTTTCTCAGAATATAATGATACCTGATCATTAAGGAGACCCTAGTCTCACCCATAATCCGACCACTAGGCTTCCAAAAACGCAAATATTAGGGCTACCCAAGTATAAACCTCTTCTGCATCATGCTCTGACTAGTGTATAATATGGCTCCCCATGGTATCATAACATTCCATCTCACTGATTAGTGAGTACTACGGCTCCCCGCGGTATCACAACACTCTCTCGCTGACTTGTGAATACTACGGCTCCCTGTAGCATCGCAACACCCTTTCGCTGACTAGTGAGTACTACGGCTCCCTGTAACATCACAACACCCTCTCGCTGACTAGTGAGTACTACAGCTCCCTGTAGCATCACAACACCCTCTTTATGACTAGTGAGTACTACGGATCCCCGTAGCATCACCACACCCTCTCTATGACTAGTGAGTACTACAGCTCCCCGTATCATCAATACACCCTCTCTCTGACTAGTGAGTACTACGGATCCCCGTAGCACCACAACACCCTGTCTTATTTCCCCATAATCTCATCGTCAAAACCATACTGCATCCACTCTCTGACTAGTGAGTACTAGTGAGTACTACGGATCCCCGTAGCACCACAACACCCTGTCTTATTTCCCCATAATCTCATCGTCAAAACCATACTGCATCCACTAACTCATGCTTCGTGGACCAACATAAATAGGTGCTCACACTCATCCAAATTATGCATCACTATTTCTGACGACAACCGTCATAAACAAACACCTATCCCCGCTGCAATCCACATACTTAAATAATCCCACATGATGTCAATAACCAAAGGGCTCCCACTGGAACCGTTGATACTTAATACACCACTTTCCGTCTCAAACTGAAGACTCAAAATTAATTCGAAATTTAGGGCATTATACTCGGATACCTCGGCACACCATCACAGAACATCTCGATGTCCTACCCCAACCACTAATCCCCTACTTATGACATCATACATAAATACATCAATGCTTTCCCTCAGAAATTGGTAACTAATATTAATTTCACACTACGTGCAACTTCAGAGTATCCCAACTCTCAATTGGAACACGGAGGAATCATCAATGACTCAGAACACGTTGATGACCTCTAACTTAGCTTGTTGAGTTGAACTCCGACTCGCCGAGCCATCCCACGATTCATCTCTTCGAGACAAACTCTAACCAACTCGTCGAGTCGGCTCACCGACTCAGCGAGTTCATTCAGACCCAAAGCTCATTCATACGATTTAAAAAATGTCTATCACTCCAAACACTAGATATGTCATCTCAAGGCTCAATAGTCACGTAAAGCTTCGATCTTTACGTTCATGCATGATGTTATTCCTCCAAAAATGCTAATACATGCCCTTCATGAGTGATTAAGCCAAAAAACCTTCCTATGGATGAATAAATCTGGGACACCTAGACACTAAGGACCTTACAAGGTCCAGATCTGAGGTTTAGACTCTTTGATGACTCATGCTACTCAAAAACCCTACAAAAGATGACAAAAAGCCCTAAAACTCCATAGATATGAGATCTATCCAAAATAAGAAGAAAGGTGAAGTCTTCACACCTTCCTTAGGAGCTCTGGACAAGATATCACTGGATCCAACAGCCTCACCTCTAGCTCCTTGCTTGATAACCTCATCCTCTTCCTCTTCCTCAAATGATGCACAAGAACCACAATATGAGCTTCTCTCTCACTCTCTATCTCAAATAAAAATTAGAGTTTGTTCTCAGGGGTGTAGGGTAACTGATGAGGCAGAAACGGGGGCATAGGTTCCCTTATATAGGCCTCAACCCCGGTAAATTAGGGTTTCTCTGCCCATCACCAACTCGGTGAGTCTGCTTCCCGACTCATCAAGTCCATTCATTAAATTCCACACGGCAACTCGACCCCGCTCGACGAGTTGGACTCCCAATTCGTCGAGTCACTCCCTAAACCTCAAGAATTCAATCATACGACATCATACTTGAAATTCTAGATGTTACATTTGATGCTCATCTGTAGTTAGCGTGACGATTTTGGATAGAAATATTCAAAAATGTCCGAGTAAAATACAAAAGCTGGCAATAAGTTGTGAACGAAAATGCATAAAATATTTGACGATTATAATTAAGTTATCTAATCTAAGTTACAAGGTATTTTACGTAGTTTTTTTTTCCTGAGATTTGATGACTATATTATCCATTTAATTGACTAATGACAACTTAACTATTAAAATTATAGTTAATTAAAACTCATAAATATCAATTAAGTACTCATAAATTATACGGTTAAATTAAAACTTCAATACAATTTTCATTATATTAATCTGGTTCAAGATATATTTTTATGTTGGATCACATAAACATACTTATTATACTAACGATTTTGTTGATTTTACTTAGGGGTGTAAACGAGCCGAGCCGAGCCCGAGCCTGACAAAGCTCGAGCTCGGCTCGTTTAATTTGAGGAAGCTCGAGCTCGAGCTCGAGCTCGATTCGAGCCTTAAAATGAAGCTCGAGCTCGGCTCATGAATAATTTAGTGGGCTCGCGAGCCTAATCGAGCCTAAACGAGCCTCTATGTGTGTGTGTGTGTGTGTATGTATATGTGTGTGTGTGTGTGTGTATATATATATATATATATATATATATATATATATATATATATATATATAGAGAGAGAGAGAGAGAGAGAGAGAGGCTCGTTTAAGCTCGTTTAGGCTCGTGAGCCCATTAATTGAAGCTCGGCTCGAGCTCATTTAATAAACGAGCCTCATATTTAGGCTCGAGCTCGGCTCGGGCTCGTTTAATTCGATCTCGAGTCGAGCTTTTAACAAGTCGATCTCGAGTAGCTCACGAGTAGCTCGGCTCACTTACACCCCTAATTTTACTATTAAAACTCAATAATTTTAAAATGATTCTTAATGGTGATTGTTAATTACTTTATTAAAATGAGATAAGAGCAAAACATCTAAAACCTTGTACGTAGACATATTTACTTTTATAGGTATTATATAATAAGTAGTAAACAATATATTATATATAATACATCCATCAAAATATTATTTGTATTTAATAACTTTCAAATAAATCGTAATATGTACAAATACAAAAGTTGACAATGAAAACTTAAAAATTATTAAATCTTAAATTTAAATATATGAAATGTAAAATTGTAAATTGTTTAACCTTATAAAATAAATATTCAACCATGTCTTAGTTAATATTTAAAAATGTTTTATTCTTAGAAAAACTAGATTCAATACAAAATTGTATATTTTTTTATTAATATTTTATAAATATTAACATGAATATACGAACAAATCTATTTCGTAAATCACTCAATATCTTCATTTCCTATTTATTTTATTAAATTTGAAAAAAAAAAATGAAATTTCTAAAAACAACTTATTTAAGTATATTAACACTTTTTTTTTTTATTTATCCAAGTAGTACAAATTATTATTACCAATTAAACTACCTTAAGGCCATTAAAGTCTAATTTAACATAATGCTTTAAATTTATGTCTACTAGTTTATAGATACAAATACTAACGTCAACAGTCACATTCTGAAGGTGATAACATATTTTAACTAGAAAAAAAAAATCCAATGTTTAACCAAGTGTTTAAGCTTAAGTAAAATTAGATATTAATAAAATAATATTAAATCTTTATACCACTTAAATTTTTAAATACTCCAGTATATTAAACATAAATTACAACAATCTAATGCATATCTTTTTAATCTTATTTTATTCGGCCTTATCTTTTCCCCATTTATGGGCATAAACAATTCTTAATGCATACAAGTTTTTGACCCAATTCATTTAATCTCTAATATGATCGAGTCTTCATTAAATCCTAAGATCTCGGCCTCATTGAATCCTGATTTCTCGGCCTCTTTCCCCTATTTTTTTTTAACAAAAGCTAGAATTCGTCATTTTCTAACCTATTTTATCACCTATTTCTAAAACACCACCGCCATCAGATCGTTCACCTTTTGTTCCTGCTAAAAGAAAAAAAAAGGATTCTTGATTTGTGTTTTCATTTAATAGCGATACATATTTCATCGCTGCACACTTGCTGCTCGAGTTCGGACTTGGCATGGGCTTGATTTTAGGGTTCAAATGACTCCTCTTTGATCTGGTTTGGGCGAGGAACACGCAACCCATGTTTATGGTCACCGCCTTTCTCAGAAGTATCACACTCTTCTTTCTCTCGCAAGAAAACCCTAACATATCACCACTGTGTGTTTGCTTGTGTATACAGGAGCCAAGTCTTGGCCATCACCCAACAATCAATATCAATTGCAGTTGAAATATTCATCTCGAAGCATTTTGACATGATTCGGTTGTTAGTAAGGTTTCTCTTGATTCCCATTTTTTGTTTATTACTTATTTGCATTTGTATTGAGATTGATATGGAGTTCATTTGTGGTAAAATTATAGATTTTACATTCTACTTTCATGTGAATGTGATTGGGTGTGTGGCTTTGTAATTCATTTTGCTTACAAAACCATGGTATTTTGCTTCTATCACTTACTGATTTGATTGCTATCTTCACCTTCTGTTACTGCCGGAAAAAAATAACAACATGTGCAACGTTCAAAATACCTAAATACCCTATTCTGATTTTCCATCCATTCTCACTCCTTCTCCAATCTATTTCATCTATTTATTCAACATATGTTCTCTTATATAACTTTTTTATTTCATTTAACAGCGATACATATTTCTGAAAAAAGTTTTCGCACCCGCCGCTTATCGCGGGCAAACGACTTGTATATATATATATATATATATATATATATATATATATATATATATATATATATATATATATATATATATATATATATATATATATATAAAAGAAAGAAAAGTAATTTTAATTTAGAAAGTAAAAAAAAAAAGTGAGAATGATGAAACATTCTCAACCAATCATTTATTTTTGCCGCAAAACGGCCCAGCATAACCAGTCGTCGGAAGATTAGTAATATTCATATATGAATACAAATATATGTTTATTCATATATGGATACACTACCTCCATCCGCCACCAACCACCACAACCAACCACTACCACCATCGCCACCGACTACCACCGTCACCTCAGCCACCACCACAACCAACCACCGCCATATTCATATATGAATAATCATTTTCGTTATATTTATTCATATATGAATATACAAATTTATATACGAAAAAACTTATTCATAAATGAATATATCACTCCATATATATATATATATATATATATATATATATATATATATATATATATGTGTGTGTGTGTGTGTGGGGGTGTGTGTATGTGTGTGTGTGGGTGTGTGCAGACTGAGTAATCATATATGATTATAACAGTTGGTGGTAGAAATAGTGGTGACAGATGTGTGGTATAAGTGACAAATTTGATAGTGGTTGGATCGGTTAGTGTCAGAGATGGTGGTAATGATGGTGGCAGTTGATATTGTGGTGGTGGGGATAGGATCTCTCTCTCTTTCTGTATCTCTCTCTCTCTCCATATATATATATATATATATATATATATATATATATATATATATATATATATATATATATATATATATATATATATATATATATATATATATATATATATATATATATATATAGTGCTCAAAATATCGTTTGTACGTCCAACATATAAATGAAGTGAGTGTGTGCATTTGCGTGGCCATTGATGATATATTGTATGTAAAGCTAGTGATAAGGTGGTAGAGGATGAATTTCAAGATCAATATTTTATTTTATATATATATATATATATATATATATATATATATATATATATATATATATATATATATATATAGGTTCAGAAAATCGTTTGTACGTCCAACATATAAATGAAGTGAGTGTGTGCGTTTGTGTGGCCAATGATATATTGTACGTGAAGCTTGTGATAAGGTGGTGTCTTATCGGTGGTTGCTAGAGGCAACTCGTATCTGGCCCGCTTTTGTTGTTACTTGCTGTATGCATTTTTACAACTTTTAAATGCATAAAATTTACATGTTATCATAGCATATCTGGAAGGACCACGAACCTTCACCTCGAGTTGCAACTCGGGTTACAATTTTCAGACTCTGAGGACTGAGAGCATTGAAAGTAACTGCTCTTCACTACCTGTTCTCTTTCTTTCTCAAGTCGGCGTCATTTTAGGATCTTAAAGATTGGTCCTATTGGGTAACCGATTGTGATTGAAATAATTTGTATGTGCGGCTCGGGTTGAGTTGTATTGACCCGTAAATACTTGTTTGCATTTTTTTTTCTAATAATTGATGTTTTTTTATATATAAAAGTGATAGAATTTTTGTGGATTAAAAAACTAATATTTAGCTAAACTGTTTGAGCCCTTATCGACTCATTCATATCAAAATAGACATTTCATGGTTAATGCATTGCAGAATGTTGATCATTAGACATTAAGAGCAATACAATTTACAATATGAGTCATATTTTATGTAAAATATATTAACCTTCTAAGCCGTATTGTAAGGAAATTTAATTTGATATTATAATAATTTATTTTTTGTATTCATATGTCTCTTTGGTGGTAGTATGGTCTTTTTAGGCGTCAATAATTGCAATTGACGTCGAAATGATATACGCATCCAAAAAAATGTGTGTAGTTTTGAAATTATATGATTATTGTCAAATCGATATATTGATCGGTAAACAATAGTCTTCTTTCATATTTTTCTTTAACGTCTGAATATTATTATACTAACAAAGAGCTAGCAAAGGGAGAAACCAATTACAGAGAAATGGACATAACTGGATTTCAAAACAAGGAGACTCAGATACCTATGACTATATGATTACTTCTTACAACCAGTTAAATGAGAACTTAAAAACAAAATAAAGATTATTTCCCTTCTAAGCTTATTCGAGCTAAAAACTATAGAAATGTGATAATTATATAGAACCTATAACATAATCACGACAATACCTTCCAAAGAGGAGCCTTTGTGAGCAGACGTCTTCATATTTTCGACCGAATGAAGAAGCTCAAACAATGAAATAAAAGAAGGCCATTGAACATCGCATCAATGGAAATAATATCCCATGTTCTAGTTACAATCTCACAATTGGAAAGATCCATCACTTCCAAAAAGATGGAACAAATCGAACAAATGATCTAAAGCAAAACACCTCTACTCACCAAGTTTAGCATCATTGGAAGCCCATCCAAGAGAATGCACCAAGCAAAAATATTAACCTTCCTTGGAACAAAATGGTTTCATCTATTAGCTACGATGTTGGATCTATATGTCCAAAAAATCATTATGGAGTGATATTATTAATAATATATGATTTTATAGAGTCACACATTTATCAAGTTGGTACATTTTGTATATTTATTATTAATGTGATTATTAATAAATAATATTGATTCTTGTATTTTAATTAGGGAATAATTATTGTTTCGTGAATATAATAATTATAAAAGAGTATTACTAGTTATTATTTCATATGATATGAATTAATAAGTCAAGCACGATATTTTGGACTAATTGGATTCTTTTATCTTTTACCTAAAGATAAAGTTTATATTTTATAAAGTTAGAGTTTATAAAAAATAAATAATCTTATTTTTTCAAAGGCATAATGATGGTATGAGAGGTTACTTTTTCAACCTTTCACCTTTTGTCTCACATGCTTCTAAAGGCTTTCATTACTTTAGATTATATTAATGGTTAGACCTTACTTTTCATGTGCTATATAAGTGATGCACGAGGCTTGTATTTTTGCAAGAGTGAAACTCTTGTTCTTATTCTCTTTTCTCTGTAGAACCGTGGGTTCTTCTTCTCTTCTCCCTCTCTCTTTCTCTTTTGAAGTTAGTTTGGTGTTTAGAATACCTCTTGAGTTGTTCCTTTTATTGCTTAATTGAGTTAAACACTTAAAGACTTTAGACACTCAAGAATACAATAAGAAAGTAGTATTCCAAGTGTCTTACTCTTGATGGTGGATACTCTTTTGTTTTTTTTTTTATCTTCATCAATACCCTAAAACCAAGTGGGTTCAAATGCTTCAAAGGGTATCTCTAAAACATCATATGGTTGGTTTTATTTCATTCTAACCTCTATAAATGGATCCATGATGGTTCGGTTTTGTTATGAACTAAAAATAAACTTGTTATTTTTAAAGTCTTTCGTTGCCGGTTTTTGTTAAAAGCAAACTTTTATTTCGTATCAAAATCCAGTAGTAGTATGATAGCCATCTTTTATATGTTAGAATGAATTTTTATGTTTGATAATCTTTAGTTTTTGGACAACAAGCATTGATTTATTTTGGTTATTCCATATTTGTCTTCTTTGGCAACTTCTTAGTTAAAATTGTTTATTTTTATATATAAACATTTTTCATGCATTTTGGTTATATAAAAGTTGCATTAGAAAAAACAAAGAGTTGTTTGTTATAATATTTGATACGTTGTTGTGTATAAACAAGCTATTTGGACATTGGTGTTGTGTTTTGTTGGTATTTATTTATTCATAAAATGTAATAGATAAATAGGTATTTTTCATTTGTTGATTTGATATAATAAATTAGTTAGATTAGTTGTATTACTTTAAATGTAACAAGATGAAGAAATTGTCACCTTGAAGACCTTTGAAGTTTCTCTTAAGTCCTTTAGGAAATACTTAATAAATCCTGTGATGGCTCACAAAAATTATTAGTAAACATGACTTGGTTAAATGCATGTTATGTTTTATGTATAAAAATTGTTTTTACATGTCAAATAACATTTTTCATAAGATAATATCACTTGGAGTTTGAGTAAAAACTATTTAAAAGATAACATAAAATATTTATAAGTGAATATTTATAAAAACGTTTTACCGGTTACCGGTTTACCGGTTAGAACTCAATTTTGTTGAAAATATTTTTACTGTAAAGCTTATAAATATCCAACTTTATAATATTTGAAATGGTTTAAAAGATGTTTAAACTTTATATAAACTTCATGTCTTTATAATAAATAAGGAGGCTTATTGAAAAGACTAAAATCGGTTTATAGCGTTATAACGACAAATAATAAGACTAATGATTATTTTTTGCGTCGAAACTAAATATATGATACTAGTGTTTTAAACATAACGCAAGACGTTGATATTATGTTTTATGCATAGTAAATGAGATTTAAAACATAGGTATCATCACCAAAGTTTTTGGTTTATCAAAATATGACTTTTATTATAAAATGCATAAAGTTGAGTTTATAAAATCAAATGAGTTTATTCTATAAATTCATGAAGTCATAAGTTTTTTATTGTTATAAAGAGATTTAAAATAGTGATTTTATAAATCATCCAAAACTCCAAGTCTTAAGTATAAAATAAAGTTTTATTAAGACTAGTATAGGTTCATAAAACTGATCTACGATTAAACTTTAAAATACTAGATGTTAGTTTATATTTGATCGCGATTAATGACAAATAAAATGAAGTTTTATTTGGCACCAAAAGAGTCTCATAACAAGTGATATGAATTTTACAAAATGGTATATGAATTGTTGGATGCATGTAATATTCATGAGACCATGTTTTTATAAACTATAATTGTAAAACATATATAAACCCTTATTTACGAGACTTCAAATCTATGCAATCCATTTAACATTGCGATTTTGTGCAATTCATATGGATTTTTGGATCACCATATTCTTTTGGGTTGTCAAAAATAGTCAACGTGTTTTTGTATTTTTTTTTTGGGGAAAAAGGTCAACTAACCATTTTTGAAATAGAACTCACATGTTTTTAAATGGATGATTTGATCAACTTCTTATGTGATAAAGCTCGTTAAAGCATAAGATTTTTGAGGCATAGATGAGATAAACATGCTAAGCTAAACAATAGTTGTTTAGGATCTCATAATCTAGGAGTTACATATCATATGCAATTTGTAATCACATCGAGTTTGATTAAGTTTATGAGATAGAGGTCACCTAACCATTTACTTGTTTCGTTACTTGGATCCTATACTTTAATACATTAATGTTTTAAGAAACAATATAAGCTATTAATTTTTAAAGACTAAATATTGAAAATACTAAATGAAACTTTGTTAAATTCTGTTGATAATTATTAATAATTTTACTCCCTACAAAACCTCTCTTTTATTGAGTTTCAAGCGATAGTACATTTGATGGTTATAATTTCTGTAACTGGTATAATATCTTGAGGTTCTACCATCAAGATAAATAGAAATTATATATACTGAAAGATGTCATACCTAAATAACCTCTGCAACCAGTTAGTCTGATCATGATACTTTGATGGAAGTATAATTGTGATGATGATGTTATGTCTCACATCGTATGGAAGAAATTAACCATGACTTGCAGAAAGTCTTGGATAATTATGAAACATATTAGATGTCTCATCAAGTAAAGCATATATTAAATTAGAACACTAGAAATAGTTTCAAATCTATTCAAGCATTGAATAAAAGGAAGTCTAAGAAATTATGCACTCATATAAACTTATAGTTCAGTTAAGGGAAATACAACATAAACCCGTAAATCATGAAAGCACTAAATGATTAGTGTTGTTTCTATTATGGAAGAAACTGGACACTAAAGGAAGAATTGCTCTGCTCATCTCATCGAGCTGAAGAAGGTTGACTTGGACAAGACTTCAAATATCTACATGATAGAACTATTTATTTTTCCATTATGCAATTAAGTATGTTATACTTCAGGTGACAATAATAATTGATATTATGTGTTGATGATTGGAAGAAATAATGAACTGATTATAAACGAATAGTATTTTGTGTTGAAGATATAACAAGTTTTATTATAGTCTTTTATTTAATCAATAAATGTATTGTACCTATCCTTATAGGAACATGTAACAGTTGTAATTTCTGAATAAATCTAGATTTACTTATTGTTTAATGGATGTTCACACTCATGTACTGAAACGATGTATTTTGTATTAAAGAATATTCTCTCATAATGTTATTTATGAAGTAAATCTATAATCTTTCATTAAATTAATATTCTGATCATAACACCTATATAATCAAATGATATTTGATTAGAACTTATATATTTCATAATCATCTTGACAATATAAATAAGAAATACTTATACCAATTTCAAAAGGATGCAATTTTTAAAGGCAAATGAGCTTGATTCATATGATATATGTGAATCCTATTTATATGGGAAGATGATTCAAAATTATCTTTATCTATTAGGAGTTAAAGAACAAAAGGGTTGGAAAATAGTTATAAATTAGTGATGTATGTAATCTTTTTCAATCTATGAATAGATTTGGTGATAGATACTTAATCAATTTCACTACCGACTTTTATTCATTATTGATGAAACCTTTTGATTTGGTCAAATTTTTCCATAGTGAAGATTGAAATACACATTAATGATATCATCATTAAGCTTTCGATCTAATAAGAAAATGAGTTTTGTAAACCATGTCTTCTTGGAACAACTTAGGAGTTGTGGAAATGATTCACAACTCATTTGGACAAAAACAGTCACTTGCCATTAGTATGTTTCTTGTGGCATAGGATTACCTGGTCACTTGAATCTATCTCTTGATATTCGAGGTAGCCTTCATATTCTCTAATGGGATAGGGTCCCCGGGCCACTAGCTGAATGTCAATAGTACAATTTTTTAAAAAGGATAAAACATAGACTTTGGAGTCTATTATATGATGTTTTAAAAGAACCATTTACTTTATAATTTTTAGAATTATGCTCACTGTAACAAATACATATATTGAACATATATATTCTCCAACCAAACAAGTGGATTAGATGCTTATATTAGGCTAAGGATAAAATGGTTTATCCTTATCTAAAAGGTATAGAGTTATAGAGCTTGTATTAGACAATAAGTTTAACCACTCTAGCATCTACTAACTGCATTCATGTAGAATATCCTAAATGATTGTTTAGGATGAAGTTTCTACTAACCCAACTAATTGTCATTCCATAAGACAAGTGATTAGAAAACTATTTTTCTAACTGGGAGCTATATGGAACTTTAAGAGCTTAAGAACCATAAACTAAATGCATCATAGTTTGGAACTAGCAAGTTTTCAACTATTGTTGTTTCTGCTCAATAGTTTATCATAAACTAATAAAACACATAGAGATGCATTCATATATGATTATCAAGTATGGGTTTGATTAATATTTCTCGATATAGTTTAACTATCAAGAGTAAAGTAAGTTTTCAAAGGAGAAAACATACATTAATAAAAATCTTTCCAGGATTTAAGATAACATCTCAGAGTAAGAATCTTCTTTCTTATAATTCAAATACATGGTGTTATTTAATTATGAATCTAGATGACTCTTATGTTTTTCTACAAAGCTAGTGGGAGCACAATAATATTTCTAATGTTATATGTAGTCAGCATACTGATTCATGGAATAAGGATCTATATAGATAAATCATGGCAACTTAAAGGATTAAGTAAAATTGCATTAGTTGTCAATGATCTTAAAATATCTTAAGATAAAGGACTCTGAGAGAGTCATCTTTTCAAATACGACATGCCATGACTTTCAGTAAAATCCTAGTGCAAATGCTTTTGAACTAGATAACATGATTGTATTCCATATGCTCCTGCAATTAGAGAAATCATATATCTTTACTATATTATTAAGCATATTGCCTATTTCTTGAAAATTAAGAGGTATACCTATTAGAACATCATGTACAATCCTATTAAGCATAATGAAAGCGTATGTTCATACTCCTTTGATTGTAACTAACGGTAGTACCTTCTCCCTATATGTAAACATGGAAACCCCTAATTTCATCTGGATACCACAATCATCGTTTCTCCCAAATCTCTTTGTCTCTCTAATTGATCACTTCAATCTCTTTTGTCTCTCTAATTGCTCTCCTTTGTTTTTCTATATATCATCTCTTATCTCAGTCGATTAATATGCATTGCTTGTGGAAGAACCCTTCGCCATCTCTTCTCTCGGACTCTCTGATAAAAACCCTAATCCATATCCCTCTTATTCCATTTAAGAAGGGTAAAGTTGTCATTATTCAACCTGTTGAAGAGCTTCAAAGGCTAGAACGGGAACCATAGGTTTGTTACTCAGCTTTAGATTCGATATGTACTCCTTTATGAGAGATTGAAAAAGTAAACTATTGAATATGGAGTGGAAGTTTAATGGGGTTACAAAGGGGACATTGTTTGATTTCTATGAACAATATTGGCGTCCTTTTAGGGAGCTTTTGGTGAAAATGGAAACTGAAGGGATGCTGGTTGATAGGGGATTATTTGATGGAATTGAGAAAGTCGCAAAATTGAAACAACAGATTGTTGATGACAGATTTAGAAACTGGGCATCAAAGTTGTTTGCAGATGCTAAGTTTATGAATGTTGGAAGTGATACACAGTTACGCCAGCTCTTTTTTGGTGGCATTGAGAACAGGTAGAAAATTTATGAATATTTAGCTTTTTGTTCAATGTTGAAAAAATTGTTAGCCTTTGATTTTGATTGTTGGCATAATTTAATTTGTTATGCAACAAAGATCAAACTCAATTTCTTCCAATGGAGAAAGAGTTTAAAGTTCCAAATATTGACAACATTATTGAAGAAGGCAAAAAAACCGCTACTAATTTCCATAAAATCAAGCTACATGCGATTTGTTTTGGTCTACAAATAGAAACGTACACATCATCCAGATGGCCTTCTATTTGTGTAGATGCTTTAAAAACCCTTACTGGAAAAATATCCATGGATTATGATTTTATAGATGATGACAATGCAGAGCTGGATGATGATTTTATTGAGTTGCCTGATAAAAAACCCGGAAATTTATTGAGTTCCGACTTATAATTTATAATGTCAAATTTAGAAAATTAATAAAATGTATTGGTTTTGTTTTTATGTTCATAGGGTAGCCATATATCTAGTAGAAACGGCGTATACATTGTTTGTTGAATATCAACATGGAAAAAGGACGTCTATCTAGTTGTATAACTGATTTATTTATGGTTTATAGTTGGAGCTTCGGATTCTTGCACATCTTGCAAACTGTAAGGCATGTTGGATGCGTTTGAAGTTGGTGGAGATTTTCATTCAAGAATTGCAATGAATATATATCCTTACATCCGTGAAACCATTGAAAGTAAACAAGTTCTTCTAGAATGGCATCCCCAACCTAGTCAGAAACTCCACTTGCTCCTCTTCTAAAGGTAAGCCAAGAGTTATATTTTTTCATTATTAGTGGGTATTTTTTTTGTGTTAATAGTGTTTTGTTTATGATTAGGATATGTTTGCTTCTGAAAGGAGAAAAGCAAAGATGCTTAATATTTCCATTGTGTATGGGAAAACTGTTGTTGGGCTGTCTCGTGATTGGAAGGTTTCGGTTGATGAAGAAAGAGAAACGGTTGCACGATGGTATGGAGGTAGAGAAGAGGAACAGGTGGAGTGTGTATATACATTGGATGTGTATGAGTGCTGAGGTGGCAAGAAGCACGTAAAAGGAAGCTCGCATAATTGGATGTGTATATACATTGTTGGGACGTGCACACACTTTTCCATCTACCAAAAATGCCCTTCCATCTCACAGATGTCACATTGAGCGTGCTGCCATTAATACCCCCCATTCCAGGTTTATTTTCTAACATAACAACCTAATTTTAAAAAAAGGAAGCGAGTAAATCTGATATAAGAAAATATATATTATGAATAGGGAAGTGTTGCTGATGTTGCTATGTGTGCCATGTTGGAATATCTAAGAAAACTTATTTGAGAGAACTTGGGTGGAAGCTTCTTCTACAGGTTTGATTTTGTTTTTTTATTTTTAAGAAAGATCTAAAATAAACAGATAAATGAGATTTGGAACATACATACACAGGTTCATGATGAAGTGATATTGGAAGAGACAACAGAGTCGGCAGAGATTGTGAAGAAGATAGTGGTGGATTGCATGTCAAAGCTTTTTGATGGGAAGAACATTGTTAAAGTTAGGCTATCAGTTGATGCTAAATTTGCAAAGAACTGGTACTCTGCCAAATAGACTAAAGTCATGCCACCCGTCCTCGTATGTTTTAGAGTTTGGAGTGGACTCTGGCTCTGCTCTATGAATTGTGGTAATGATATTGATTGATGACAAAATATGTGATGGAAGTTTTGCCTGCCTGTGTTAATTTTCTGAGTTTGATAAGAACCCTTCGCCATCTCTTCTCTTGAACTCTCTAATAAGATTACTATGCCTCTCTTTCTCCCTCTCTACATCAACGATGCTTACCGGAAATGAAGGTACAAAAATAAACGCATATGGCTTCTTATTTTTTTTTTTTCATATTAACTGATTTGAGTTTCATTTTCGTTCTAATTTATCCTATTATCTAAATTTTCTTTTTGATACATGCTACCTGCTAATCAATAGAGTCCTTCAAGAAGTTAACTAATTAAAAGAATCTTACAGGTATTAGTTCGTCTCTCTCTCTCTCTCTCTCTCTGTCTGTGTGTGTGTATGTGTGTTTGTGGCATGGCACAATTGGATGTGTGTATTTGTTTTTGGTAGGCTGATGTGTATGTGTGATCTAAGTGGTTATTTGTTTGTTTGTGGCTATTTCTGTGATTCAGTTAAAAGATGCAAGTACATATCTAAAATTAGGTAAAAATAAAGTAAATTACCTAAAATGTTTGATTGGTTTTGTGTGTTTGGTTGTATTCATATGGCTATGTTTGTGGTGTTTTTAATGTTCACAACACCAAAGTAGAAGAGGCCAACCACCTGGTGAACATTGCCAAATGAGAAGTCCAATAAAAAAACACATACATCAGCAAGGAAACCTTTAAAGTTTACAACACTTCAGTATCACGTGAACTAAATCCCAAGGGTAAAATGGTCAAGTTGAATACCAAAATTGTACAGGGACACAACAGAGGGTTACATGAGGATACCAAGTCGATTTTTAAGTTTTGTGAGGGTGTAAAAATGTACCACTTTTGGTTTTTTATTGTTATATGCACATAACATGCACACAAGAGAGGGTTACATGAGGATTTTTCATTTAATAAGCATCTATTTGATGGTTTTAACTTTAATAAATAAGTATCTCTAAATTGAATTTTTATAATTCTATTTTAAGAATATAAGATAGCGTCTTATTGTGGGAATTTAATATGATATGAAATTAGTAATAGTGCCAAATATGAAGATGATAAGGAAGGTAGACAGAGACGAAGATGGGTTATCATGAAAGGAATGCAATATTTTAAGAGCTATACATGAAATTTCAAGCCAACATGCAATTTGGAGGAGGGATTGAGGGGGTAAAGTGGAAAGTGTTTGATCATTCATGATTGGTTTTTGGGTGAAGTGGATTGGAGGTTATATGGATTTTACAAGCATATCATAAAATTTAATTTAATGAAATTGATGTTTATCACGTTACCGGTCAAGTATAATTTTAATTTTATAGAAATAGAATAATATTTAGATATAGTAAATTATTTGTGCTAAAGGACAAATCGTCTCTATAACTAATTTAATTAAAAAAATTGTTCATATCGGTCGCTTGGCACGAGTAAACGGCTAGTGTCATGATGATGCATAAAGACCAAATAAGTCGTATGCTTAGAGCATGTCGAATGATACCAGTATAATCCAAGAACAAGTCATTGTGTGACTTATAAGAATATTCCAAAGTACTTGTGAGAACTAGAGAAGTATTCCTAGTCTACATATTATTTGAAAGAAAGCCATGTTTAAAGTTGCTACACATGTGTTAAATTTTCAAATAAATTGAGACGACTCTTAGTCACAATCGGGTGTGTCCTTATTATGAATGAAGAGATAGTTACATAGATAGTGGTTCCATGTAGATATTAATTACAGTTACACATCAGAGGTAGAGTACCTCGTGGTTTGGAGAACTACGTACAAATATGCTTAATGTATAGTTCATTATGATTATGAGTAATCTCATTACGTAAGTATTGGTATCTAAGTCATATGTAAGCATCTAATTCATTCTCAATAGTTTTTCTTTATATACAAGTTATATATAAAACTGAAAATGATTGTATTCGCAAAGTTTATATAAATCAAGGTTGTCAAATCTACTTAACAAAGCTGCTTTATTAGCTAAAGCATGAAAGTCAAGCTGGTGCTATACGACCTTTTTGATCTAAGTAGATGTAGTTGATTGAAATTTAGTATTTGAATATTGGAACAATAAAGCAAAATATATTGTAATGAATGATATATTCGATATGAGTCTTTCATTAAATAATTGGTGTGTTCTATATTAGAATGTTTAAATCCTTGAATAACTAGGTTATTCAAAATGTCCATAGTCATTCATAGTTGTGGGAGGATCTATGAGGTAAGACTAACATGAGTTGATTGGTGGATTCTCATAAAGATGAGAATGGAAAAGAGCTGCTACCAACTTCATAGGTACTTGATTGGGAGAATAAGTATTGGACTTGACCCGCATCAAAACCACTTTATGGATCGTAGTCAAGAGAGATGTTTTGATCAATGTTGTATCTTTTTAATCTTAGACATGAGATACATATTTGGGACTTGAGGTGTAGGGATTGTTATGCTTAGACATGGTTCAACGTTGTTTCGTAAAGGGCACTCATAAAGGCCATAGTTAAGTATGACATGGACTGCATTGATAGGCGAATGTAGTCAAGATGTTCTTTGTATTTTTAGACTTGAGATGCATATTTGGGACATGAAGTGTAGAGATTGTTGTGCTTAGACATGGTTCAACATTGTTTCGTAAAAGGCTTTCATAAAGGCCATCGTTGGGTATGACATGAACTACATTAATGGGTGTATATAGTCAAGATGAGATTCTCCCCTCTTATTCATTGAGAGAATGACATCTAAGGCCTTAGTTAAAGTTGAACAATAAATGAGATATATCGTGATCCATATCACATGTTCGACATGACATCTGAGTTAAAGGAATAATTGATACCTCACCTTTAGTAACAATTGTAGCTTAGAACTCTAGAATTTGGTGTGATGATATGGCACCCTTCATATGTTGTTAGGGGTAGTTGCCCATTGTTAGATGTCAACTACTGTCTATGGCAGTCTATAATGAATCTTGTGCAAGTGGGAGATTGTTGGATCTATATGTCCAAGAATAATTATGGAATGCTATTGCTAATAATATATGATCCTATAGGGTCACACCTTTAATATGATTATTAATAAATAATATTAATTCTTGTATTTTAATCAGGGAATAATTATTGTTTTGTGAATATAATAATTGTAAAAGTGTATTACTAGTTATTATTTCATATGGTATGAATTAGTAAGTCATACACAATATTTTGGACTAGTTGGATTCTTTTGTCTTTTACCTAAAGACAAAGTTTATATTTTATAAACTTGGAGTTTATAAAAAATAAAGAACCTTACTTTTTAAAAGCCATAATGATGGTGTGGGAGGTTGCTTTTTCAACATTTCACCTTTTGTCTCCCGTGATTTTAAAGGCTTCCATTACTTTATATTATTTTAATGGTTAGGCCTTACTTTTCATGGACTATATAAGAGATGACGGAGGCTTGGATTTTTGCAAGAGTGAAGAACTGTGGGTTCTTCTTCTCTTGAGTTGTCCCCATTAGTTCTTAATTGTGTTAAGCACTTAAATGCTTTTGACACTCAAGAATATAAGAAGGAACTAGCATTCCAAGTGCCTTTCTCTTGATGGTGGATACTTGTAGAGAAAATCAGACACTTTGATCTTTTGTTATCTTCATCAGCACCCCAAAACCAAGTGGGTTCAAAGGCTTCAAATGTTATCTCTAAAACATTATATGGTTGGTTTTATTTCATTCTAACCTCTATAAATGGATCCATGATGTTCGATTTAGTTATGAACTAACAATAAACTTGTTATTTTTAAAGTCTTCCGTTTCCGGTTTTTGTGAAAAAAAAAACTTTTATTTCGTATCAAAATCATCAATAAAATGTTGCATAACATTACCGTAAAATCTTCAACATTTCACCTTCTAAATCCACTTGTCACCAACACCATTAAGCATCATTGGCACAATAATTTGAGGCAAGCTATCAAGTCATGTCTTCATAATTTATGGCACCTTTAACTTGCTGATGTCAATTCAACAACCATGTATTATGCAACGACTGAAAGTTTGACTATTTGACTACACTTTATTTCGTAGTATAGAGTCTGTTGGCATAAGACACTATAGTAAATTGTTGTTTTGGAAAATAGCAATCTATTTTGAGTTAAATGACTTGTAATGCAATGCACTAGTGTAATAAAAAATGTGTTCAGTCAGAGTCAAGTCAATGAAAAGCCACAGAGAAAACACGATGTGTTCTATCGATGATGTGGCGAGACAACACATGTAGCTCGAACATGACATGTGTTCTATTGAGATAGCGTTGGTTTTCCAAAAAAGGCCCATTATGAAACCCGAAGAGCAGCCTAAGGATGTTTAGAAGCTGAAGTTGGGAGTTATTCGGAAAGAGCATTTGAACATCGTGTATAACCAAAAGGTTGGTGATACAGTTGAGAAGAGTATGTTCTTTATACGAGACAAGCAGCTCTACTCAACCGCCACTCTGAAGACTATTCTCTCAGTGGTTGAAACATGAAAGGCGAACAAAGTAGAGGGTCCGAAATGCTTCTTGGATATGATCAGATAGTATCTTTGTGTTGGAAATGTGCTTCTGAATGCCCAAACCATTCAACGTTAAGTGTAGACATCAATAAAGACTCTCCTTCTGAATTTGACATAAAGGGGGAGATTGTTGGGTTTAACAGTATTTGCTCAAATGTATTCATATTATATTTTATTTTATTCCAATTTGGGCTTGTTCGTTCTCAACTTAGCTTTCTACTCCACCCATATATTGCAGTCATGTATCATTAGGGTTAACGTTTTTGAACCCAAATTGTCGTTCGTACGCTCTTATAGAGAAGTTCTAGAGAACTCTTCTAGAGTCGATTAATAAAAGCATTAGGCACACTTTTAATCTTTGTTTTCTTGTCATTTAATTCACGTTCTTTATTATAGAATCTATTGATCTTAATTATTTTTCTAACAAACCCAACATGATAAGCACTATACATATGGGACCCTTAATGATTGGTGCTGACATCTAAAGTTCTTGGCCAAGCCGAGACTAAAATTGATGTGTATAATTTAGTATTCGTATTTAGTCGTCACAAATCTTTATCATGAAACATAGTCTTGAAGACTGAGATAGACCTATATATGTGTGTCAGGTTCATACATGTATCTTTCATAACAAATGAATAGTTGATCGCTTATCTAAGGGTAGAACCTTGATTAGATCAAAGCTTGTCGGTTCCATTGGATGACATACTCTCTATTGATTATTGGAGAAGTATTAGACATTGTGTAGTTGATGAATTATCCACGTGGGAAACTATTGGAAAAAGTGTCCAAGATCATTAACTATTGATTATGTTTCTAATAATAGTTGGAGCCTTTGGATTGCTCTCATGACCAAGATCATTAACTATTGACATACTCTATATTTCTCATCCCTTGGCTTTGAAATTTCAGTTTTCTCCTTCTCGCTTTTTTATTGACGATTTGTTTAACCCTCTCTTGGGTTTGTAGAATTCAATCATCTCTCCTAGTTGTTTTTATAGAATTCATCAATTTTTAACCTCTTTCTATATAGACATTCGGAAAAAAAAAAATATGTAACATGTGAATCACATGCAC